>NC_053391.1:347635506-347951012 GCF_905171765.1 Bufo bufo | reverse complement strand
TGCATGCAGGTCTATGATAACCCTGCTCTTTGCCGGAAGCCGTGCCTAATTTATAATGAGACGTACAGCTCCAAAGAGAGGCAGTATACTAGTGTTAGGGATCCATCTGCAGAAGCCGCCTTGACGCCTGGTAGATGGGCCCGACACACGTTTGATCAAATATGTGCGCTAAGAGCTTCTATTGACTCATTTATAGTAGGTATTGTACCACTTTTATTTAGAATGATCCCCATTTCTTATCTCTATTGTTTGTATGTATAATGGTGTGCAGCCATTTTCTTTTTTATAATCATGTTTGCTTCATCGATATGCACCTGTGATTCTGAAGGTTCTAGTCTAAATTTTCTTGTAGTATTAATTGAGGGTAGCGCCTATTTTAGACTGAACACGCCCATCTACTTGGGGCTTCTGAGCAGAGTACATATGTAGCTGGTTCCTACACTGCCCTGAATATTGTAGGCTTAGGTAAGTCCAAAGAGAGGCAGTATACTAGTGTTAGGGACCCATCAGTGGAAGCCACCTTGACACCTGGTAGATGGGCCCGACACACGTTTGATCAAATATGTGCGCTAAGAGCTTCCATTGACTCATTTATAGTAGGTATCATACCACTTTTATTTAGAATGATCCCCATTTCTTAGCTCTATTGTTTGTATGTATAATTGTGTGTAGCCATTTTCTTTTTATAATCATGCTTGCTTTATGTTAGTGTAAGGACCCATCTGCGGAAGCCACCTTGACGCCTGGTAGTTAGGCCCGAAACGCGTTTGATCAAATATGTGCGCTAAGAGCTTCCATTAACTCATTTATAGTCGGTATTGTACCACTTTTATTTAGAATGATCCTCATTTCTTAGCTCTATTGTTTATATGTATGGTGGCGTGCACCTGCGCACTGGGAGGTGCTGACTAATCCCCGATTTTTTGCAGATTTACAATGCTGGAGATGTGGCACTCCAGCGAGTCGTGCACTCCTGATTAGACTGTCTGCCCCATAGGTTGATTTTAATTAGTTTCAGTATAAAGCTGTAGCCTGCTCTCACTACATTCATTGGAAGCTGTCTGGCACAAGGAAAGGTATAGAGTGGGCTTGGCATGCATGTTGGTACCTGCATCCCTTGTAATGGAGGCCATTATGGCACCAAAAATTGCAAAAAGCAGAGTGGATCCAGCATGCATGTGGATCCAACTCTTCCTGAACTTTATGGCGGCCATTATGGCGCATAACAGGTAGTATTTAGTGTTAGGACCGTCTAACAGAGATCGCCTTGACGTTGGCATTGTTGTACTTTATCTGATTTGCAGGGTCCTGCTGCATTGTCTCTTTTTTTCCTCTAGGTCTTTGCCATGGCGGCGTGCACCTGCGCACTGGAAGGTGCTAACTAACCCCCCTTTTCGCAGATATAGTGGTGTGCAGCCATTTTTTTTTTTATAATCATGTTTGCTTCATGGATATGCACCTGTGATTCTGAAGGTTCTAGTCTAAATTTTCTTGTAGAGACGTACGTCTTGTCATAAATTATCCACAGGATTCGGCCTTCTGTGCATCTGAAGCCCAATCCACACCAGCCCTTGGTTGGTGTAGATTTCAGTATCCGTCTATGCCAGAAAACTGGTGTAATAGTTCTCACCACGCTCCCTCTTCAGGAAAGTGACAAAGGTGGCAGAGAAACGCCAGTTGTGCAAATTTTTTTTTTTTTATGTTACAAACACAACAGAAAACTAGTGCTGAGCGGAAGGAGCAATATTCGAATTTGCGTGGGTGACTTATGCTACATTTTTCAAGCTGGTATAAGTTTCCTGAGACTGGAGAAAATGGTTTGCACAGCAGAACATTACAATAGCTGTATCTGCAGATAGAGTGATGCAATATATTTGCGCTTGCGAATTTTTGGCAATTAATGATGCGCAGATTTTTTCGCAATACGAGCAACTTGTGACATCACAGCACTATGTCTGTAGCATGTATGTATGGACAGCAGAACCTATTACACAGCCTAGCACCATGCACTGGAACCTATCAGCTACAATATAGATCAATCTAACCTACACTGACTATCTCCCCCTAACTATCTGAATTATATATATAACTTAACTGTCTAATGTAATACAACAAAACACAGAGCACAGCAATGACACTGCTGTCTCTTTCATAGCTGCATATAAACTTTTGAAAATAGCTGGGGTGTCACAGATGTAGTAGGGGAGAACACCAAAAGACAAGAAGAAGGAAAGGTTAGACACAAGGTCTCACCGCTAGGGAAGGAAAAGGGTCACCACCTATAAAAACCCTGCTCCTGGCCCTAACTCCTATCCGTATGGGCAACTCTCGATGGTAGAGATACCCATACACAGGAACCTAGAAAACCCTGGTGACCCTCAGATGCCCTAAAGATAATGACAGGGAAGAGACCACCCGTTCCTTCCCTGGTGAAGGAACTAGTGTCTCACTGAGGCCTAGTAAACAACCGGGGGGGAAGGGGATACAAAGCACAACAAGCGGAACACTTAACTTCTGAGGATGATGGACGAACAGGACTTCAACACGAACCACACTCCAGCTCCTCCAAGACCAAATGAAGCTATCCCAAGCAAGGAGTGATGGGAAAAGTCAGACTAAATAGGGCGAGGTAAAGGTCACATGATCCACACCTGAACAGGAGGTGTGGACATACCAGCAACACACAGACAAAGTGAAACCGAAAGAGACTGTCAGATCACTAATGCGTAGATAATCTTTCAGAACTTCTGAGACCTGTCACAGATGTGACATGGGGAGGTTCTTATATACTAAGGGGGAGGCAACTTTTCTATTGGTTGCTAGGGATGTTGCTAAGCTGTGACAAAGCCTTCCCTTTGGCCCACAAGCTAGAAGACGGAAGGGATGATCACCTGATGTGTACTGTGTTAAAAAAAAAAGAAAAAAAAAAGAATATTTGTCATTACGAATACATAGCACTATATTCTAAATATTCGCGAATTCTCAAAGTGCCGATATCAGCGATAAAAATTAGTTTTTCGAATATTCGTGCTCAACACTACAGAAAACAACAATTTAAGCGAGAAAACTAGCATACAATAATGAAAAATCAGGCCCCGTGTTTTTTCCTGGGAACACATCATTAGTAGGGATGAGCGAACCCGAACTGTATAGTTCGGGTTCGTACCGAATTTTGGGGTGTCCGTGACACGGACCCGAAACCGAACATTTTCGTAAAAGTCCGGGTTCGGGTTCGGTGTTCGGCGCTTTCTTGGCGCTTTTTGAAAGGCTGCAAAGAAGCCAATCAACAAGCGTCATACTACTTGCCCCAAGAGGCCATCACAGCCTTGCCTACTATTGGCTGTGATTGGCCAGTGCAGCATGTGACCCAGCCTCTATATAAGCTTGGGTCACGTAGCGCTGCACGTCACTCTGCTGATACAAGCGTAGAGAGAGGTTGCAGCTGCGACGTTAGGGCGAGATTAGGCAGATTAACTCCTCCAAAAGACTTCATTCAGTGATCGATCTCCAGCTGTGGATCATTGAAGTGCTAATATCGACTTGCTCACTTTTTTTAGGCTGCCCAGAGCGTTTTTATATCACTTTTTTCTGGGGTGATCGGCGGCCATTTTGTGGCTTGTGGTGCGCCAGCACAAGCTACCACCAAGTGCATTTAACCATCAATAGTGTGGTTATTTTTTGCTATATCCTACATCAGCTGCAGGCTGAGCCTGTGTCACCAAAGTGCATTTAACCATCAACAGTCTGGTTATTTTTTGGCCATATACTACATCAGGTGCAGGCTGAGCCTGTGTCACCCAAGTGCATTTAACCATCAACAGTGTGGTTATTTTTTGGCCATATACTACATCAGGTGCACGTTGAGCCTGTGTCACCCAAGTGCATTTAACCATCAACAGTGTGGTTAACTTTTGGCCATATACTACATCAGGTGCAGGCTGAGCCTGTGTCACCCAAGTGCATTTAACCATCAATAGTGTGGTTATTTTTTGGCCATATACTACATCAGGGGCAAGTTGAGCCTGTCACCCAGCGCCTAAAAAATAGACCTGACATTTCTATTCAACCAAATCTGTACTGTTTTAGCTGGTCAAGTTATTTGTAGTGACCGTAAAAACACAGTTTTTGTTCTGGGTTGAAAAACTATTCTCAAATTTGCCATTCTCAAAATAAGTAGTTTATGCTATATCAGGCCTACTTGAAATCTATCCCAAAAAGGATATCTTAGATTCAAGGTGCTGATAGTGTCATTCAGAAAAACTTAACACACACGCTACCGTGCAGATACAAGTCTAATTCTGTGATTAAACGTATACCTGTCACACAGCGCAAAAAAAAATAGGCCTCACATTTCTATTCAACCAAATCTGTACTGTTTTAGCTGGTCAAGTTATTTGTAGTGACCGTAAAAGCACACTTTTAGTTCTGGGTTGAAAAACTATTCCCAAATTTGCCATTCTCAAAATAAGTAGTTTATGCTATATCAGGCCTACTTGAAATCTATCCCAAAAAGGATATCTTAGATTCAAGGTGCTGATAGTGTCATTCAGAAAAACGTAACACACACGCTACTGTGCAGATACAAGTCTAATTCTGTGATTAAACCTATACCTGTCACACAGCGCAAAAAAAAATAGGCCTCACATTTCTATTCAACCAAATCTGTACTGTTTTAGCTGGTCAAGTTATTTGTAGTCACCGTAAAAGCACACTTTTTGTTCTGGGTTGAAAAACTATTCCCAAATTTGCCATTCTCAAAATTGTGGTGAACGGGAACAATGAGGAAAACATCTAATAAGGGACGCGGATGTGGACATGGTCGTGGTGGTGTTAGTGGACCCTCTGGTGCTGGGAGAGGACGTGGCCGTTCTGCCACAGCCACACGTCCTAGTGAACCAACTACCTCAGGTCCCAGTAGCCAGCAGAATTGGTGGGGCCCAATGCCGTTCTAAGGATGGTAAGGCCTGAGCAGGTACAGGCATTAGTCAATTGGGTGGCCGACAGTGGATCCAGCACGTTCACATTATCTCCCACCCAGTCTTCTGCAGAAAGCGCACAGATGGCGCATGAAAACCAAGCCCATCGGTCTGTCACATCACCCCCATGCATATCAGGGAAACTGTCTGAGCCTCAAGTTATGCAGCAGTCTCTTATGCTGTTTGAAGACTCTGCTGCCAGGGTTTCCCAAGGGCATCCACCTAGCCCTTCCCCAGGGGTGGAAGAGATAGAATGCACTAACGCACAACAACTTATTTTTCCTGATGATGAGGACATGGGAATACCACCTCAGCACGTCTCTGATGATGACGAAACACAGGTGCCAACTGCTGCTTCTTTCTGCAGTGTGCAGACTGAACAGGAGGTCAGGAATCAAGACTCGGTGGAAGACGATGCAGGGGACGATGAGGTCCTAGACTCCACATGGAATGAAGGTCGTGCCACTGACTTTCAGAGTTCGGAGGAAGAGGCAGTGGTGAGACCGAGCCAACAGCGTAGCAAAAGAGGGAGCAGTGGGCAAAATCAGAACACCCGCCGCCAAGAGACTCCGCCTGCTACTGACCGCCGCCATCTGGGACCGAGCACCCCAAAGGCAGCTTCAAGGAGTTCCCTGGCATGGCACTTCTTCAAACAATGTGCTGACGACAAGACCCGAGTGGTTTGCACGCTGTGCCATCAGAGCCTGAAGCGAGGCATTAACGTTCTGAACCTTAGCACAACCTGCATGACCAGGCACCTGCATGCAAAGCATGAACTGCAGTGGAGTAAACACCTTAAAAACAAGGAAGTCACTCAGGCTCCCCCTGCTACCTCTTCTGCTGCTGCCGCCTCGGCCTCTTCTGCTGCTGCCGCCGCCTCGGCCTCTTCTGCTGCTGCTGCCGCCGCCTCGGCCTCTTCCTCCGCCTCTGGAGGAACGTTGGCACCTGCCGCCCAGCAAACATGGGATGTACCACCAACACCACCACCTGCGTCACCAAGCATCTCAACCATGTCACACGGCAGCGTTCAGCTCTCCATTTCACAAACATTTGAGAGAAAGCGTAAATTCCCACCTAGGCACCCTCGATCCCTGGCCCTGAATTCCAGCATTTCTAAACTACTGGCCTATGAAATGCTGTCATTTAGGCTTGTGGACACACACAGCTTCAAACAGCTCATGTCGCTTGCTGTCCCACAGTATGTTGTTTCCAGCCGGCACTACTTCTCCAAGAGAGCCGTGCCTTCCCTGCACAACCAAGTGTCCGATAAAATCAAGTGTGCACTGCGCAACGCCATCTGTGGCAAGGTCCACCTAACCACAGATACGTGGACCAGTAAGCACGGCCAGGGACGCTATATCTCCCTAACTGCACACTGGGTAAATGTAGTGGCGGCTGGGCCCCAGGCGGAGAGCTGTTTGGCGCACGTCCTTCCGCCGCCAAGGATCGCAGGGCAACATTCTTTGCCTCCTGTCTCCTCCTACTCAGCTTCCTCCTCCTCTTCTTCCACCTGCTCATCCAGTCAGCCACACACCTTCACCACCAACTTCAGCACTGCCCGGGGTAAACGTCAGCAGGCCATTCTGAAACTCATATGTTTGGGGGACAGGCCCCACACCGCACAGGAGTTGTGGTGGGGTATAGAACAACAGACCGACGAGTGGTTGCTGCCGGTGAGCCTCAAGCCCGGCCTGGTGGTGTGCGATAATGGGCGAAATCTCGTTGCAGCTCTGGGACTAGCCGGTTTGACGCACATCCCTTGCCTGGCGCATGTGCTGAATTTGGTGGTGCAGAAGTTCATTCGCAACTACCCCGACATGTCAGAGCTGCTGCATAAAGTGCGGGCCGTCTGTTCGCGCTTCCGGCGTTCACACCCTGCCGCTGCTCGCCTGTCTGCGCTACAGCGTAACTTCGGCCTTCCCGCTCACCGCCTCATATGCGACGTGCCCACCAGGTGGAACTCCACCTTGCATATGCTGGACAGACTGTGCGAGCAGCAGCAGGCCATAGTGGAGTTTCAGCTGCAGCACGCACGGGTCAGTCGCACTGCTGATCAGCCCCACTTCACCACCAATGACTGGGCCTCCATGCGAGACCTGTGTGCCCTGTTGCGCTGTTTCGAGTACTCCACCAACATGGCCAGTGGCGATGACGCCATTATCAGCGTTACAATACCACTTTTATGTCTCCTTGAGAAAACACTTAGGGCGATGATGGAAGAGGAGGTGGCCCAGGAGGAAGAGGAGGAAGAGGGGTCATTTTTAGCACTTTCAGGCCAGTCTCTTCGAAGTGACTCAGAGGGAGGTTTTTTGCAACAGCAGAGGCCAGGTACAAATGTGGCCAGACAGGGCCCACTACTGGAGGACGAGGAGGACGAGGATGAGGAGGAGGTGGAGGAGGATGAGGATGAAGCATGTTCACAGCGGGGTGGCACCCAAAGCAGCTCGGGCCCATCACTGGTGCGTGGCTGGGGGGAAACACAGGATGATGACGATACGCCTCCCACAGAGGACAGCTTGTCCTTACCTCTGGGCAGCCTGGCACACATGAGCGACTACATGCTGCAGTGCCTGCGCAACGACAGCAGAGTTGCCCACATTTTAACGTGTGCGGACTACTGGGTTGCCACCCTGCTGGATCCCCGGTACAAAGACAATGTGCCCACCTTACTTCCTACACTGGAGCGTGATAGGAAGATGCGCGAGTACAAGCGCACGTTGGTAGACGCGCTACTGAGAGCATTCCCAAATGTCACAGGGGAACCAGTGGAAGCCCAAGGCGAAGGCAGAGGAGGAGCAAGAGGTCGCCAACGCAGCTGTGTCACGGCCAGCTCCTCTGAGGGCAGGGTTAGCATGGCAGAGATGTGGAAAAGTTTTGTCACCACGCCACAGCTAACTGCACCACCACCTGATACGGAACATGTTAGCAGGAGGCAACATTTCACTAACATGGTGGAACAGTACCTGTGCACACCCCTCCACGTACTGACTGATGGTTCGGCCCCATTCAACTTCTGGGTCTCCAAATTGTCCACGTGGCCAGAGCTAGCCTTTTATGCCTTGGAGGTGCTGGCCTGCCGGCGGCCAGCGTTTTGTCTGAACGTGTATTCAGCACGGCAGGGGGCGTCATTACAGACAAACGCAGCCGCCTGTCTACAGCCAATGTGGACAAGCTGACGTTCATAAAAATGAACCAGGCATGGATCCCACAGGACCTGTCCATTCCTTGTGCAGATTAGATATTAACTACCTCCCCTTAACAATATATTATTCTACTCCAGGGCACTTCCTCATTCAATCCTATTTTTATTTTCATTTTACCATTATATTGCGGGGCAACCCAAAGTTGAATGAACCTCTCCTCTGTCTGGGTGCCGGGGCCTAAATGTGTGACAGTGGCCTGTTCCAGTGGTGGGTGACATGAAGCCTGATTCTCTGCTATGACATGAAGACTGATTCTGTGCTGACATAAGGCCAGATTCTCTGTTACGGGACCTCTCTCCTCTGCCTGACTGCCTGGGCCTAAATATGTGACAGTGGCCTGTTCCAGTGGTGGGTGACATGAAGCCTGATTCTCTGCTATGACATGAAGACAGATTCTGTGCTGACATAAGGCCAGATTCTCTGTTACGGGACCTCTCTCCTCTGCCTGGGTGCTTGGGCCTAAATGTGTGACAGTTGCCTCTTCCAGTGGTGGGTGACGTGAAGCCTGATTCTCTGCTATGACATGAAGACTGATTCTGCGCTGACATAAGGCCAGATTCTCTGTTACGGGACCTCTCTCCTCTGTCTGGGTGCCGGGGCCTAAATGTGTGACAGTGGCCTGTTCCAGTGGTGGGTGACGTGAAGCCTGATTCTCTGCTATGACATGAAGACAGATTCTGTGCTGACATAAGGCCAGATTCTCTGTTACGGGACCTCTCTCCTCTGCCTGGGTGCCTGGGCCTAAATGTGTGACAGTGGCCTGTTCCAGTGGTGGGTCACGTGAAGCCTGATTCTCTGCTATGACATGAAGACTGATTCTGCGCTGACATAAGGCCAGATTCTCTGTTACGGGACCTCTCTCCTCTGCCTGGGTGCCTGGGCCTAAATATGTGACAGTGGCCTGTTCCAGTGGTGGGTGACGTGAAGCCTGATTCTCTGCTATGACATGAAGACTGATTCTGTGCTGACATAAGGCCAGATTCTCTGTTACGGGACCTCTCTCCTCTGTCTGGGTGCCGGGGCCTAAATATGTGACAGTGGCCTGTTCCAGTGGTGGGTGACGTGAAGCCTGATTCTCTGCTATGATATGAAGACTGATTCTGCGCTGACATAAGGCCAGATTCTCTGTTACGGGACCTCTCTCCTCTGTCTGGGTGCCGGGGCCTAAATGTGTGACAGTGGCCTGTTCCAGTGGTGGGTGACGTGAAGCCTGATTCTCTGCTATGACATGAAGACTGATTCTGCGCTGACATAAGGCCAGATTCTCTGTTACGGGACCTCTCTCCTCTGTATGGGTGCCGGGGCCTAAATGTGTGACAGTGGCCTGTTCCAGTGGTGGGTGACGTGAGGCCTGATTCTCTGCTATGACATGAAGACTGATTCTGCGCTGACATAAGGCCAGATTCTCTGTTACGGGACCTCTCTCCTCTCTCTGGGTGCCGGGGCCTAAATGTTTGACAGTGGCCTGTTCCAGTGGTGGGTGACGTGAAGCCTGATTCTCTGCTATGACATGAAGACAGATTCTGTGCTGACATAAGGCCAGATTCTCTGTTACGGGACCTCTCTCCTCTGCCTGGGTGCCTGGGCCTAAATGTGTGACAGTGGCCTGTTCCAGTGGTGGGTGACGTGAAGCCTGATTCTCTGCTATGACATGAAGACTGATTCTGCGCTGACATAAGGCCAGATTCTCTGTTACGGGACCTCTCTCCTCTGTCTGGGTGCCGGGGCCTAAATGTGTGACAGTGGCCTGTTCCAGTGGTGGGTGACGTGAAGCCTGATTCTCTGCTATGACATGAAGACAGATTCTGTGCTGACATAAGGCCAGATTCTCTGTTACGGGACCTCTCTCCTCTGCCTGGGTGCCTGGGCCTAAATGTGTCACAGTGGCCTGTTCCAGTGGTGGGTGACGTGAAGCCTGATTCTCTGCTATGACATGAAGACTGATTCTGCGCTGACATAAGGCCAGATTCTCTGTTACGGGACCTCTCTCCTCTGTCTGGGTGCCGGGGCCTAAATGTGTGACAGTGGCCTGTTCCAGTGGTGGGTGACGTGAAGCCTGATTCTCTGCTATGACATGAAGACTGATTCTGCGCTGACATAAGGCCAGATTCTCTGTTACGGGACCTCTCTCCTCTGTCTGGGTGCCGGGGCCTAAATGTGTGACAGTGGCCTGTTCCAGTGGTGGGTGACGTGAAGCCTGATTCTCTGCTATGACATGAAGACTGATTCTGTGCTGAGATAAGGCCAGATTCTCTGTTACGGGATTTCTCTCCTCTGCCTGGGTGCCGGGGCCTAAATGTGTGACAGTGGCCTGTTCCAGTGGTGGGTGACGTGAAGCCTGATTCTCTGCTATGACATGAAGACTGATTCTGCGCTGACATGAAGCCAGATTCTCTGCTATGGCATGAAGAGACTGATTCTCTGCTGACATGAAGCCAGATTCTTTTCTATGGCATGAAGAGACTGATTCTCTGCTGACGTGAAGCCAGATTCTCTGCTATGGGACCTCTGTCCAATTGATATTGGTTAATTTTAATTTTTTTAATTTTAATTTTTATTTATTTCCCTATCCACATTTGTTTGCAGGGGATTTACCTACATGTTGCTGCCTTTTGCAGCCCTCTAGCTCTTTCCTGGGCTGTTTTACAGCCTTTTTAGTGCCCAAAAGTTCGGGTCCCCATTGACTTCAATGGGGTTCGGGTTCGGGTTCGGGACGAAGTTCAGGTCGGGTTTGGATCCCGAACCCGAACATTTCTGGGTAGTTCGGCCGAACTTCTCGAACCCGAACATCCAGGTGTTCGCTCAACTCTAATCATTAGATATGGTGTTCAGATTTGTACTGCAAGTTCCATGGACAGAATTGCTACACATGTTATAAGTAGTAAATTGCTTCTTTTACCATTATATGTGGATTTCTGTAGAAAAAGAAAATATTAATCCTTGAAAAGAGGATATCCAGTCCTATAATATTTTTGATCAAAATCTCATAATATTCTCTGGAAACAGCAAACTGAGCAATATATCCCTTAAAGGGGTTGTCTCACTTCAGCAAATGGCATTTATCATGTAGAGAAACTTAATGACTGCAAAGAAAAAAAAATAGGGGTTAATCAGCGCATCCCAATGCCATGGCTGAAAGCACAAAACTAATACAACAGCACTCTGCAAGCACAAATAATAAAGTAATTACAATAGGGCCATACTCACTATAGAAATTGTACTAATGCTAATGCTATGTTATAAATGTCAGATTTTTGACAAATGTATATATTTTTTTAATTATTTGTACCCGTCTGCCACTGACCAGGTGATCTCTTTAGGACAGGAACCTACACTAAAATGCTACCTCCTCTGGTGCCATACTGGCCTTCATTAAATTCAGGGAATGTAGGTTTCACATGCATGCTGGGCCCACATTGTATTATACCTCCTCTGGTGCCATACAGGCCTCAATTTAATTCAGGTAAAGCAGGTTCCACATGCATGCTTAGCCAACTCTGTATTGTTCCTCTACTGGTGCCAAATGGCCTCCAATAAATGCAGGTAGAGCAGGCTACAGCTTTACACTTGCACTAATTTAAATCAGCCTATGGGACAGACAGGTTAGTTAGGAGTGCACGAGCAATGGAGTCAGCCACACCTCCAATGCAGAGAAAAAAAGATTGTTAGTTAGCACATCCCAATGCGCAGGTGCACGTCACTATGACTAAATGCACAAAAGCAAAAAACAAACACAATGCAGCAGTACCCTGCAAACACAAATAATAAAGTAACTACAACAGTGCTATACTCACTATAGAAAATGTACTAATGCTAATTCTACATAATAAATGTGAGATTCTTGGGAAATACATTTTCTACAAAATTATTTGTGCCTGTCTGCCATCTCTTTAGGACAGTATGTCCAGTATGGCATCACAGGAGGTAGTATTTAGTGTAGGTTCCTGTCCTAAAGAGATCGCCTTGTCGTTGGCGGACAGGCACAAATAATTTTGTACAAAATGTATTTGCCAAGAATCTCACATTTATAATGTAGAATTAGCACTAGTACATTTTCTATTCTGAGTATGGCACTATTGTGTTTACTTTATTATTTGTGTTTGCAGAGTGTTGTTGCATTGTGAGAGGAAGTTAATACAACGTACTTACTAATGTATTGCGTTTGTCCTTATTGCGTCCTTTGCTGGCTTGAATCATTTTTTCATCGCATTATACAGGTGAAACTCTAAAAATTTGAATATCGTGCAATGTTCATTTATTTCAGTAATGCAACTTAAAAGGTGAAACTAACATATGAGATAGACTCATTACATGCAAAGTGAGATATTTCAAGCCTTTATTTGTTATAATTTGGATTATTATGGTTCACAGCTTATGAAAACCCCAAAGTCACAATTTTGAGGTACCCTTTGCTTAGGGGGTATGGATTAATTAGCTGACTAGAGTGTGACACTTTGAGCCTAGAATATTGAACCTTTTCACAAAATTCTAATGTTAAGCTGCATTAATGCAATTCCTTTTAATTTGCATTACTGAAATAAATTGACTTTTGCACGATATTCAAATTTTTCGAGTTTCACCTGTATACTGCTGTTTTCAGGGGTTATGACCACCCTGCAATCCAGAAGGGGTGGCCGTGCTTGCACACAATAGGAAAGGGTACTGGCCTCTCTGGTGGCCAGAACCGTGGGAGCACGCATATGCATGCATGCATGCGCAGTAGCATCTGTCCTGGCCACCTCGTTTCTATGCTGCATCAGTGGGCATAACCTCTGTGGCTCCATCGGTCACATTTCCTTGGGAAGAGATCACAGCTGGAAGCCAGGACATAGAGACCAGTGAGGGACATTCAAACATAGAAACATAGAAACATAGAATGTGTCAGCAGATAAGAACTATTTGGCCCATCTAGTCTGCCCAATATACTGAATACTATGAATAGCCCTTGGCCCTATCTTATATGAAGGATGGCCTTATGCCTATCCCATGCATGCTTAAACTCCTTCACTGTATTTTCAGCTACCACTTCTGCAGGAAGGCTATTCCGTGCATCCACTACTCTCTCAGTAAAGTAATACTTCCTGATATTACTTTTAAACCTTTGACCCTCTAATTTAAAACGATGTCCTCTTGTAGCAGTTTTTTTTTTTTTAAATATTCTCTCCTCTTTTACCTTGTTGATTCCCTTTATGTATTTAAAAGTTTCTATCATATCCCCTCTGTCTCGTCTTTCTTCCAAGCTATACATGTTAAGGTCCTTTAATCTTTCCTGGTAAGTTTTATCCTGCAATCCATGTACTAGTTTAGTAGCTCTTCTCTGAACTCTCTCCAAAGTATCAATATCCTTCTGGAGATATGGTCTCCAGTACTGAGCACAATACTCCAAATGAGGTCTCACTAGTGCTCTGTAGAGCGGCATGAGCACCCCCCTCTTTCTACTGGTAATGCCTTTCCCTATACACCCAAGCATTCTGCTAGCATTTCCTTCTGCTCTATGACATTGTCTGCCTACCTTTAAGTCTTCTGAAATAATGACCCCTAAATCCCTTTCCTCAGATACTGAGGTTAGGACTGTATCACTGATTTTATATTCTGCTCTTGGGTTTTTACGCCCCAGGTGCTCTATCTTGCACTTATCAACATAAAATTTTAGTTGCCAGATTTTTGATCATTCCTCTAGTTTTTCTAAATCCTTTTCCATTTGGTGTATCCCTCCAGGAACATCAACCCTGTTACAAATCTTTGTGTCATCAGCAAAAAGACACACCTTACCATCGAGGCCTTCTGAAATTTCACTGATAAAGATATTAAACAATATGGGTCCCAGAACAGATCCCTGAGGTACCCCACTGGTAAAAAGACCATGGTCTGAATATACTCCATTGACTACAACTCTCTGTTGTCTGTCCCTCAGCCACTACCTAATCCATTCAACAATATGGGAGTCCAAGCACAAAGACTGCAACTTATTGATAAGCCTTCTATGTGGGACAGTATCAAAAGCCTTACTAAGGTCCAGATAAGCGATGTCTACTGCACCTCCGCCATCTATTATTTT
Organism: Bufo bufo; assembly: GCF_905171765.1. NCBI lineage: Eukaryota > Metazoa > Chordata > Amphibia > Anura > Bufonidae > Bufo > Bufo bufo. The sequence continues at coordinate 347,936,775 of NC_053391.1, read as the reverse complement.
AGTCACCCAATCAAAAAAATCAATAAGGTTAGTTTGACATGATCTCCCTGAAGTAAACCCATGCTGTTTTTCATCTTTCAATCCATGGGATTTTAGATGTTCCACAATCCTCTCCTTAAGTATGGTTTCCATTAATTTCTCCACTATTGATGTCAGGCTTACTGGCCTATAGTTGCCCGATTCCTCCCTACTACCTTTCTTGTGAATGGGCACAACATTTTCCAATTTCTAATCTTCTGGGACGACTCCTGTTGCCAGTGATTGGTTAAATAAATCTGTTAATTGTTTTGCTAGTTCGCCGCTGAGTTCTTTTAATAGCTTTGGGTGTATCCCATCAGGCCCCTGTGACTTATTTGTATTAATTTTAGACAGCTGACTCAGAACCTCTTCCTCTGTAAAGACACATGCATCAAAAGATTCATTAGTCTTCTTTCCTAACTGAGGTCCTTTTCCTTCATTTTCCTTTTGTAAAAATGGAACAGAAGTATTCATTGAGGCAGTCAGCTAGGTCTTTATCATCTTCCAAATACCTTCCTTCTTTTGTTTTTAATTTGGTAATTCCTTGTTTTAGTTTCTTTTTTTCATTTATGTATCTGAAGAATGTCTTATCGCCTTTTTTCACTGACTGAGCTAATTTCTCTTCTGCCTGTGCTTTAGAAGCTCTTATAAGTTGTTTGGCCTATCTCTGCCTAATCTTATGAATTTGCCTGTCATCCTTTTTTTTTTTTTTTTTATATTACTAAATGCTATCTTTTTGTTTTTAATGATTTTGGCCACTTCTGCTGAGTACCACAGTGGTCTCTTCCTTTTTTTTGCTTTTACTGACAAGCCTAATGCAATTTTCTGTTGCCTTCAATAGTGCCACTTTTAAGTAGTCCCATATCTCCTGCACTCCATTGAAACTGTTCCAATCTGATAGGGACTCGTATACCACTAATCTAATTTAAGAAAAGTCAGTTTTTCTAAAATCTAAAACTTTTGTTTTTGTGTTGTGTGACTCAGTCACTGCACTTTTAGTAAACCACACTGACTGGTGATCGCTAGATCCCAAGCTTTCCCCTACAGTAATATCATATACCAAATTCCCATTTGTGAATACTAAATCTAAAATGGCATCCTTCCGGGTTGACTCCTCAACTACTTGCTATAGAGATAATCCCAGTAGGGAATTTAGAATATCTGTACTCCTGGCAGAACTAGCTATTTTGGTTTTCCAGTTTACATATACACTCACCTAAAGAATTATTAGGAACACCTGTTCTATTTCTCATTAATGCAATTATCTAGTCAACCAATCACATGGCAGTTGCTTCAATGCATTTAGGGGGGTGGTCCTGGTCAAGACAATCTCCTGAACTCCAAACTGAATGTCAGAATGGGAAAGAAAGGTGATTTAAGCAATTTTGAGCGTGGCATGGTTGTTGGTGCCAGACGGGCCATTCTGAGTATTTCACAATCTGCTCAGTTACTGGGATTTTCACGCACAACCATTTCTAGGGTTTACAAAGAATGGTGTGAAAAGGGAACAACATCCAGTATGCGGCAGTCCTGTGGGCAAAAATGCCTTGTGGATGCTAGAGGTCAGAGGAGAATGGGCCGACTGATTCAAGCTGATAGAAGAGCAACGTTGACTGAAATAACCACTCGTTACAACCAAGGTATGCAGCAAAGCATTCGTGAAGCCACAACACGCACAACCTTGAGGCGGATGGGCTACAACAGCAGAAGACCCCAACGGGTACCACTCATCTCCACTACAAATAGGAAAAAGAAGCTACAATTTGCACGAGCTCACCAAAATTGGACTGTTGAAGACTGGAAAAATGTTGCCTGGTCTGATGAGTCTCGATTTCTGTTGAGACATTCAAAAGGTAGAGTCTGAATTTGGCGTAAACAGAATGAGAACATGTATCCATCCTCTGATGGCTACTTCCAGCAGGATAATGCACCATGTCACAAAGCTCGAATCATTTCAAATTGGTTTCTTGAACATGACAATGAGTTCACTGTACTAAAATGGCCCCCACAGTCACCAGATCTCAACCCAATAGAGCATCTTTGGGATGTGGTGGAACGGGAGCTTCGTGCCCTGGATGTGCATCCCTCAAATCTCCATCAACTGCAAGATGCTATCCTATCAATATGGGCCAACATTTCTAAAGAATGCTATCAGCACCTTGTTGAATCAATGCTACGTAGAATTAAGGCAGTTCTGAAGGCAAAAGGGGGTCCAACACCGTATTAGTATGGTGTTCCTAATAATTCTTTAGGTGAGTGTATATTATATTATTACAAATAAAATATTACTCAGTTTGCTTATTTAGGCTATTCTTAGCTTCTGGGGCAAAAATTCCAGGGGCTGTAGAACTGAGTAAATGTAAGATCAAAGGGGGGCAGTGCACAACACAGGGATTGTCTTTTTGATGTCCTTTGATTGAGTCATGACTTGTACACTGCTCAAAAAAATAAAGGGAACACAAAAATAACACATCCTAGATCTGAATTAATTAAATATTCTTCTGAAATACTTTGTTCTTTACATAGTTGAATGTGCTGACAACAAAATCACACAAAAAAAAAATATGGAAATCAAATTTTTTAACCCATGGAGGTCTGGATTTGGAGTCACCCTCAAAATTAAAGTGGAAAAACACACTACAGGCTGATCCAACTTTGATGTAATGTCCTTAAAACAAGTCAAAATGAGGCTCAGTAGTGTGTGTGGCCTCCACGTGCCTGTATGACCTCCCTACAACGCCTGTGCATGCTCCTGATGAGGTGGCGGACGGTCTCCTGAGGGATCTCCTCCGAGACCTGGGATAAAGCATCTGCCAACTCCTGGACAGTCTGTGGTGCAACGTGACGTTGGTGGATAGAGCGAACCGTGATGTCCCAGATGTGCTCAATTGGATTCAGGTCTGGGGAACGGGCGGGACAGTCCATAGCATCAATGCCTTCGTCTTGCAGGAACTGCTGACACACTCAAGCCACATGAGGTCTAGCATTGTCTTGCATTAGGAGGAACCCAGGGCCAACCGCACCAGCATATGGTCTCACAAGGGTCGGAGGATCTCATCTCGGTACCTAATGGCAGTCAGGCTACCTCTGGCGAGCACATGGAGGGCTGGCGGCCCTCCAAAGAAATGCCACCCCACACCATTACTGACCCAATGCCAAACCGGTCATGCTGGAGGATGTTGCAGGCAGCAGAACGTTCTCCACGGCGTCTCCAGACTCTGTCACGTCTGTCACATGTGCTCAGTGTGAACCTGCTTTCATCTGTGAAGAGCACAGGGCGCCAGTGGCGAATTTGCCAATCTTGGTGTTTTCTGGCAAATGCCAAACGTCATGCACGGTGTTGGGCTGTAAACACAACCCCCACCTGTGGACGTCGGGCCCTCATATCACCCTCATGGAGTCTGTTTCTGACCGTTTGAGCAGACACATGCACATTTGTGGCCTGCTGGAGGTCATTTTGCAGGGCTCTGGCAGTGCTCCTCCTGTTCCTCCTTGCACAAAGGTGGAGGTAGCAGTCCTGCTGCTGGGTTGTTGCCCTCCTACGGCCTCCTCCACGTCTCCTGATGTACTAGCCTGTCTCCTGGTAGCGCCTCCATGCTCTGGACACTACGCTGACAGACACAGCAAACCTTCTTGCCACAGCTCGCATTGATGTGCCATCCTGGATAAGCTGCACTACCTGAGCCACTTGTGTGGGTTGTAGACTCCGTCTCATGCTACCACTAGAGTGAAAGCACCGCCAGCATTCAAAAGTGACCAAAACATCAGCCAGGAACCATAGGAACTGAGAAGTGGTCAGGTCACCACCTGCAGAATCACTCCTTTATTGGGGGTGTCTTGCTAATTGCCTATAATTTCCACCTGTTGTCTATCCCATTTGCACAACAGCATGTGAAATTGATTGTCACTCAGTGTTGCTTCCTAAGTGGACAGTTTGATTTCACAGAAGTGTGATTGATTTGGAGTTACATTGTGTTGTTTAAGTGTTCCCTTTATTTTTTTGAGCAGTGTATTTTTAAGTTCAGAATTAAGCTTATTGCTAACCAACAGATATGACAAGAAACTGCAGAATCTGACTACAGCATATTAGCTGTACACATGCTATTCTAGGAGTTTCAGGCAATAAAACAGGTTAATGATGGGGTCTTTTAGCATTTGGACCCTGGGTTTGAATCTTACCAAGGGCAGCATCTGCATTGGGGTTTGTATGTTAATGTCCCCATGCGTGCCTAGGTTTTCTCCAGGTACTCCAGTTTTATTCACCTTATTGGGAAAAAAACCTGACTAGGAATGTTGATCATGGCTAGAAATGGGCAGTTCTGTATTATACATTCTCCTAGTTCATATTTCTTTATAAACTGCAGTTTTAACATCCTGCAGCAGTGTCACCCACTATGCCAGGGAGCTAAAGATATCACCTGTACAGTGTCTTATCAAAGTTGAATTAGTGGTAAGATACCTCATACCTCAACCCCCCTCCTCAAATGCAAAGGGCTTATCCAGATAAGTATTTTAAAACTCATGTTACTTCTTCTAAAAATTGATGATTTTCCATCCTTGTTTATTCAGCATTGTCTCTAAGTGTGTTCAGTTTGTCAGTTTTTAGAGTCCATATGGCATCAATATAAAAGATAAAAAACTGTTTTCACTTCTTTTGAGCATCTCTTAGCAACCATCCACAAAAAACGCACTTCACCCGGGTAGCACTATATTGCTATCTGTTTAATTTTTTATTTTTTGCTGACCCAATAACTTGAATGGGACAGTCTAGAGCAATACTGCACATTTTCAGTTCCACTCCCCAAATATCCTACAACCTACTCATCATTCCTTTTAATTACGTCTCATTAAGGCGGTGGAAACCTAAGTTCTGTTCTGAGATCCTTCCATCCCACATGACTGTTTTATATTTTATTTTTCATAGCCACCCCATCAAGAAAAAAAATAAATTTACCACGCATCCGTTTATCCAAAGCTATCAGCCTTGATTGAAAGCTAATGAAAATGCTGTCCCACGTCAGTTTATTCCTTGTATCCATTAAGAATAATTACGGCTGAACAATTTTTGATGTCTGTAACCTTCGCAAGTGTTGCTAATGGCATTATAAATTGCTCCTTGTCCAATGAGTAACGCAGGATGCTTAATTCCAAAGCTTTCTGTCAACGAGGTTGATTTGTATGGCTAATGAGTGCATTTTAAACAAGAGCCACAGCTCATGCATCCTGATGCCAATAACAAGATTTGGTTCAATAAAGAGGCTTGTCCGTAATAATTAGCAAAGGCAAAAGCTTCAGATTGGTCTGATGGAAATATGTACATCTTTGTTTTGCCATGTACTTAACACATAATTAATTGACCTATTTTTTCGCACCTTCTTTTTCAGAAAGGTATATAATTTTTTACTATTAGGGAAGTAGTCAACATGGTACAGCATCTACACTTATAATTACATAGCTGGTGAATTTGTTATAATTAGTATTATGTCCTTTTTCCCTAATGTATAAAAAAAAATTATATATAAATTTTTTGATTCTCATCTGGTGGTGACGTCTAATCAACTTTTCCGCTCAAATTGATGTACAGAAGCAAGATGGTCCTGAGACTTTTCATATTTGGCCATAATATGGAAGCAATATTTTAGTGTCTGCAATACCCAAAACACCACTTTTCTACAGACCAAAATTTAGATCATAGTAACATAGTAGTAACATAGTAACATAGTACATAAGGCCGAAAAAAGACATTTGTCCATCCAGTTCGGCCTGTTATCCTGCAAGTTGATCCAGAGGAAGGCAAAAAAAAACTGGGGAATAAAAAATTCCTTCCCGACTCCAATCAGGCAATCAGAATATCTCCCTGGATCAACGACCCCTCTCTAGTAGCTATAGCCTGTAATATTATTACGCTCCAGAAATACATCCAGGCCCCTCTTGAATTCCTTTATTGTACTCACCATCACCACCTCCTCTGGCAGAGAGTTCCATAGTCTCACTGCTCTTACCGTAAAGAATCCTTTTCTTTGTTTGTGTACAAACCTTCTTTCCTCCAAACGCAGAGGATGTCCCCCCGTCACAGTCACAGTCCTGGGGATAAATAGATGATGGGATAGATCTCTGTACTGACCTCTGATATATTTATACATAGTAATTAGATCTCCCCTCAGTCGTCTTTTTTCTAACGTGAATAACCCTAATTTTGATAATCTTTCAGGCTACTGTAGTCCCCCCATTCCAGTTATTACTTTAGTTGCCCTCCTCTGGACCCTCTCCAGCTCTGCTATGTCTGCCTTGTTCACTGGAGCCCAGAACTGTACACAGTACTCCATGGGGGTCTGACTAATGATTTGTAAAGTAGTAGGACTATGTTCTTATCACGGGCATCTATGTCCCTTTTGATGCAACCCATTATCTTATTGGCCTTGGCAGCAGCTGCCTGACACTGTTTTTTGCAGCTTAGTTTGCTGTTTATTAAAATTCCTAGATCCTTTTCCATGTCAGTGTTACCGAGTGTTTTACCATTTAGTATGTACGGGTGACTTGCATTATTCCTTCCCATGTGCATAACTTTACATTTGTCAGTGTTAAACCTCATCTGCCACTTATCTGCCCAAGCCTCCAATCTATCCAGATCCCTCTGTAGTAGTATACTGTCCTCTTCAGTGTAAATTACTTTACACAGTTTAGTGTCATCTGCGAAAATTTATATTTTACTATGCAAGCCTTCTACGAGATCATTAATAAATATATTGAAGAGAATAGAGCCCAATACTAACCCCTGAGGTACTCCACTAGTGACAGTGACCCAATCTGAGTATGTACCGTTAATAACCACCCTCTGTTTTCTATCACTCAGCCAGTTACTTACCCACTTACAGACGTTTTCTCCCAGTCCGAGCATTCTCATTTTATATACTAACCTTTTATGTGGTACAGTATCAAATGCTTTAGAGAAGTCCAGATACACGACATCCATTGATTCGCCGCTGTCAAGTTTAGAACTTACCTCCTCATAGAAACTGATTAAATTAGTTTGACATGACCGATCCCTCACGAAGCCATGCTGATATGGCGTTATTTGCTTATTTCCGTTAAGATGCTCTAACATAGCATCTCTCAGAAAACCTTCAAACAGTTTACCCACAACAGATGTTAAACTTACCAGCCTATAGTTTCCAGGCTGTGTTTTTGGACCCTATTTGAATATTGGCACCACATTTGCCATGCGCCAATCCTGTGGGACATTCCCTGTCAGTATAGAATCTGCAAATATCAGAAATAAGGGTCTGACTATGACATTACTTAATTCCCTTAGGATACGGGGGTGTATGCCATCCGGTCCTGGCGATTTGTCTATTTTAATCTTTTTAAGTCGCTGTTGTACTTCTTCCTGGGTCAGACAGGACACTTTTAATGGGGAATTTATTTCAACATTCAGCATTTCATCTGACAGTTTATTTTCCTCAGTGAATACATTGGAGAAAAAAATATTTAACAGCTTTGCTTTCTCCTCGTCGCTCTCTGCGAATCCCCCCTCATTACTCTTTAAAGGGCCGACATCTTCAGATTTATACTTTTTAACATTTATATAATTGAAGAACATTTTAGGGTTAGTTTTACTCTCTTTGGCAATTAATCTCTCGGTCTCTAGTTTGGCCGCTTTTATTTGTTTTTTACATGTTCTATTTTTTTCCTTATAGTTTTTCAGTGCTTCCGTGCTACCCTCCTTTTTTAGTGTTTTATATGCTTTCTTTTTGTCATTTGTTGTTTTCTTTACAGTTCTGTTTATCCAAATTGGTTTCTTTTTGTTCCTTAACCTTTTATTCCCATACGGTATGTACCTCTCACAATGAGCTTTTAGGATGCCTTTAAAGATATCCCTTTGTGGCTGTATTTTTATTTGTGAGGACTTTATCCCATTTAGTTAGGCCTATGGCCTCTCTTAGTTGGCTAAATTTAGCTTTTTTGAAGTTTGGTATTTTTGTTCCTCCTTGTAGAAACGCTCTTTTGAATGATAATTGGAAGGTTATTACTTTATGGTCACTATTTCCCAGGTGTCCCCCAACCTGCACGTCTGTTGTTCTGTCAGGTGTATTGGTTAATACCAAGTCCAGTATGGCCGTCCCTCTAGTTGGGTCCTGAACCAGTTGGGAGAGGTAATTGTCTTTGGTTATTGCCAAGAACCTGTTTCCTTTATGAGATATAAAAGTTTCAGTTTCCCAGTCTATAACTGGGTAGTTGAAGTCCCCCATAATAACCACCTCATTATGATTTGCCGCCTTGTCTATCTCATTTAGTAGTAGATTTTCTGTGGACTCTGGTATATTAGGTGGTTTATAGTAAACTCCTATTAGTAATTTATTGTTCTTTTTAGCTCCATATATCTCTACCCACAGTGACTCCACATGTTCATGTCTCTCACTTATATCTTCACGGAGTGTGGGCTTTAGACAGGACTTTACATTAAGGCAGACCCCTCCCCCTCTCCGGTTTTGACGATCCTTTCTAAATAGACTGTAACCTTGTACATTAACTGCCCGGTCATAGCTATCATCCAGTCATGTCTCAGTTATTCCCACTATGTCATAGTCCTCCTCACACATCACTAATTCCAGTTCACCAGTTTTATTAGTCAGGCTTCTGGCATTAGTATACATACATTTGAGAAGTTTATGTATATTTTTTACCAAACACCTTTCCTTCTGAACTGTTCTAGTCCCTCCTTCCATTCCTCCCCCAGTCCCACTACCTTGCCCCCAGTCTCTATCTGCACTATCTTCCCATCCTATAACGTAATTACCCTTCCCCCCAGTCCCTAGTTTAAAAACTCCTCCAACCTTCTAGCCATCTTCTTCCCCAACACAGCTGCCCCTTCCCCATTGAGGTGCAGCCCGTCCCTACGATAGAGCCTGTAGCCGACAGAGAAGTCGGCCCAGTTCTCCAGGAACCCAAACCCCTCCTTCCTACACCAGTTCTTGAGCCACTTGTTAATTTCCCTAATCTCCCGCTGCCTTTCTTGTGTGGCCCGTGGTACAAGTAGTATTTTGGAAAATACTACCTTTGAGGTCCTTGCCCTAAGCTTTTGACCTAAATCCCTGAAATCATTTTTAAGGACTCTCCACCTACCCCTAACTTTGTCATTGGTTCCGATATGGACCATGACCGCTGGATCTTCTCCAGCCCCTCCCAGTAATCTGTCAACCCAATCCGCGATGTGTCGAACTCTAGCGCCAGGAAGACAGCACACTGTTCGGCGATCACGGTCTTTGTGACAAATTTCCCTATCTGTTCCCCTAATAATTGAGTCTCCCACTACCAGCACCTGTCTGGCCTGCCCTGCTCTCCTGGTCCCCTGCTTACCGGAGCTGACATTCCCCTGACTGGCAGAGGAAGTGTCCGGCTGCGGCAGTGCCGTCCCTGGACTGATATCCCCCTCATCTGCCAAACGTGCAAACTTGTTGGGGTGTGTCAGATCAGGGCTAGCCTCCCTGGCACTCTTCCCTCTACCCCGCTTTCTAACTGTTACCCAGCTAGCTACCTCACTTTCCTCAGCCTCCTCTCTGTCACCCTCCCCCTCATCTACCCCAAAGAGTGCTTGCTCGGTGAGAAGCAAACTCTTTTGCAAATTGTCAATGCCTCTCAGTGTTGCAACTTGCCCATTTAGAGACTCGATTTGCGATTCCAAATGGTAATTTGCTCACATCTTGAACAAAGATATACACCCTTGAACGGCTGTTCCGGGACTGCATACATCATGCAAGATGTGCACTGGACTGCATTGTCAATTGTGCAACACATACTAAATGGGGATTACACCACAAAAGCAAAAAATACAGTATAATGTAGTACTAAGAAACTGGCTAATTGCAGTCCCCCACTGAAGTCCCTGAATCTAAAGTCACGTTATCTTAAGTCACACACTTACGCAACCACACTTAATCAACCACGCATCGCGGTCAAACTCGCGTTATATATCTCCTTATATAAATATAAATGCAGCTCACTACACCAGCCTGGTTTGTTTTCCCTCTGGATTCAAAAAGGGGGTCAACATAAAATTCAAAAGGAGATCAACATAAAATCTCATCGTTCTCTAAATTCAGCTTAGTAGAACCATGGGAGGTATGGGTCTTAAAGGGGTTATGCCATGATAGGTATAAAAAATAAAAAAATCTGACATCAAGGGGTTATGCCATGGGAATAAGGTCACCTCCTGACAATCCTTATCAGCTCTCCCTATACTGCTATGCCCACATTCAGACCCTTAAGGTGGGAATAATGTGTCCTCGTGCCTGGCCTGAAAATACCCTAAAATCCCTAAGATGGTGAAAGGGGAATAGGGAAAGCCTGCTCCCTCAGGGGGACAGGCGTAACTCAAACAGCCTAGACAGAAAACCACAAGAAATCAGAAACAAACTTATCTTGGGCCGGAACCCACATCCTTTCCTCAGGGCCGTATCCCCTCCAGTGTACCAGATAGTACTGAAGGGAACCGCGAAGAACTCTTGAGTCAAGAACTCTGGAGATCTCGAACTCTAAATTTCCATCAATGAGAACAGGAGGAGGAAGCAATGGCGATGGTTTCATCGGTTTCACATATTTTTTCAGTAAAGACCTGTGGAACACATCATGGATCCTCCAAATCTGTGGAAGATCCAACCGAAACGCTACTGGATTAATCACCGCAGATATTTTGTACGATCCAATAAATCTTGGACCCAGTTTCCAAGGTGGCACTCTCAATTTAATATTTTTAGTAGACAACCACACCAGATCACCCACACACAGGTCCGGACCAGTCATACGTCTCTTGTCAGCCATTCGTTTATACCTCTCACCCATCTTCTCCAAATTCACTTGGATCCTCCGCCAGATCGAAGACAAGGCGGAAGAAAATCTCTCCTCCTCTGGCATCCCAGAGGAACTAGTCCCAGAAAAGGTACCAAACTGAGGATGAAAACCGTATGCACCAAAAAATGGCAACTTACCCGTGGACTCCTGCCTACGGTTATTTAAAGCAAACTCTGCTAGGGACAAGAATGACGACCAGTCCTCCTGATTCTCAGCCACAAAGCACCTCAAGTAGGTCTCCAGGTTTTGATTAGTACGCTCTGTCTGCCCATTCGACAGCGGATGAAAAGCTGAAGAGAACGAAGTTGAATGCCAAGCCGAGAGCAGAGCGCCCTCCAAAACCTGGAGACAAATTGCGTGCCCCTATCAGAAACCACATCCGAAGGAATGCCATGCAATTTCACAATATTATCAACAAAAATCTGCGCAAGAGTCTTGGCATTGGGCAGACTGGCTAACGAAATAAAGTGAGCCATTTTACTAAAATGGTCAACAACCACCAAAATTACTGTTTTCCCGGAGGAACTCGGCAGATCAGTAATAAAGTCCATAGACAAGTGCGTCCAAGGACGATACGGAATAGACAAAGGAAGAAGTGAACCAGCAGGTCGAGTATGAGCAACCTTTGACCGTGCACATGTTTCACAAGCTGCCACGAAATCCTCGATGCTCTTACATAACCCGGGCCACCAGAACCTCCGGGACACAAGATCAAAGGTGGACTTACCACCAGGATGTCCAGCAAGGACAGTATCGTGATGTTCCTTGAATACCTTGTATCGCAGTTCATCGGGAACAAACAACCTCCCTGGGGGACAAGAACCAGGAGCCCCCTCCTGGTCTCCCAACACCTCCATCTCCAATTTGGGGTACAGAGCGGAGACCACCACTCCATCAGCCAAAATCGGAGCAGGATCCTCAGAATCACATCCCCCAGGAAAACTGCGAGACAATGCATCTGCATTGACGTTCTTAACCCCCGGGCGAAAAGTAACCACAAAATTGAACCTGGTAAAAAACAGTGACCATCTGGCCTGTCTAGGGTTCAGACGCTTGGCAGATTGCAGGTAAGCCAAATTCTTATGATCCATATAAACTGTAACGGGATGAGACGCCCCCTCCAATCAGCTCTCCCTATACTGCTATGCCCACATTCAGACCCTTAAGGTGGGAATAATGTGTCCCCGTGCCTGGGCTGAAAATACCCTAAAATCCCTAAGATGGTGAAAGGGGAATAGGGAAAGCCTGCTCCCTCAGGACCTGGAGGGGACAGGCGTAACTCAAACAGCCTAGACAGCAAACCACAAGAAATCAGAAACAAACTTATCTTTTCTGAGCAGGAACAGCCAATCCTTCCTTCCTTCCTTGCTTCCACAGAGCCAGACAGAAGCTATAACCCGCAAGGAACACTGGGAGTGGGTGTGATTTAAGCTGAAACCAACGACCCCACCCAGTGCACCTGAAGGAAGGCGGAACTAGCTCGAATCCAAAACAAAACAAAAAGGCTAGACACGTGCTGCTAATCTGGCAGACCTCCGCACATAGCCTGAGCAGGGCATGACATCAAGGGGTTATGCCATGATAGATATAAAAAATGAAAATCAGACATCAAGGGGTTATGCCCTGATAAAACATAATAAATCAAGATGGGTTACAAAAGACATTTACTTTTAATATAGAATGCAGTGAATATAGTCCATTTTATATCAAGACGGGAAAACACAAATTATCTTGAATCATGGCTTCTGGTTTATGGCCAAGCGAGCCTTGATGTTAAGCAATGTTTAGTCACCAAGTAACTACAGGGGCACACACAACTATGCCAACACATGGTTGAACTATTGTGGCAGTTATGCGAGTGGTGTGCATAGGTGTCAGGTTTGCAAGCATGACAAAAAAAATCTTTTTTTTCTACAAGACATTCATATAAAATGTATACAATTAAAACGCACATAACATGTGAAGTGATATACATATATATACAGTACAGACCAAAAGTTTGGACACACCTTCTCATTCAAAGAGTTTTCTTTATTTTCGTGACTATGAAAATTGTAGATTCACACTGAAGGCATCAAAACTATGAATTAACACATGTGGAATTAGATACATAACAAACAAGTGTGAAACAACTGAAAATATGTCATATTATAGGCTCTTCAAAGTAGCCACCTTTTGCTTTGATTACTGCTTTGCACACTCTTGACATTCTCTTGATGAGCTTCAAGAGGTAGTCCCCTGAAATGGTTTTCACTTCACAGGTGTGCCCTGTCAGGTTTAATAAGTGGGATTTCTTGCCTTATAAATGGGGTTGGGACCATCAGTTGCGTTGAGGAGAAGTCAGGTGGACTACTGAATAGACTGCTAGAATTTGTATTATGGCAAGAAAAAAGCAGCTAAGTAAAGAAAAACAAGTGGCCATCATTACTTTAAGAAATAAAGGTCAGTCAGCCGAAAAATTGGGAAAACTTTGAAAGTAAGGGCTATTTGACCATGAAGGAGAGTGATGGGGTGCTGTGCCAGATGACCTGGCCTCCACAGTCACCGGACCTGAACCCAATCGAGATGGTTTGGGGTGAGCTGGACCGCAGAGTGAAGGCAAAAGGGCCAACAAGTGCTAAGCATCTCTGGGAACTCCTTCAAGACTATTGGAAGACCATTTCAGGGGACTACCTCTTGAAGCTCATCAAGAGAATGCCAAGAGTGTGCAAAGCAGTAATCAAAGCAAAAGGTGGCTACTTTGAAGAACCTAGAATATGACATATTTTCAGTTGTTTCACACTTGTTTGTTATGTATATAATTCCACATGTGTTAATTCATAGTTTTGATGCCTTCATAGTCATAAAAATAAAGAAAACTCTTTGAATGAGAAGGTGTGTCCAAACAGGAAAAAATTCTTGAGGTCACACAACAGTGTGACAGGCAAATTTTATACAATTACTTTATTGGACTGTCAGAAATGCAGCGCAGGCCGCAAATGTACTATCTAGCTTAAAAAGTGTGCTTTTTTCAACCAACAATGTAACAGCAGTATTTAACGGTTTTATTTGACTGTCAGAAATGCAGCGCAGGCCGCAAATATACTATCTAGCACAAAAAGTATGTTTTTTTCAAACAACAATGTAACAGCAGTATTTAACGGTTTTTTTGGACTGTCAGAAATGCAGCGCAGGCCGCAAATGTACTATATAGCACAAAAAGTGTGCTTTTTCCAACCAACAATGTAACAGCAGTATTTAACAGTTTTATTGGACTGTCAGAAATGCTGCGCAGGCCATAAATGTACTATCTAGCACAAAAAGTGTGCTTTTTTCAACCAACAATGTAACAGCAGTATTTAACGGTTTTATTGGACTGTCAGAAATGCAGAGCAGGCCGCAAATGTACTATCTAGCGCAAAAAGTGTGCTTTTTTCAACCAACAATGTAACCGCCAATAGTCAACAATTACGTTTACTGACAGTAAGGCAGTGCCGGTATCATAAAGAGGAAAAAATTCTTGAGGTCACACAACAGTGTGACAGGCAAATTTTATACAATTACTTTATTGGACTGTCAGAAATGCAGTGCAGGCCGCAAATGTACTATCTAGCTTAAAAAGTGTTCTTTTTTCAACCAACAATGTAACAGCAGTATTTAACGGTTTTATTGGACTGTCAGAAATGCAGCGCAGGCCGCAAATATACTATCTAGCACAAAAAGTGCTTTTTTTTCAAACAACAATGTAACAGCAGTATTTAACGGTTTTATTGGACTGTCAGAAATGCAGCGCAGGCCGCAAATGTACTATATAGCACAAAAAGTGTGCTTTTTCCAACCAACAATGTAACAGCAGTATTTAACAGTTTTATTGGACTGTCAGAAATGCTGCGCAGACCGTAAATATACTATCTAGCACAAAAAGTGTGTTTTTTTCAAACAACAATGTAACAGCAGTATTTAACGGTTTTATTGGACTATCAGAAATGCAGCGCAGGCCGAAAATGTACTATATAGCACAAAAAGTGTGCTTTTTTTCAACCAGCAATGTAACAGCAGTATTTAACGGTTTTATTGGACTGTCAGAAATGCTGCGCAGACCGTAAATGTACTATCTAGCACAAAAAGTGTGCTTTTTTCAACCAGCAATGTAACAGCAGTATTTAACGATTTTATTGGACTGTCAGAAATGCTGCACAGGCCGTAAATGTACTATCTAGCACAAAAAGTGTCCTTTTTTTAACCAACAATGTAACAGCAGTATTTAACGGTTTAATTGGACTGTCAGAAATGCAGCGCAGGCCGCAAATGTACTATCTAGCACACAAAGTGTGCTTTTTTCAACCAACAATGTAACAGCAGTATTTAAGGGTTTAATTGGACTGTCAGAAATGCACTGCAGGCTGCAAATGTACTTTCTACCACAAGAAATTGGAATTTGTCAACCGACAATGTAACAGCAGTATTTACTGGTTTTATTTGACTGTCAGATATGCAGTGCCGGGGTCAGAAAGAGAAAAAATTGCTTTAGGTCACACAAATATATGACAGACTAATGTAATTGAAATATTTTCACTGCCAGGTATGCACTGCAGGCCGCAGGGGTACTTGACCGCTAAAAAAGGGAATTTGTCCCCCTAGAACTAACAAATGGATTTAATGAATAGATTTTTCCTGTCAGATATTCAGCACAGCAGTAGTTCACAGAAAAAATGTGAATATGTCCCCCCCCTGGGGCCCTGAAGTCACAAACGGATTACCTATATTATTCACCCTTCAAAAATGGTGGCCGACGCCCACCTAACAAACAGACTGATTAAAGCTTATTTCTATGTGGCACTGGGCTCATGGGTACATGTGCCCTGCAGCCTTTCAAAAAGCGCCATTAAATCGCCAAACACCGAACTCGAACCCGAACTTTTACAGAAATGTTCGGATTCAGGTCCGGGAACCAAAAACCCTAAAGTTCGCTCAACCATAGTTGTTATACTTTAGGTCATGATTAAGAAACCAACATGGTTTTGAAATGCGTAGACTGAGTTGAGCACAGCTTATTGTTTTTAATGAAGATGAAATAAAAGCCTATTTTTAAATTACATCAAGTGCTGGAGTTGAATCAACACTTCTTTGTTTTCAGTTCAATACCCGCTATCCAGCACGTGGCAAGATTCTCCGTACACCAAACTACATAGCCAAAAGGGTGGACATATATGTGACAAACATGATCAAAATCGATTCTACACAAAGTAAATATGCTCCAATTTACTTTAAGATGTTATCTCTTTTTTTTTAATGAATTATTGCTCCCTTCCACCCTTAAGCTCTTGAACACAATGACAGGAATGGCAAATAATGTCAGAGTGACAAACAAAACGTCTAAGCTATACATATGGACATTAGTGTTGATAACGAATATTCGAATTTCAAATTTTTATCGCGAATATAGGTGCTTCGAAAATTTGCGAATATTTTGAATATAGTGATATATATTCGTAATTTCGAATATTCGATTTTTTTTTTAATCAGTACACATGATCCCTCCCTGCTTTTAGCTTGTGGGCCAATGAGAAGGCTGCAATATATTTGACTTTAGGAGTAGTGTTGTTTGCGAATTTTCGCATTTTTATTACGATTTTTTTCAACTTACAACTACTAGACAAAGAAGATTATAGCACTATATTAGCTAAATTGCTCTATATTCGTTTTTTTTTCCGAATATTTGCTATATTGCTATAACTTTGTTTTTTCGAATATTCGTAATATTCTAAAACAAGAATATATAGCAATATAGTGAATATTCGAAAAAAAAAAAAACGAATTTAGAGCAATTTAGCTAATATAGTGCTATAATCTTCTTTGTCTAATAGTTGTAATTTTTTTCTCATCTGGAGTTCAGACTGGAAAAAAATTACAACTATAAAAAAAAAAAAGATTATAGAACTATATTAGCTAAATTGCTCTAAATTTGTTTTTTTTTCGAATATTCACTATATTGCTATATATTCTTGTTTTAGAATATTACGAATATTCGAAAAAATGAAGTTATAGCAATATAGCAAATATTCGAAAAAAAACAAATATAGAGCAATTTAGCTAATGTAGTGCTATAATCTTCTTTGTCTAATAGTTGTAAGTTGAATAGTTGTAAGTCGCAATAAAAATTCGCCTGACGAAAATTCGCATATTACACAATCATTACCTTGCAGATTTTTCGAGTAAAAAAAAAGTGTAGAATATAACAAATATTCGAATTTGCGAATATTCAACGAATATTCTACAAAATATTTGCGAAATGTCGCAAATTCGAATATGACCCCTGCCGCTCATCACTAATGGACATAAGAAAATTGCACCTAATGTCTTTTATGCTTATAATATAGCTTCAATAAAGTACCAAGAATTTTGAATACCAGGATCTCTCATTTTGTGACACTGACATACCTAGCTATGGATAAACACATGGTTGCCAGTGTTAACAGTGTCTACTGTGATCCAGATACCCTACTGGCCTTGATGTAGAGGCTCTTTATAGCTCGATACCGCATGATAGGGGTTGCCAGGCTGTGGGGGCATTCCTAGCAGAAAGGGGATCACATCTGGTGAATCATAATGGGTTTGTGATTAGTTGCTCGAATTTATTCTGAGCCACAATGTGTTCACATTTGATCGAAAGTTCTACCACCAGCTCAGGGGAGTGGCCATGGGAAGTCCATGTGCCCCTACATTTGTCAACCTCTACCTGGGCTGGTGGGAGAGAGAACATGTATTCAGCGAGACCATAGAACAGTGGACGTCGTCTATTGTCTTATGGCTCAGATTTATAGACGACGTATTTATTCTGTGGAATGGCACTAGCACGGCCTTCAATGAGTTTGTAATACAGCTCAATAAAAACGACCTGGGTCTATTCTTCACAAGTGAAATTGACAGAACTCAATTGACTTTCCTGGATCTATCTATAAGCATTGATGGGTCCAGAAAAATCACCACTAAGATGTTCCAAAAACCCACGGCTACTAACACCTTGCTGAGATGGGAGAGTGCACATCCCACCAAATTAAAGTATGGTATACCAAAAGGGCAATATTTAAGAGCTCGACGCAATTGCTTAGAGTGGGTGGATTTGAAAAAAGCATCCTCTGATTTACAAAAAAGATTTAGTCAGAGAGGGTACCCTGATCCTTGTCTTGCGGAGGCATATCAGCATGCCTCAGCGAGTAATAGAGATGATCTCCTGGTCCCCAAACAACGGATAATAAAATCCGAATCATAGGTACATATGATCAGGCCAATAAGGAGGTCTGGAATATCATCAAGGAGAACTGGGGGATCCTGAAATCAGATCCGGTGATTGGACATCTTGTGGGTGAATCTCCACTCATTACGTATAGAAGAGGAAGTAATTTAAGAGATTAACTGGTGCACAGTCTGTATAGTCCCCCAGTACAGTCCACTTGGTTACCCAATAGACCACCCGGTACGTTTAAATGCGGTATAGGTGTTGCATGTAAGGCATGGGTGTCAAACATGCGGCCCGCAATGAATATCTTTGCGGCCCGGCAAAAATGCAGCATCGCAGACTGCTATGTATGAGCCGGGAGAGAGGAGGGCTGGAGTCCGTAACTAGGGGCGGGGCCCGGTGCAGTCACTGTACTCTTACACCGGGCCCCGCCGCTCACCGAAGTATTTATAAACGTGAATCCTTATCCTGTTATTAAGTTGAACTAACGCTGCGCTCTCCCATGTTCCCATGTTCCCCTGTATCCCCATAGCACTTACTTAAGCTTCAATAGCAGGCAGAGCGGACGGCAGCAGTAACGTCACTCACTGACGTCGAGCGCCTGCTCCGCCCACTTTATGAATGAAGCAGGCGGAGCAGACGCGCGACGTCAGTGAGTGACGTTACTGGTGCCGTCCGCTCTGTCTGCTATGGAAGCTTGTTCGTAAGTGCTGTGGGGATACAGGGGAACATGGGAGAGCGCAGCGTTAGTTCAACTTAATAACAGGATAAGGATTCACGTTTATAAATACTTCGGTAAGCAGAGGGCCGGTGTATTGGGGGACACTGTTATGAGGGGGATCTGTGGATGACATATAGCAGTGTCATCCACAGATCCCCCCCATAACAGTTCCATCCACAGATCCCCCCACCTCATAACAATGCCATCCACAGATATCCCACCCCATAGCAGTACCATCCACAGATATCCCACCCCATAACAGTTCCATCCACAGATCCCCCATCTCATAACAATGCCATCCACAGATCCCCCATAACAGTGCCATCCACAGATCCCCCATAACAGTGCCATCCACAGATCCCCATAACAGTGCCATCGACAGATCCCCCATAACAGCACCATCCACAGATCTCCCATAACAGCGCCATCCACAGATCCCCCATAACAGTGCCATCCACAGGTCCCCCATAACAGTGCCATCCACAGATCCCCCACATGACAGTGCGTCATCCACAGATCCCCCATAATAGTGTCATGCACAGACCACCATTAATTCAAAGCCCACCAAAAGCACAACTTTTGGTTAAAAATATTTTTTTCTTATTTTCCTCCTCAAAAACCTAGGTGCGTCTTATAGTGAAGTTTAATATTTGTATATATATATATAGGTCTCACTTGTGTTATTGGGCAACGGGATGTTGGGGGTCAGCAGTCATGAAACAACAATGTTGTTCTATGAAAATGTACGATTTTTTTTTTTTTTTGATGCGGCCCACATAAACTTAAATTTTGTTTTTTTGGCCCATGTTAGCCTTTGAGTTTGACATGCTTGATGTAAGGCCATTAAAAAGGGCAATATAGTAAAATGCACGACAACAGGACGGAATTTTGTCATCAGGTCCTTCATTAACTGCAAAACGGTAGGGGTGGTCTATGTGGCTACAAGTATCTGCTAAAAACAATATGTGGGTAAAACCAAGAGGGAATTTAGGAGACGGATTGGAGAACACTTGCTGAGCATCAGCAATGAGGATGATACTCCAATTGCCCAACATGTTATGGAATGTCACCCGGGAGTTAAACAATGTATATCCTTTCAGGGTATTGAACATGTTAGAGGCTCTCCGAGAGGTAGGGACATAGACAACCTGCTGCTGCAGAAAGAGGCGCAGTGGACATTTACATTGAGAACTGTAAAACCCTTTGGTCTGAATGACTTTATCTCCTATACATGTTTCATTTAAAAGGAGAATTCCCATGGATTTATTAAATTGGACACCCCAACGCTATAGGGATATATACCACAGTGACCCACTAATGGTGATCCCAGACATAGGCTGAGGTGAATATATGAAATTTAAACATCTCATATATATCCCTTCAAAAGACTCTAGATGTAGATTATTACACCTTCGGGCACATCATATCTCCATTAAATATGTCACCGGTTATCTGGGTGACCATTGGGGATATGGCCAATAATCGTAAATGTTAGGTTGTTGTGATTCTTTTTCCATTTACCTCCAGGGCGATGTTGCACCTCTCTACATCCTCTGATATGGTAGGCAATTTTTCTGCCAAATGAAATAATACCAACGGTAGCGGTCAGCACAACTAGAATGGGCATAGCGGAGGAAGGAGATTTTTCACTCCACCAAGTGACTTATCTGCATGCCGACTAGCTCAGCCCAGTGGGAGTGGCTACCTTGATATGAGAGCGGCGTTGAGCGGCCGCGCTACGGCTGTAATAGAGCCGGAGGCTGTGTCTTTGTGTGCTGCATGCGCGCCAACAGGAGCGTGCAGCGTCCATTACCTGCAGGCAGAGTGACAGTTTCGCTGAATAGATGGGGCGAACTGCACTCATGCCAACGTACTACTCTGCTCCTGAGGACATATCACTGTAATCAAAGTGATATAGAAACGCGTCGAGCAGACGCATGAATAGGCAGGGACAGTTAATTCTTATGTAAATGGCGATCGGATCTGATAAATGTGGGATTGGAAAAGCAGGCTATAAGGTAGAGCTTTATTAACATAGCTCTCACCTGCATTGTTTCCATCCTACTTTGCCATTTGCATATTTTGCTGGTGTGATACACTGTTACAACAAAGTCAGCAGTTGCAACTCAGTGTACAGCTGTTTCAAAAAAAAAGTGTATTCAGCGCACCTTGAGCAACTATTCACAGGGTGTTTGGATATTTGGACAGGGTACTATACAAACCCTGACATATCCAGTTAAACACACTGTTTCATTTAAGTGTGGAGGATTAGGCTACACCCATACAATTGTGGTGTGAGCCACTCCTCCAGACTTAGCCTGATGAGTAAATCATGTGGTGGGTCGCCACTATTTTAATAAATACAATAATAACGTGTTTTTTTAAAGCGTTTATTCAGGCAGTAAAATCATAAACAGTATATACGCAAACTATTCCTTACAGTTAATCCCAGTGTTAACTTTACCATCACATGTGATATTCTTTTTATATTAGCTTCCAAAAATTTCCACTTATTGGCGGCGGATGGTGTTTAAACACATACGGTGTTATGGAGGAAAAAAACAGTGGCTTGTTAAGACCAAGCATCCAAAAACTATGCCTTAATGGGGCAGATACCTGCCCTTATTTATACACTCACATATTAATGTCAGAAGAATCAGTGACTTGTTCTGCACAAGGGTTTAATAATGATATGTTAACAGGGGCGGAATTGTCTGTTATGACCAGAGGATGTGGATCTTCTGTGTCAACTGGGAGGACTGGGAATTAGCCCAATATTGCTGACTGCTGACTCTCAGAGTCAGGACCCTGGTGTCGGCACCAGTCACCCAGAATGCAGCTACTAGCAGTAGTGTGAACAAAGTCCAACAAAGGCAGAGTAAAGTAACAGATGGTCTTTACTGGCCGACAGTATTCAAAAGTCACTTGACAGATACAGGCAAAACAAAGTTCAGAGCAAAACAGCATGCAGATATAAGCGGTCTCGTTGTCAGGCAGTGCAGGATCAGGATCCGGGCAGACTTACAGGAGGCGATGGGCAGATGCGTAGTCAGACAGTGCAGAGGTCTATAATCCAGATGATCCAATAAACAGACAACAGGCAGATGTGTAGTCAAACGAAGCAGAGGTCAGAATCTAGGAAGTACAATAAACAGACACAGTGGGACACTTCAGCGGGAGTCAGGAGGTACAACAACCACGCTTGAGCACTTCATGATGAGTGAAACTGCCTTAAATACAAATAGTCCCGCCTCCAGGTGGGGACGGTAATCAGGAACCAGCTGCCTACTCATATAAGAAAGAGAGACGTGCGTGCGCGCGTGCTATAGCGCATCAGATGACACCTGGCAGTGAGGACGGATACGGCGGTATGCTGGCAGGCGCCTGCGTCTCCTACAAGGTACGCCAGTGCTGGGACCCATGGTGCTGCGATGTGCAGAGAGCGATCTGCCACCCTGCGGTGGGGACACAGACCCCATACTGACATTGTCGCTGACCAACTTGCTCTGTTGGAGTTGGCAGACAGGAAGACAGCCAGCAGGATGTTTCCTGCTTGATGCATTTCAGCAAGTGATCTTCTGTGTGGCTATTCTAGCCCACGTAGATCAGCTCTAACAAAACATAGCAACGCTTCACTTTACACATATAATAGTTGGGACAGGAAGTAGAAGGAATGCTCTGCCCTGCTGCTGTTGGGGACAGAAGGATGTCCATGGAGGAGGCAGATAAGTGCCTGGTGTGTGAACCAGACCGACACAAACTTGGAGTTGTCAATAGGACCTGGTCTTTTTGCTGCAGTGCTGCCTCACCACTGCCATCAAAACATTGATCCAGTTGGCTGTGAAACACATATACTGTCCCTGCCTGTAACAGTCCTGCTGCAGCAGCTCAGCCTGGCAGTTTTGCATTGCAAAACCCTCCTTTTCTGTATATGAATAGAGAGACAGATTTTTTTTTATTTCCAAACCTCTAGTTTCTACATAAGCTTATTGCCAGCACAGCACTCCAATAATATTCTGCTGCAAACGCTGACCAATTGCACATGTGCAGTGCAATATATCTGTGTTATTAAACACATTGCATTATAGCATTTTATGGTAATAATGCCATTTTTATTCCCATGTTATTGAGCGCATAGTTCAAAGACATTTTAATGCAAACACTGCATTGTTATATTGTTATATATCTGTGTTAGCAGACAAATTGCTGCATCAGACCATGTGTTTGATATTTTAGGACAAAAAATAATTATTGAACCAGTGATATTAAACACATGGTTTAAAGACATTTTACCACAAACAATGCATTGTTATATCTGTGTTAGAGGACCCTTTATTGCATCAGACAGTGTGGTTCATAAACAGGACCAGCACCAGCCGTCCAGCCTGTAGTAGTAGTAGGCCACAGTTATCCCTAGCTTATGAAAGGTGCAACGTTATTATTGAAGACACAGAGGATTATATTGTGGACTGGATGGCTCACTTCTCCTCTCAGTCACAGCATGATGATATAGAGGTTACCCCTGAGTCTGACATTGTGTCTTGGAGCCAGTGATCACAGAATTCCTCTTGCTCCTCCTCCTTGCCACCCCAGCTAAGTCTTTCATTTGCATAATCTCTGTCTTCATTGCCCCCTTTCTAGTCGAGCTCCTTCTTTTTTCCTAAGAAAAGAATAAAAAAACACCATGCACTCCAGCAGATAGTCAAGGGAATCCCCTTGTTGATGACTTGTGTGAGAGCAGCCAGTGTTTGGACAGCCCTGAGGATGAGGTTCAGGGGGAGGCAGTGGAACACATGCATAGCTGTGTTAATGGTGGTAGTAGTGGTACCTGTAGCTGCAGTGGATGCGGTAGGGGCAGTGGTGGAGACTAGACAAATACAGAGCAGGGAATCCAGGGGGGGCAAGGAGCATACAATTATGTATCACAGTCTGATAAAAGTGGCACAGAGGGTGAGGATGACCATGATTGTGTGTTGGACAGAACCTGGGAGCCAGATTCGGGTTCTGAGGAGGTGACATCAAAAGAGGAGGGTGGTGGCGGACTTAATAAAGAGTAGAAGCAACATATGGCAGAACCTCCCCAAAAAATTGACAGGATCAAATCTGCTTTGGGAACTAGTGATGCTGCTTATTCTGTGTGCCCAGTGTCAAAATGTGCTTAAACTAACCCAAGCTCGGCTGCCACTGGTTCTGTGCATAATAAGTATCTCCCCTCTATCAGTTTTTCTCCAAACTTCATTAAAAGAAAAGCATTGCCCTGTGCAATATCTACAGGATTAAAAATAAGCTGCGGGGGATCAAACACAAATGTGGGAACAACGCTCTACTGAAACACATGAAGCGGCTTTATTCGATCTAGTGGAGAAAAAAGAAGTGGCTGGCGGCTTCCAGCTAGCACAACAAGAGTGTCCTTCTTCTCCCAGTCACCTTTGTGGCAGCCAGATTGCATCCAGTAGTAGCACAGTGTCCTTGTTACTGTCATCATCACTGTTCTGCCTTCATATACGTCCACACAGTGTGCAGTCTGACATTCAGCATAAACCATTCCTGTCTTCCAAATAAGAGGACTGTTCTTTGTAGTCTAACTTGTTTATTGGCAAAACAGGAGTGTTTGGTAAAACTACAAGAATACAAATAGCATGTATAAATATAAGGCATAACATAGCATGTACTATAACATTTACATTGACAGTTAAAGCACATGGTAAAATCTAGCTAACAGTAGTAACTCCCTGAGTAACAATTATAACTAACTAAACAGCTCTACATACTAAATCATCAATAATGATGAAGCAAATGTGTGACAATATATAACAACACCAAATAGACAAAGGGACACACATATAAGAAAATCACAAATTATTTTTATTAAGTAATTAACATTACAGAAGACATAAAAATAAATAATGTTAGCAGCAGTAATGCAGACAAGCGCTACGACAGGCAGCTCATTTGTCGGATAGAGGGTATACCTGATCCTAATACAGGGGAAACATAAATGCCGCAAAAGCAGGTAAGATTAGAACAATCCCCACTTAAGTATAAAGAATCCCTGTTAAATACATAAGACTACACTAATATGAGCAGTTATGAGGGCCAGCTAGAAAGCACCTCCAACAAAAAAAGCCCATAGGCAGTATAACAGCAAACATTATTAGTAATAGCAAGCGTGTAAAAACAGCAACATATTACCTAAGATAGATGGGATCACCACAGGGTCAGGCCCTGAACTGACAAAGAGCGCACCCCGACGTACGTTTCGACGTATGGGCGCCCCTTGAAGAAGCGGAGCGAAACGTACGTCGGGTGCGCTCTTTGTCGGTTCAGGGCCTGTTGTTCTAATCTTGCCTGCTTTTGCGGCATCTATGTTCCCCCTGTATTAGGATCAGGCATACCCTCTATCCGACAAATGAGCTGCTTGTCATAGCGCTTGTCTGCATTACTGCTGTTAACATTATTTTTTTTTATGTCTTCTGTAATGTTAATTACTTAATAAAATAA
Organism: Bufo bufo; assembly: GCF_905171765.1. Taxonomy (NCBI): domain Eukaryota; kingdom Metazoa; phylum Chordata; class Amphibia; order Anura; family Bufonidae; genus Bufo; species Bufo bufo. The sequence goes on along the minus strand of NC_053391.1, from coordinate 347,911,468 downwards.
TTTGTGATTTTCTTATATGTGTGTCCCTTTGTCCATTTGGTGTTGTTGTAACTAAACAGCTCTGCATGACATAATGTCCCTGAAACAAAGGTAGATCTCTCACCAGATATGCATTTACAAGGATGGTGGAGTTTGAGAAGGAGCTATGCAGAAGGACAGCTCTGCTGATGTGTCCGCTAGATTTTGCTGTAACCACACTAAACACTTGAGAAATACCAAACCTCTAGCAGAATGAACTATAATGATTCTCTAACTCTGTTGGGCAGAGCAATCACTTACTGCTTCTCCAGGTCAAATCTACTCCCCCTCCTACACTGCTCCATCTTCAGCCATTGATAATGGAATATGTGGCCAGGAAACAACTCTACATACCTAGTAATCCATTGGTCTGCAAGCTTAACTCCTAACTGGCCAAGTTGCTGGTGGAGTAGTCACTGCTGTACCACTGAGTGGATTCTGCTACCTTTAGTGAGCTGACCTGGATGTTACCTCACTGTAAGATATCTAGCCAATATTTCTCCAAAAAATCCCTCCCTGTCTTGTACTCTCACATGGCAGAGAACGTGGCTGCAATTTTTGCTGTACTGCCTTTCATAGTGAGCTGCCTGCAAAGACATGCCTGAGGCACTGCCTGGCTGATGGGTCTGTAAAAATCCCATAGACTGCAATTGTATTATTTTAAAAAAACAAAAACACAGAAATGAAGTGGCAATTCTGGAGGAGCTGCTCAGCCCCTGACACTGTGGCGTGTCTTTTATTGGGGGAGCAGCCCCACCGCATGTGGACCGCAATAATCGACTAACCCCAGCAAAATATGCATACAATGGAGGACGTCGACGCGGTCCACATGCACCACAAGAGCAAACTACACAGAATGTAGCAAATAAACATATGAAACACAGAGAGGAAATGCACCAAACAGAAATGCTACTGACTATACTGGGAAGTCATACATGCAGGTATTAAAAGCTGAGACTTTCGCCAATATGTTCCAGTCAGGAAGATATCGGAGCCCATCAATGCACCACGTCACGGTCACTCAGCATGGCAAAGGGTCCTAGCCGCTACTCTAACTATGGTGTGAACATGGTCTGGGGGTGATATAATTCAGCACACAGCCAAGCCTCCACACAAAGGCCCAGCATGAATACTGTGGTAGTACAATGTGAATGAGGCCAGGCCGTGAGCCACACCTATGCCAGACCATGTGATGGAAGTTACCAGGTGCAACAGAGTGTCCAAACACACTCAAATCTAACAAGACAAAAACACAGAAATGAAGTGGCAATTCTGGAGGAGCTGCTCAGCCCCTGACACTGTGGCGTGTCTTTTATTGGGGGAGCAGCCCCACCGCATGTGGACCGCAATAATCGACTAACCCCAGCAAAATATGCATACAATGGAGGACGTCGACGCGGTCCACATGCACCACAAGAGCAAACTACACAGAATGTAGCAAATAAACATATGAAACACAGAGAGGAAATGCACCAAACAGAAATGCTACTGACTATACTGGGAAGTCATACATGCAGGTATTAAAAGCTGAGACTTTCGCCAATATGTTCCAGTCAGGAAGATATCGGAGCCCATCAATGCACCACGTCACGGTCACTCAGCATGGCAAAGGGTCCTAGCCGCTACTCTAACTATGGTGTGAACATGGTCTGGGGGTGATATAATTCAGCACACAGCCAAGCCTCCACACAAAGGCCCAGCATGAATACTGTGGTAGTACAATGTGAATGAGGCCAGGCCGTGAGCCACACCTATGCCAGACCATGTGATGGAAGTTACCAGGTGCAACAGAGTGTCCAAACACACTCAAATCTAACAAGACAAAAACACAGAAATGAAGTGGCAATTCTGGAGGAGCTGCTCAGCCCCTGACACTGTGGCGTGTCTTTTATTGGGGGAGCAGCCCCACCGCATGTGGACCGCAATAATCGACTAACCCCAGCAAAATATGCATACAATGGAGGACGTCGACGCGGTCCACATGCACCACAAGAGCAAACTACACAGAATGTAGCAAATAAACATATGAAACACAGAGAGGAAATGCACCAAACAGAAATGCTACTGACTATACTGGGAAGTCATACATGCAGGTATTAAAAGCTGAGACTTTCGCCAATATGTTCCAGTCAGGAAGATATCGGAGCCCATCAATGCACCACGTCACGGTCACTCAGCATGGCAAAGGGTCCTAGCCGCTACTCTAACTATGGTGTGAACATGGTCTGGGGGTGATATAATTCAGCACACAGCCAAGCCTCCACACAAAGGCCCAGCATGAATACTGTGGTAGTACAATGTGAATGAGGCCAGGCCGTGAGCCACACCTATGCCAGACCATGTGATGGAAGTTACCAGGTGCAACAGAGTGTCCAAACACACTCAAATCTAACAAGACAAAAACACAGAAATGAAGTGGCAATTCTGGAGGAGCTGCTCAGCCCCTGACACTGTGGCGTGTCTTTTATTGGGGGAGCAGCCCCACCGCATGTGGACCGCAATAATCGACTAACCCCAGCAAAATATGCATACAATGGAGGACGTCGACGCGGTCCACATGCACCACAAGAGCAAACTACACAGAATGTAGCAAATAAACATATGAAACACAGAGAGGAAATGCACCAAACAGAAATGCTACTGACTATACTGGGAAGTCATACATGCAGGTATTAAAAGCTGAGACTTTCGCCAATATGTTCCAGTCAGGAAGATATCGGAGCCCATCAATGCACCACGTCACGGTCACTCAGCATGGCAAAGGGTCCTAGCCGCTACTCTAACTATGGTGTGAACATGGTCTGGGGGTGATATAATTCAGCACACAGCCAAGCCTCCACACAAAGGCCCAGCATGAATACTGTGGTAGTACAATGTGAATGAGGCCAGGCCGTGAGCCACACCTATGCCAGACCATGTGATGGAAGTTACCAGGTGCAACAGAGTGTCCAAACACACTCAAATCTAACAAGACAAAAACACAGAAATGAAGTGGCAATTCTGGAGGAGCTGCTCAGCCCCTGACACTGTGGCGTGTCTTTTATTGGGGGAGCAGCCCCACCGCATGTGGACCGCAATAATCGACTAACCCCAGCAAAATATGCATACAATGGAGGACGTCGACGCGGTCCACATGCACCACAAGAGCAAACTACACAGAATGTAGCAAATAAACATATGAAACACAGAGAGGAAATGCACCAAACAGAAATGCTACTGACTATACTGGGAAGTCATACATGCAGGTATTAAAAGCTGAGACTTTCGCCAATATGTTCCAGTCAGGAAGATATCGGAGCCCATCAATGCACCACGTCACGGTCACTCAGCATGGCAAAGGGTCCTAGCCGCTACTCTAACTATGGTGTGAACATGGTCTGGGGGTGATATAATTCAGCACACAGCCAAGCCTCCACACAAAGGCCCAGCATGAATACTGTGGTAGTACAATGTGAATGAGGCCAGGCCGTGAGCCACACCTATGCCAGACCATGTGATGGAAGTTACCAGGTGCAACAGAGTGTCCAAACACACTCAAATCTAACAAGACAAAAACACAGAAATGAAGTGGCAATTCTGGAGGAGCTGCTCAGCCCCTGACACTGTGGCGTGTCTTTTATTGGGGGAGCAGCCCCACCGCATGTGGACCGCAATAATCGACTAACCCCAGCAAAATATGCATACAATGGAGGACGTCGACGCGGTCCACATGCACCACAAGAGCAAACTACACAGAATGTAGCAAATAAACATATGAAACACAGAGAGGAAATGCACCAAACAGAAATGCTACTGACTATACTGGGAAGTCATACATGCAGGTATTAAAAGCTGAGACTTTCGCCAATATGTTCCAGTCAGGAAGATATCGGAGCCCATCAATGCACCACGTCACGGTCACTCAGCATGGCAAAGGGTCCTAGCCGCTACTCTAACTATGGTGTGAACATGGTCTGGGGGTGATATAATTCAGCACACAGCCAAGCCTCCACACAAAGGCCCAGCATGAATACTGTGGTAGTACAATGTGAATGAGGCCAGGCCGTGAGCCACACCTATGCCAGACCATGTGATGGAAGTTACCAGGTGCAACAGAGTGTCCAAACACACTCAAATCTAACAAGACAAAAACACAGAAATGAAGTGGCAATTCTGGAGGAGCTGCTCAGCCCCTGACACTGTGGCGTGTCTTTTATTGGGGGAGCAGCCCCACCGCATGTGGACCGCAATAATCGACTAACCCCAGCAAAATATGCATACAATGGAGGACGTCGACGCGGTCCACATGCACCACAAGAGCAAACTACACAGAATGTAGCAAATAAACATATGAAACACAGAGAGGAAATGCACCAAACAGAAATGCTACTGACTATACTGGGAAGTCATACATGCAGGTATTAAAAGCTGAGACTTTCGCCAATATGTTCCAGTCAGGAAGATATCGGAGCCCATCAATGCACCACGTCACGGTCACTCAGCATGGCAAAGGGTCCTAGCCGCTACTCTAACTATGGTGTGAACATGGTCTGGGGGTGATATAATTCAGCACACAGCCAAGCCTCCACACAAAGGCCCAGCATGAATACTGTGGTAGTACAATGTGAATGAGGCCAGGCCGTGAGCCACACCTATGCCAGACCATGTGATGGAAGTTACCAGGTGCAACAGAGTGTCCAAACACACTCAAATCTAACAAGACAAAAACACAGAAATGAAGTGGCAATTCTGGAGGAGCTGCTCAGCCCCTGACACTGTGGCGTGTCTTTTATTGGGGGAGCAGCCCCACCGCATGTGGACCGCAATAATCGACTAACCCCAGCAAAATATGCATACAATGGAGGACGTCGACGCGGTCCACATGCACCACAAGAGCAAACTACACAGAATGTAGCAAATAAACATATGAAACACAGAGAGGAAATGCACCAAACAGAAATGCTACTGACTATACTGGGAAGTCATACATGCAGGTATTAAAAGCTGAGACTTTCGCCAATATGTTCCAGTCAGGAAGATATCGGAGCCCATCAATGCACCACGTCACGGTCACTCAGCATGGCAAAGGGTCCTAGCCGCTACTCTAACTATGGTGTGAACATGGTCTGGGGGTGATATAATTCAGCACACAGCCAAGCCTCCACACAAAGGCCCAGCATGAATACTGTGGTAGTACAATGTGAATGAGGCCAGGCCGTGAGCCACACCTATGCCAGACCATGTGATGGAAGTTACCAGGTGCAACAGAGTGTCCAAACACACTCAAATCTAACAAGACAAAAACACAGAAATGAAGTGGCAATTCTGGAGGAGCTGCTCAGCCCCTGACACTGTGGCGTGTCTTTTATTGGGGGAGCAGCCCCACCGCATGTGGACCGCAATAATCGACTAACCCCAGCAAAATATGCATACAATGGAGGACGTCGACGCGGTCCACATGCACCACAAGAGCAAACTACACAGAATGTAGCAAATAAACATATGAAACACAGAGAGGAAATGCACCAAACAGAAATGCTACTGACTATACTGGGAAGTCATACATGCAGGTATTAAAAGCTGAGACTTTCGCCAATATGTTCCAGTCAGGAAGATATCGGAGCCCATCAATGCACCACGTCACGGTCACTCAGCATGGCAAAGGGTCCTAGCCGCTACTCTAACTATGGTGTGAACATGGTCTGGGGGTGATATAATTCAGCACACAGCCAAGCCTCCACACAAAGGCCCAGCATGAATACTGTGGTAGTACAATGTGAATGAGGCCAGGCCGTGAGCCACACCTATGCCAGACCATGTGATGGAAGTTACCAGGTGCAACAGAGTGTCCAAACACACTCAAATCTAACAAGACAAAAACACAGAAATGAAGTGGCAATTCTGGAGGAGCTGCTCAGCCCCTGACACTGTGGCGTGTCTTTTATTGGGGGAGCAGCCCCACCGCATGTGGACCGCAATAATCGACTAACCCCAGCAAAATATGCATACAATGGAGGACGTCGACGCGGTCCACATGCACCACAAGAGCAAACTACACAGAATGTAGCAAATAAACATATGAAACACAGAGAGGAAATGCACCAAACAGAAATGCTACTGACTATACTGGGAAGTCATACATGCAGGTATTAAAAGCTGAGACTTTCGCCAATATGTTCCAGTCAGGAAGATATCGGAGCCCATCAATGCACCACGTCACGGTCACTCAGCATGGCAAAGGGTCCTAGCCGCTACTCTAACTATGGTGTGAACATGGTCTGGGGGTGATATAATTCAGCACACAGCCAAGCCTCCACACAAAGGCCCAGCATGAATACTGTGGTAGTACAATGTGAATGAGGCCAGGCCGTGAGCCACACCTATGCCAGACCATGTGATGGAAGTTACCAGGTGCAACAGAGTGTCCAAACACACTCAAATCTAACAAGACAAAAACACAGAAATGAAGTGGCAATTCTGGAGGAGCTGCTCAGCCCCTGACACTGTGGCGTGTCTTTTATTGGGGGAGCAGCCCCACCGCATGTGGACCGCAATAATCGACTAACCCCAGCAAAATATGCATACAATGGAGGACGTCGACGCGGTCCACATGCACCACAAGAGCAAACTACACAGAATGTAGCAAATAAACATATGAAACACAGAGAGGAAATGCACCAAACAGAAATGCTACTGACTATACTGGGAAGTCATACATGCAGGTATTAAAAGCTGAGACTTTCGCCAATATGTTCCAGTCAGGAAGATATCGGAGCCCATCAATGCACCACGTCACGGTCACTCAGCATGGCAAAGGGTCCTAGCCGCTACTCTAACTATGGTGTGAACATGGTCTGGGGGTGATATAATTCAGCACACAGCCAAGCCTCCACACAAAGGCCCAGCATGAATACTGTGGTAGTACAATGTGAATGAGGCCAGGCCGTGAGCCACACCTATGCCAGACCATGTGATGGAAGTTACCAGGTGCAACAGAGTGTCCAAACACACTCAAATCTAACAAGACAAAAACACAGAAATGAAGTGGCAATTCTGGAGGAGCTGCTCAGCCCCTGACACTGTGGCGTGTCTTTTATTGGGGGAGCAGCCCCACCGCATGTGGACCGCAATAATCGACTAACCCCAGCAAAATATGCATACAATGGAGGACGTCGACGCGGTCCACATGCACCACAAGAGCAAACTACACAGAATGTAGCAAATAAACATATGAAACACAGAGAGGAAATGCACCAAACAGAAATGCTACTGACTATACTGGGAAGTCATACATGCAGGTATTAAAAGCTGAGACTTTCGCCAATATGTTCCAGTCAGGAAGATATCGGAGCCCATCAATGCACCACGTCACGGTCACTCAGCATGGCAAAGGGTCCTAGCCGCTACTCTAACTATGGTGTGAACATGGTCTGGGGGTGATATAATTCAGCACACAGCCAAGCCTCCACACAAAGGCCCAGCATGAATACTGTGGTAGTACAATGTGAATGAGGCCAGGCCGTGAGCCACACCTATGCCAGACCATGTGATGGAAGTTACCAGGTGCAACAGAGTGTCCAAACACACTCAAATCTAACAAGACAAAAACACAGAAATGAAGTGGCAATTCTGGAGGAGCTGCTCAGCCCCTGACACTGTGGCGTGTCTTTTATTGGGGGAGCAGCCCCACCGCATGTGGACCGCAATAATCGACTAACCCCAGCAAAATATGCATACAATGGAGGACGTCGACGCGGTCCACATGCACCACAAGAGCAAACTACACAGAATGTAGCAAATAAACATATGAAACACAGAGAGGAAATGCACCAAACAGAAATGCTACTGACTATACTGGGAAGTCATACATGCAGGTATTAAAAGCTGAGACTTTCGCCAATATGTTCCAGTCAGGAAGATATCGGAGCCCATCAATGCACCACGTCACGGTCACTCAGCATGGCAAAGGGTCCTAGCCGCTACTCTAACTATGGTGTGAACATGGTCTGGGGGTGATATAATTCAGCACACAGCCAAGCCTCCACACAAAGGCCCAGCATGAATACTGTGGTAGTACAATGTGAATGAGGCCAGGCCGTGAGCCACACCTATGCCAGACCATGTGATGGAAGTTACCAGGTGCAACAGAGTGTCCAAACACACTCAAATCTAACAAGACAAAAACACAGAAATGAAGTGGCAATTCTGGAGGAGCTGCTCAGCCCCTGACACTGTGGCGTGTCTTTTATTGGGGGAGCAGCCCCACCGCATGTGGACCGCAATAATCGACTAACCCCAGCAAAATATGCATACAATGGAGGACGTCGACGCGGTCCACATGCACCACAAGAGCAAACTACACAGAATGTAGCAAATAAACATATGAAACACAGAGAGGAAATGCACCAAACAGAAATGCTACTGACTATACTGGGAAGTCATACATGCAGGTATTAAAAGCTGAGACTTTCGCCAATATGTTCCAGTCAGGAAGATATCGGAGCCCATCAATGCACCACGTCACGGTCACTCAGCATGGCAAAGGGTCCTAGCCGCTACTCTAACTATGGTGTGAACATGGTCTGGGGGTGATATAATTCAGCACACAGCCAAGCCTCCACACAAAGGCCCAGCATGAATACTGTGGTAGTACAATGTGAATGAGGCCAGGCCGTGAGCCACACCTATGCCAGACCATGTGATGGAAGTTACCAGGTGCAACAGAGTGTCCAAACACACTCAAATCTAACAAGACAAAAACACAGAAATGAAGTGGCAATTCTGGAGGAGCTGCTCAGCCCCTGACACTGTGGCGTGTCTTTTATTGGGGGAGCAGCCCCACCGCATGTGGACCGCAATAATCGACTAACCCCAGCAAAATATGCATACAATGGAGGACGTCGACGCGGTCCACATGCACCACAAGAGCAAACTACACAGAATGTAGCAAATAAACATATGAAACACAGAGAGGAAATGCACCAAACAGAAATGCTACTGACTATACTGGGAAGTCATACATGCAGGTATTAAAAGCTGAGACTTTCGCCAATATGTTCCAGTCAGGAAGATATCGGAGCCCATCAATGCACCACGTCACGGTCACTCAGCATGGCAAAGGGTCCTAGCCGCTACTCTAACTATGGTGTGAACATGGTCTGGGGGTGATATAATTCAGCACACAGCCAAGCCTCCACACAAAGGCCCAGCATGAATACTGTGGTAGTACAATGTGAATGAGGCCAGGCCGTGAGCCACACCTATGCCAGACCATGTGATGGAAGTTACCAGGTGCAACAGAGTGTCCAAACACACTCAAATCTAACAAGACAAAAACACAGAAATGAAGTGGCAATTCTGGAGGAGCTGCTCAGCCCCTGACACTGTGGCGTGTCTTTTATTGGGGGAGCAGCCCCACCGCATGTGGACCGCAATAATCGACTAACCCCAGCAAAATATGCATACAATGGAGGACGTCGACGCGGTCCACATGCACCACAAGAGCAAACTACACAGAATGTAGCAAATAAACATATGAAACACAGAGAGGAAATGCACCAAACAGAAATGCTACTGACTATACTGGGAAGTCATACATGCAGGTATTAAAAGCTGAGACTTTCGCCAATATGTTCCAGTCAGGAAGATATCGGAGCCCATCAATGCACCACGTCACGGTCACTCAGCATGGCAAAGGGTCCTAGCCGCTACTCTAACTATGCAGTTTATGGTAAAAGCAAAAAATTCTAATCCCCCCACTCTCACAATTTAACACATAAAAATAGGCAATAAAAATGAACATTATCGCAACATCTAAAAATTTCCAAACTAATAGAATATAAAACAAATTATTATATGTGGAATGTAGTAACAGTAAAAAATTGCTAACTTTTTGGACATGTATTATAGAAATTCAAGTATTATGATTGCATTTTCCAGTTTTATACCTGAATTACCAATCTACTTGAGGTGAACCTGTACATTTCAGTAAAAAAAATTCTAGCTGTACCTCAGAGTGGAACGTGGTCTCCCTTGACTTTCTATTGACAGCTAACAAATCTAATAAAATTCTTTTATCACAAATACCATATCTAGGGAAGAGGGAATGTTTTCAATATATTTTTTGTCTATCCTGTGCATAGAATATAATATTAAACTGTAAGGATGCATTACACAACAAAACCTATATGGGGATTCCATCAATGTCTTGCTGGGGAAAATAACAGAGAATTTGTTGCACATGACCAACACTCATCTTGTTGAGTAAATATCTATTGTTTTGTAGTGAGCATGTCGGCAGATTTATAAAAAGAAATGAAATACTATAATATGTCATCATAATACATTGCTTGTCATGGAGACTCAGGTCTGTTGAGACTTGACTCTGCTGACCTCAAGCTTCCTCTTGGGGCTCTTACAGCAAAATAGCCTTCAGGCTCTTGACTTAGTCTCCTTATCAAATTTAAGACCAGCCATTACTGACCTGCATGGGAGCTAATGTTTGTGTACTGATGGGGAATTTAAAAGGACATGTTAAAGGAACAGTAGAAATAAAACAACTTTGGTGAATGCTCCTTCCTAATAGACAGACCTGAATACAAATTATAGATGGAAATTTAGAGAATGAACATGCCTGTTGTCTTACACTTAAAATCACGTTCCTGCTATTGTTACTTTGAATGTAACAAGGCTTAATGTAGTCTGATTACCTTCTAGCAATGTTTGCTGGAGGGGACATGTACCATGATGTGCATTATCTCAGAAGACTTTCAGTATAGAACAAAAATCATTACTGATTTTCATTTTTCTCTTCAAAGTCAATTGCATGTTAAATCATCTAAATACTGATGTTACAGCAATCTGCTTGATATAGTAATGTTAGGTAACGATGATCATTGCTGTCGAAAAGTATCTTTACTTTTAGGCAACACTGGACTTCAATAAAGAAGGTAATCAAAGGCTACCTTGTTAATGGATCTATCAAATTACATTTATTTAATACACAGCTTTTATAGTATAACACTTTTCATAAAATTTGTTTCAGTTGTGAGGGAGAGAATGCTCATTTAGTGAACAGAACTATATGTGTGTCTTGATTTTGTATTTCATAGGTGAACATGGCTGGTCATGTGCAATATTCCTGGTATACAGTGATTAATACCTACCAAAAGTGTAAAAAAAAATTACTTCTCTGCCCAAGAAAGGGACAACTGGTGAACTAGTAACAGGGTTTCCAAGGCACGTGCATGGGAGCAAAGGATAGCCTACCTGTTCTGTTCCCACAGATACACTACTAGAAATGAATAAAGATGTTAGAGCTGGCAACGATAACATTGTGTGAGAACACACTGTGCATTACAACTTGTTCCATGTGCATGCTGACCTCTGTCCACCACTGAAAGTGCCTACATTGTGTATGTGAGCATGAGAACTCGATCATGTAGCAATGAAAGGTGACGATGACCTGGTCTATCTTTTACATCTTTTGGATGATTGGGTGTATATGTATCATATATCTGTGAACAGATGGCACCAAGATGCACTATGGGAAGTAGGCAAGTTGCAGCCACATGCACCATAAACATTGTTGCAGAACAAGTACACCTTTTTGATGGTAACTGTATTTCTTAATGGCATTGGCCACTTTGGACAGGATAATGCACACTCCTACACTGCTAAAATCCAAATTCCTTCAAAGTGGCCTGAAAATTCCCCATTTACACCATGTGCTGTGCATCCCAAATGGATGTGTGTAGACAACAAACAGTTAACACTGGCACTGTTAGCCTAGTTAAAGATTTGTGCTGTGCATCCCAAATGGATGTGTATAGACAACAAAAAGTTAACACTGGCACTGTTAGCCTAGTTGAAGATTCAAGAGATAAAACAATGGGCGGTTTTCTGGCGGTGCTGCAAGGATCGTGAAGAAGCCCCTGTAAACTTAAGAACAATTCCTTTAATTGATGTAACTGGTAGCCTAGTTACAGGGTGATGGTCCCATCACCTGGATAGTGGTGATATATAGTGAAATTGAGGCATACAGATTTTCTGATTTTGAATTGAATTGAGTGTGGTTCTCCACTCCATCATATACTGGATAGTGGTGAGTCTTGGTTGACATGAGCTAGAGTCAAGACCTACATGCGTAGGCCCAAAGAGACGTCTCATCCAGGAAACACCACTCCTGAGACTGAAAAGCTGCCAGAGAACAACTTAACTTGACTACCCCAGAGGGAAAGAGAACAGACATTTATAGAAGGTCTAAAACCATCAAGGCCAGGCTGGTACCACAATGTCTATAGCAATAAGACTTCACTGCTATGGAAAGGGTATATTGCTTCGTTGCCCACCACACTTTGAGACGTGTGAATGGGTCCTTAGGAAAAGTCTATTGTATAACATACTACAGAAATGTGCCTATTGCTGCTACTACTACTACTCCCATTATCTATTCAGTAAAGACAAACTTAATTTATTGCACCCAAACAGGCATGGTCATTGAATCCACCATCTACATTTACCCTCTGTGTTGGAGTGAGTACAACCACCATAAGTAAACTACTACTCATGTCAATGCCACAACTACAACTTTAAATTCTGCAGCTCTCAATGAAATGGCTGCCAGCCTGCTTGAGGCAGCAAAGTTACATGATGACATACTGACTCCTGTATCTAAAATGCATCTGTCTGTCATTTAGATATAAATCGAACTAGCTATTGTCTAATCCTTACTGTAAAAGAACCTCTCTAACATTAAAGCGGTTACATAAATGCCTCCAAAATGCCTAGGCACCACATACAGGTTATACCTCCCCCCCTTCCCTGGCACCCGCGTGGTTCCTGATGCCCACATGGCTGCTGCTCCATCTCCCTGTAGCGTGGGTCAAAACATCTGGCGATGGGGGGCCTCCAATAGCAGACCGCAATGGGAACGAGCCTCCCTAGCGTCACACGCGTTGCTAAGGAGGTTCGTTCCTGTAGAAGCCTGCTAGCCTGCTATTGGCTATCCAATCTCCCCCCGTCGCTGGATGTTTTAATCCGTGCAATGGGGAGATGAAGTGATGGCCGTGTGGGCATCAGGAGCTATGCGAGGTAAGTATATCCTGCATGCGGTGCCTGGGCATTTTGGGAGCATTATAGGGGTTGGATAACCCATTTAAAATACCTGTATTTTGTGTATAAAGACTCTATGTAACAGACATGCTACCCCTCAATGCACAAGCCCTTTAAAACAGGAAAGCTACTGGCTGGGATCTTATAAAGTGTCTATGATATCAAATGACATCACCGCTATAGTTCCTTGTGTTTGGCTGAGGATGGGTGCAAGTCATTATGGGCAAGTCTGCCAAGATGGAATCATGTAATCCTCCATGATCTTCTCATGTTCTCTACATTCTGATATGTAAAATGGTGGATGCCAATTTGATTGTGCCAGACAAATCTCTAAAACTTTAGATTCATTGAAGCCTGAAATGTTTGGGAAACTCGTGATGAATTTCATTAAGTTTAGAATTGATTCACTCATCTCTATTGCAGAACCTCAAGGGCATGTATCTCTTATAATTTTTTCCTGTCAATTAATACCAAGAAACATTTTTCTCTAATCTGTTTTTATCTTCTAATTGTAGAGTTTCTGTTCTGTTTTCTATGCAAGATTATGGAGGCAGCCATCATTTGTTAACTGTTGGTAACAGCATTTAGAGGTGTGATTCACAGAAGCCACATGGGCCACAGAAACAATACTCTGAAGGAAACTCGTTGGCTTCTATGGAAAAGCTTTTCTAGACATGCTCTGTGAGCTGTGCAGAGGTCACTGTTAGTGTTGAACGAATTGAAGTTTACAAAGTGGACTTCGGTCCGAATTTGATTAGCAGCAATGCCGAATTTCCTTGTGATTTGTGGTAACGAAGGTTTAATATTGATAAATATAAGGTTATGCATATGGGAAGTGAAACTACATGTCACCAAAACACTGGGTAACACTGACATGGAAAACCTAACTGTAGTACCCAGAATGATTGTCAAAATTAGGGTTATTTTCTTTAGAAAAAAGACGACTGAGGGGAGATCTAATTACTATGTATAAATATATCAGGGGTCAGTACAGAGATCTATCCCATCATCTATTTATCCCCAGGACTGTGACTGTGACGAGGGGACATCCTCTGCGTCTGGAGGAAAGAAGGTTTGTACACAAGCATAGAAGAGGATTTTTTACGATAAGAGCAGTGAGACTATGGAACTCTCTGCCTGAGGAGGTGGTGATGGGGAACTCAAAAGAGTTCTAGAATATTACAGAATATAATCATTAGATTTCTGGAGAAGGTTCATTAATTCAGGGAGTTATCCGCAAGAGTGGAGACATTGACAGTCACTGCAACACTTTAACTGTAACGCAAGAATCTGCAAGGCAGCCAATTCCCACCACATTCACCTGTAGTGTGTGCACAAAACAGCAGTATAAGTGCCCAGCGATGTCAGTGTAGTAAATGGCAGTAAATATAGAAAAAAGATTGCGGCACTCACCACTAAAACTCTTTTTTATTCCAAAATAATGATAAAAAGTGCCCTTGCGTTACTGGAGGCAGGGTACATGGAAAGGTGACGTCCCTTCCGCGCACTTGCGCTTCCTCTGGGCCTTGCATCCAGGGAGTTATTCTGATTTCCTGGTTGGAGTTGGGAAGGAGTTTTTCCCCTAAAATGAAGATATGTGCTTCAACCTCTGGATCAACTTTGAAGCATAACAGACTAAACTGTGTGGCCGTGAGCCTTTTTTCAGCCTTACAAACTATAAATGTTACTATGTACATTATAGGTGCTATGGTATAATATATTTATTCTGGTACTGAATAGCGAACAAAAAATATTGCCATATGCTGACAGATTTGTAATAGTCGTATTAATATAATCCATACACAACATAAATAACAGGTTCATGTAAGTGGCAAAAAACTGATTCATCAATTCAACAGCACAAATCTCTGTGTCACATGGAAGTATCTGTTTATGTAGTTTGTTTGAAGGGAGTGATGCGAGTAACTGATCTACCGTATACTAGTATTTTGATCACAATGCAATTACTTAATATGGTGGTTAAAGTGCCTTTAAATGGTGGTGTTTTCTGCCTTGAAGGCAGAAAGATTAAGATAGTATAAAAAAAAAAGTTCTGTCCACTTGGGTGGAAGTCAAACACTTTGCATGAATGTGTTTGATCCTAAGCAAATACACTAAGCAAATGCCTTGTTGGAAGAGTTATTGTCACGGCTGTGTGTGAGCAACAAGAGCATGCACAGAAAATAGAGCTACTGACCGGACCCAAACTAGGGAGGATAAAGGGTGACCCCTGTCCGACCCTCAAAAGCTCTCCCTATGCTGCTAAGCCCATGCCCGGATCCAAATGGTGGAAGGAGGCATGCCCGCGTACCTAAGACTGATGGCCACTGTAACCCCTACAATAGTGGAAGGGGCACGGCCACCGGTGCCCTGCTCAGTATATGGAGGGAACCGTGGTCGCCTCGGATCCAGTCAGAAAACACACAGATACACAGCAATGTCTGCACACTTAGCTGAAGGGCTGCAGCCGCAGTGAAGACGGATCCAAAGACAGGCTGGCAATATCCGGAGTACTTGCTGCAGCAGAACACAGGTCCAGTGAAAGGATAGCATACAAGGGAAGATACTCAAGCAAGAGCTACAACCCAAATGAGAAATATAATCCACACCTACAATAGGAGGAGGGGGAATATAAAGGCAGGGAAATCAAACGGAGGAGAAACAGCTGGGAGGAAGGAAACAGAAAACTCCTCCCAGCTCTAGTAGTGACATCATCACAGGGGTGGAGAAACAGAGCTGTGAGAACGTCCCAAAGCTCTGGTAGTGACAGTACCCCCCCCTCTACGGGTGGACTCCGGACACCCAGGACCCACCTTCTCAGGATGAGCCCTATGAAATGCCCTGATGAGGCGAGTGGCTTTAATGTCCGACACCGGAACCCACATCCTCTCCTCAGGACCATAACCCTTCCAATGAACGAGGTACTGGAGAGAACTGCGGACAATGCGAGAGTCCACAATTCTGGAAACCTCAAACTCCAGATTGCCATCAACCAAAATCGGAGGAGGAGGCAAAGAGGAGGGTACCGTGGGCTGGACATATGGTTTTAAGAGAGATCTGTGAAATACATTATGTATCTTCCAAACCCGTGGAAGATCAAGACGGAAGGCAACAGGATTGATGACTGACAAGATTTTATAAGGCCCAATAAACTTGGGACCCAATTTCCAGGAGGGAACCTTCAGTTTAATATTTCTTGTAGACAACCACACCAGATCACCCACACTCAGGTCCAGACCAGGCACACGTCTCTTATCAGCCACACGCTTATACTTCTCACTCATCTTTCTAAGATTACTCTGAATCTTTTGCCAAATGGTAGACAAAGACGAGGAAAATCTCTCCTCCTCAGGCAAACCAGAAAGAGCCCCTCCCGAGAATGTCCCAAACTGCGGATGGAACCCATATGCACCAAAGAATGGCGACTTATCAGAAGATTCCTGACGGCGGTTGTTCAGAGCAAACTCAGCAAGAGGGAGAAACGAACACCAATCCTCCTGGTTCTCTGCCACGAAACAGCGCAAATATGTCTCCAGATTCTGATTGAGGCGCTCAGTCTGACCATTCGACTGCGGGTGAAAAGCAGAAGAGAAGGACAGCCGAACCCCCAGGCGAGAACAGAAAGCCTTCCAGAACCTGGACACAAACTGCGTGCCTCTATCGGAAACAATATCAGAGGGAATGCCATGCAATTTAACAATATGGTCGACAAAAGCTTGCGCCAACGTTTTAGCATTGGGTAAACCAGGGAAAGGTACGAAATGAGCCATCTTGCTAAAACGGTCCACCACCACCAGGATCACCGACTTCCCTGAGGAACGAGGAAGATCCGTGATAAAGTCCATGGACAGGTGTGTCCAAGGACGGGAAGGTATGGGTAACGGGAGAAGGGAACCTGAAGGCCGTAAACGAGGGACCTTAGCGCGAGCGCACGTCTCACAAGCAGCCACAAAACCCTCCACCGACTTACGAAGAGCCGGCCACCAAAATCTCCGAGCAATGAGATCTACCGTGGCTCTACTCCCGGGGTGACCAGCAAGAACAGTATCATGATGCTCCTTGAAGAGTTTGTGACGTAGCTCAGGAGGCACAAACAACTTCCCAGAAGGACAACGGGCAGGTGCCTCAGTCTGGGCAGCCTGGACCTCGGCCTCCAAATCCGAATATAGAGCAGAAACAACTACCCCCTCCGCTAAAATGGGACCCGGGTCCTCGGAGTTTCCTCCTCCCGGAAAACAGCGATAGAGAGCATCAGCCTTCACATTTTTTCATCCCAGGGCGGAATGTGACGACAAAATTGAATCTGGAGAAGAACAGAGACCATCTGGCCTGTCTCGGATTCATACGCCTGGCCGACTCCAAGTATGCCAGATTCTTATGGTCGGTAAAAACGGTGATAGGGTGCCTGGCCCCCTCCAACCAATGGCGCCATTCCTCGAAAGCCAACTTGATGGCCAACAATTCCCTATCTCCCACATCATAGTTTTTCTCTGCCGGGGAGAGTTTTTTAGAGAAAAAGGCACAGGGTCGCCATTTGGCAGGAGAAGGGCCCTGGGACAAAACCGCACCCACACCCACCTCGGAAGCATCCACCTCAACAATAAAAGGTAAGGAAACATCGGGATGCACCAAGACGGGAGCAGATGCAAAACTTTCTTTAATCTTAGAAAAAGCTGCAAGCGCCTCCTCCGACCAAGAGGAAAAATCCGCCCACTTTTTTGTCATGTCAGTGAGGGGTTTGACCACAGAGGAATAATTCAAAATGAACTTTCTGTAATAGTTCGCAAAACCCAAAAAGCGCATCAATGCCTTCTGATTCTCAGGAAGCTCCCACTCAAGTACAGCACGGACCTTCTCCGGATCCATGCGAAAACCAGAAGCAGAGAGGAGAAAACCCAGAAATTGAATCTCCGATACCATAAAAACACATTTCTCCAGCTTGGCGTACAATTTATTTTCCCGCATAATCTGCAGAACCTGAAAAAGATGATCCTGATGGGTCTGAACATCAGGGGAAAAAATCAAAATATCATCAAGATACACCAATACAAATTTCCCCATTAAATGGTAGAAAATACTGTTAACAAAATGCTGAAAGACAGCCGGAGCATTCATCAGGCCGAAAGGCATAACGAGATTCTCGAAATGCCCGTTAGGGGTATTAAAGGCCGTTTTCCATTCATCCCCCTCTCTGACCCTGACCAGGTTGTACGCGCCTCTCAAATCCAATTTGGAAAAAACCTTGGCCCCAACAATTTGGTTGAAGAGGTCCGGGATCAGAGGAAGGGGATAGGGATCGCGAATCGTGATACGGTTCAGCTCCCTAAAATCTAGGCAAGGTCTCAGAGAGCCATCTTTTTTTTTTAACAAAAAAAAAACCCAGCGGCAACAGGTGATTTTGAGGGACGAATATGCCCCTTATCGAGACTCTCGGAGATATAGGTTTGCATTGCGATTCTTTCCGGTTGTGAGAGATTGTAGAGGCGAGCTTTTGGCAGCTTGGCGCCGGGAATGAGGTTAACCACTTCCCATCTGGGCCCTTTGCCCCCTTCCTGACCTGGCCAAATTTTGCAAAACTGACATATCTCACTTTTTGTGGTAATAACTTTGGAACGCCTTTATTTATCCAAGTCATTCAGAGATTGTTTTCTCGTGACACATTGTACTTCATGATAGTCATAAATTTGAGTCAAAATATTTCACCTTTATTTATGAAAAAATCCCAAATTTACCCAAAAATGTGAAAAATTCGCAATTTTCTAAATTTCTATTTCTCTGCTTTTAAAACAGAAAGTGATACCTCATAAAATATTTATTATTTAACATTCCCCATATGTCTACTTTATGTTGGCATCATTTTGGAAATGTCATTTTATTTTTTTAGGACGTTAGAAGGCTTAGAAGTTTAGAAGGAATCCTTCAAATTTTTAAGAAAATTGCCAAAATCCACTTTATAAGGACCAGTTCAGGTCTGAAGTCACTTTGTGGGGCCTACATAGTGGATACCCCCATAAATGACCCCATTGTAGAAACTACATCCCTCAAGGTATTCAAAACCGATTTTACAAACTTTGTTAACTCTTTAGGCGTTCCACAAGAATTAAAGGAAAATGGAGATCAAATTTTTAAATTTCACTTTTTTGGCAGATTTTCCATTTGAATCAATTTTTTTCTTTAACACATCGATGGTTAACAGCCAAACAAAACTCAATATTTATTACCCAGATTCTGCGGTTTACAGAAACACCCCACATGTGGTCATAAACTGCTGTATGGGCACACGGTAGGGCGCAGAAGAAAAGGAACTCCACATGGTTTTTAGATGCCATGTCCCATTTGAAGCCCCCTGATGCACCCTTACAGTAGAAAGTGAAGTGACCCCATTTTGGAAACTAGGGGATAAGGTGCCAGTTTTATTAGTACTATTTTTGGGTACATATGATTTTTTGATCATTCATTATAACACTTTATGGGGCAAGGTGACCAAAAAATTGGTTGTTTTAGCACAGTTTCTATTTATTTATTTTTACAGCGTTCACCTGAGGGGTTCAGTCAAGTGACATTTTTATAGAGCAGATTGTTACGGACGTGGCGATACCTAATATGTATACTTTTTCTCATTTATTAAAGTTTTACACAATAATAGCATTTTTGAAACAAAAAAATTATGTTTTAATGTGTCCATGTTCTGAGAGCTATAGTTTTTTTATTTTTTGAGAGATTTTTTTATGTAGGGGCTCATTTTTTGCGGGATGAGGTGACGGTTTTATTGGTACTATTTTGTGGGACATACGCGTTTTTGATCACTTGGTGTTGCACCTTTTGTGATGCAAGGTGACAAAAATTGCTTGTTTTGACACAGTTTTTTTTTTTTTTTTCTTTTACGGTGTTCACCCGAGGGGTTAGGTCATGTGATATTTTTATAGAGCTGGTTTTTACGGACGCGGCAATACCTAATATGTATACTTTTTTTTATTTGTTTCACTTTAACACAATAATAGCATTTTTGAAACCAAAAAAATGATGTTTTAGTGTCTCCATGTTCTAAGAGCTATAGTTTTTTTATTTTTTGAGAGATTTTCTTATGTAGGGGCTCATTTTTTGCGGGATGAGGTGACGGTTTTATTGGTACTATTTTGTGGGACATGCGCGTTTTTGATCACTTGGTGTTGCACCTTTTGTGATGCAAGGTGACAAAAATTGCTTGTTTTGACACGTTTTTTTTTTTTTTTTTTTTTTACGGTGTTCACCCGAGGGGTTAGGTCATGTGAAATTTTTATAGAGCTGGTTTATACGGACGCGGCGATACCTAATATGTATACTTTTTTTATTTTTTCTATTTTTAACTTTTTTTTTTCATTCCTTACTTGGGGACTTTTTTTTTTTTTACATGTGAAACTTTTTTTTATTTTTTTATTTTCAACCTTTTATTTTTATTTTTTTTATTTTACACTTTTCGTCCACCATAAGGTCATACAAGACCTCTGGGGGACATTTACTTCACTTTTTCTTTTTTTTTTCACTGTTGATTTCTCCTGTAACTGGGGCTGACATAGTAGCCCCAGTTACAGGACAAATGCACCCCTATAGAGGCTGTACAGCAGCAATCCAGCGCTGTACAGCCTCAGAGCAGGGCTGATCGAGGTCTCTGAGAGACCTCACACAGCTCCTGCACTCTCCGGTCACGGCGGTCACACGGCGGTCAAGCTCGGTGAGCGCTGTGTCTGCAGCGATCGTGAAGGCAGGGACACCTGGGAACTGTCCCTGCCTTGTCTTAGGGTTGCCCTGCTGTCACTGACAGCGGGCAACCCGATCAGCAGCTGCACAATTAGCGTGCAGCTGCTATTTCTGACAGGACGTTTTAAAACGTGCTGTCAGAAATAGACGTCCACCCATAGGACGTTTATAGTCTATGGGCGGACGTGAGGCGGTTAATGGGACAGTCAAACTCCCGGTGAGGAGGTAGCTCCTGAACACCACTCTCGGAAAACACGTCCGAGAAATCAGAGAGAAATGATGGCACAGTTTTAGTAGACACCTCTGCAAAAGTCGCTGTAAGACAATTCTCTCTACAAAAGTCACTCCACTCATTTATTTGCCTTCCTTGCCAATCAATAGTGGGGTTATGTCTGGTGAGCCAGGGTAACCCCAAAACTAGAGGAGAAGGCAATCCGTTAAGGACAAAACAAGATATATCCTCCACATGAGTGTCACCTACAGCTAACCGAATATTGTGAACAATGCCCTTCAGAGATCTCTGTGAGAGTGGAGCAGAGTCAATAGCAAAAACAGGTATATCCTTTTCTAATGTGCAAACCTGAAAACCATGCATGGCTACAAATTGGCAGAAAGGAGAAAACGGGAACTGCAGGTCAGAGGAAAAGCATCAATTCCTACATCAACTTTGCCCAAAGTAGCAGATGAAGCAGAGTTTGATGATTTACCTTTTGAGGTTTTTCTCTTATTATCGCTCTTAGTACAGTTCAAGAATCTCCTAGACGGACAAACATTTGCCAAATGACCTATGCCCCCACAACAAAAACACACCATACTCTGAGGACTAAATCCTCTTTTATCAGGGGCAAGTCGACCTAGCTGCATGGGCTCCTCCTCAGAGGGGAGCGAGACAGGATGAGGCCCCTGCACACTGAATGAGTCCGCACCACTGCCCCTAGACTGACAATGGCTGGACAGAGAGGTCTCGTTTCTTTCTCTTAGACGCCTGTCAAGGCGTACCGCCAGTGACATGGCAGACTCTAAGGACGTTGGTCTCTCATGGAAAGCAAACGCATCTTTCAATCTCTCTGAGAGACCATGACAGAACTGACTCCGGAGTGCAGCATCATTCCAACCTGAATCAGCTGCCCATCTCCGAAATTCAGAACAATAAAGCTCCGCAGACAGTTTGCTCTGGCATAAAAAACGTAAGTTAGATTCGGCCAGAGCAACACGATCCGGGTCATCATATATCTGCCCCAGGGCCACAAAAAATCCTTCCACGGATCGAAGGGAGGGATCCCCTGATGGCAGCGAAAAAGCCCAAGTCTGAGCATTACCCCTGAGCAGGGAGATGACAATCCTCACCCTCTGCTCCTGATTACCAGAGGAATGTGGACACAAGCAAAAATGGAGTTTGCATGCCTCTCTGAAGCGAACAAAACTCTCACTGCCCCCGGAGAACGTTTCCGGAAGTGAGACCTTTGGCTCGCAACAGACTCCATGGGCCGGAGCAGAGCCCAATGCTTGAAGCTGAGTCATAGATTGACGGAGATCCGCTACCTCCAAAGAAAGACCCTGCATGTGGTCAACCAGGCCAGAAAGCGGATCCATGTCAAAAAAGACGGTTTGGGTGGATTATAATGTCACGGCTGAGTGTGAGCAACAAGAGCATGCACAGAAAATAGAGCTACTGACCGGACCCAAACTAGGGAGGATAAAGGGTGACCCCTGTCCGACCCTCAAAAGCTCTCCCTATGCTGCTAAGCCCATGCCCGGATCCAAATGGTGGAAGGAGGCATGCCCGCGTACCTAAGACTGATGGCCACTGTAACCCCTACAATAGTGGAAGGGGCACGGCCACCGGTGCCCTGCTCAGTATATGGAGGGAACCGTGGTCGCCTCGGATCCAGTCAGAAAACACACAGATACACAGCAATGTCTGCACACTTAGCTGAAGGGCTGCAGCCGCAGTGAAGACGGATCCAAAGACAGGCTGGCAATATCCGGAGTACTTGCTGCAGCAGAACACAGGTCCAGTGAAAGGATAGCATACAAGGGAAGATACTCAAGCAAGAGCTACAACCCAAATGAGAAATATAATCCACACCTACAATAGGAGGAGGGGGAATATAAAGGCAGGGAAATCAAATGGAGGAGAAACAGCTGGGAGGAAGGAAACAGAAAACTCCTCCCAGCTCTAGTAGTGACATCATCACAGGGGTGGAGAAACAGAGCTGTGAGAACGTCCCAAAGCTCTGGTAGTGACAGTTATATGCTTGAACAGTGGCGTAGCTAGAACTAACTGGGCCCCACAGCAATTTTTTTAATGGAGCCCTCCTCGTTCCCTTTAATGCAGACCTCACACTAAACCCCCCCAAAAAACTCCTCTTTCCTCCTACAGGTGCCTCCACTCTTTGTGAACCACTGTGCACAGCGTCAAGTCATAGTGCACTCCTACACACACTACGTCCCATCATGAAGCTGTGTGCGGCCAGGATTTAGCGCAGTGCAGACGCCCAGAGAAGAAGACCAGGGAGCGGTGAGTAATACCAGTCGGGCTAGGAGCACGATACTCAACACTTCCTGGGCCCTGAAAATAAATCCATTTGTCCTCCTCCTGACCCTTTCCTGACTTCAGGCCCCATAGCAGCTGCTTCCTGGGTAGCTACACCCTTGTACTTGAATTTTCTCTCTGTTTTATCCGAAAAAAGCATGACATTAATCTTATATCTGTCTAACTGGCTGGTAAACGCAAAAAAGAAAAAAAAAATGTTACGGTACAGCCACATGTTTAGGTTTCCTAATGCAGTTTTGGAAGCCAAAACTAGGAGTGAATCTGTTCGTATCTGTTCTTTATACTTTTCCTCCTTTTATGATCCTCTGCTTATTTTGGCTTCCAAAATGACATCAGAAAACCTGAACGTGTGGCCTTACACTAAGTGTTCAGATTAATTTACCTGTTTATCAAGATGGCTTAAATATAACACGTACACAGGTATAGGAGTATTCATATACAGTCATTTTAATGTCCTGCTTGGAATATCAAAGAAAGGCTCTTCCATCAGATTCACCTTAGACAATGGCATTGAAATTATGCTGTCGTTGTCTTTGATTGATAGTACCAACATAGACCATTTCACTGAGTGCTGCTGTCATGGGGATGATTTACAAATAACTATAAAATGCCCCACTTATGAAAATGATTTCATAGTGAAAATTCTTTTCAAGTTAAAATCTTGTTGTAGAAATGTATTGCTGATAATTGTATTTTTAAGCTCCTATGACCTACATGCTTCCATTCAATTATATTGACGTTATCAATTGGATATCCATTTGAAATGATTAAAATGTAGTGGAAATCTCGAGAGGAATTGAACTAGTTCTTAAAGAATGTATTTTTCTACAAAGTTGACGGTATATAATTAAAGGGTAGCTACCAAAACCATAATATAAAAGTCCATTAGTCTACATCTTATTAAAGGGGTTTTCCAGGGACTCCTGTGTTGATTACCTATCCTCAGGATAGGTCATCACTATCTGATCGGCACCACCACCAATCAGCTGGTTGAAGGGGCCTTTGTTGGCCCAGTGAGCACTGCAGCTTCTTCCTAGGCCAGTGACATCACATTTATCGGTCACATGTCCTTTGTGCAGCTCAGTCCCATTCAACTGAAATGGTCTGGGCTTCAATACTATCACAGACACTGTACAATGTATGGTGCTGTTCTTGATTAGATGTGAGGAGACTGCAGCGCTCACCGGACCCCACTGATCAGATATTGATGACCTATCTTGAGGATACGTCATCAATATATGAGTCTCAGAAAACTCCTTTAATGTGTGGAGATGAAGCCCGCAGCTGCTCTATCTCTGCTGCTCTATCTCTATCCCCCTATGGAAATATTTCTAGTAAGAGAGACAGACCTATACCAACCCCAAATTCTGTTAGTAGAAGATGACAAAAAATGATCAATAATATTATCATTATGTCCCTTGGGTAGAACATCCTAGGTAAACTTACTGGGATATTAATGTCAGTGTAATCCACCTTAATTATATATTGAGTTGGGGGCTTCAGTTTATCTTGACTGATTAAAGATACCAGGCATTTCAGAAGGCCCTGACAATCTTGCACCCATGCTGTTGCTCCGAGTAGTGGCACAAGCTCAGAGTCTCTGTTTCTGCTATTGGGGAGACTGTGTATCCGTTGCCACACTTCTGGGTAGCGGCACATGAGCAGTCCCTTCTCCGAAAGTAGAAGCAGAGATTTTCAGAAGTTGAGATGTTTGGTTCTGTCAATTAAGCAGCAGGGAAAGTGTCCTCAGCTTTAAGGAAATCCCCTTGCAGGAGTAAAACTCTACTTCATGAGATTAATCGATTTGTAGGACTTGATTCGCTTATCTCTATTTGGGCCAGATTTTCAGGGCATGTGGACAGATTTTCAGGGCATGTGGACAGATTTTCAGAGCATGTGGACACATTTTTTGGCATAAGCTAAGCAAATTGGTGGTATAAATGAGACTAGGCAGTCTAAAGATGTGCCAGATTTAGCATCCAGCGTAAGTCTCTTTGATAACTTTGGCTCATTTTAAGACTGCCTATCTACATATTGGACTGGATTAGTAAATCTGGGCCAATATGTCCACATTTTAAACACAAATAAACTATTGCCAGCGACATTAATTTGTAAGGTGTGTCTCAAACTACCTTAGACTTTCTTAAAGGGGTTTTGTCACTTCAACAAGTGACATTTTCCATGTAGAGAAAGTTAATGCACTAATGTATTGTTATTACCCATATTGGCTGGATTCATTTTTCTATCACATTATACACTGCTCGTTTTCATGGTTATAACCACCCTGCAATCCATCAGTGGTGCTCGTGCTTGAACACTATAGGAGAAAATGCCAGCCTCTCTGGTGACCGGGACAGTGGGAGCGCACACAGGCTGGTGTTTTTCCTATAGTGTGCAAGCACGACCACTGCTGCTGGATTGCAGGGCGGCCTTAACTATGGAAACAAGTAGTTTATAATGTGATGGAAAAATTAATCCACCCAGCAAAGGAAGCAATATGGATAATCACAATACATTAGTAAGTGGCTTGTATTAACTTCCTCTACATAATAAATGCTATTTACTGAAGTGACAAAACCCTTTTAAGAATTTTTTGTCCTCCGCATCCGATCCATATTTTTTGTGGGTCGGATCCAGACCCATTCACTTCAATGGGGCTGCAAAAGATGAGGACACCGTGTTGTCCATATCTGTATGTCAGTTTCATTGTACCGTATAGAACATGTCCTATTCTTGTCCGCATTAAGCACAAGAATAGGACTGTTCTGTCACAGGCCGGACATTCCATTATGCAAAATGTGGAACGCACACGGCTCGTATCCATGTTTTGGAGATCAGCAAATGGCGGACCACAAAACATGCAACAGTCATGTGCATGAGCCCTAAGACACTGCAGCTAAGTTATAGCCACACGTCTACCCTAACTGAGTTGAGCTAAAATTAGCCAAGCAGCATGATTTGAGGAAATAAATAGCAGCTAATAATGATCTAAATATACTGCCATATATATTATATGAAATACTACTAGATTAGGCGTATTTCTACACCTGTTTTAGGCAAAGAAAAAGGTATCGGAAGCCGTCTTACATTTAGAACTGGCAGAGTATATGAAGAGGCCGGCGCCTGGTTTTGGCTCACAATCACTGATGGAAATCACTGACCAAAACACTGACGTGTGAATGAGGCTTCATTCACACGTCCATGTCCGTGCTTAAATCAGTGAGGTGGTCAGTGATGCCTCCGTGAAGATGTCAATGATGGATCCATGTTGGGTCCGTGTGTCCGTTTTTTGCTGTCTGTGTGTCATCCGTGTTTCACTGACACTGAACAGCTGAAAAATAATTTTCAAAGCATCTCTTTCTAATGATCCATGAAACACGGATGAAACACGGAAGGCATCCATGTTGCATCCGTGGTTTTCACGGACCTATAGACTATAATGGACGTAATGGATCCGTGAACACGGATAAAATAGAGCATGCATCCATGCTAAAAACACTGACCCACGAACGGTGCTAAAACACTGATGTCTGAATACACACATTAAAGGATTGAATGGGGACGCGTGCTGTCCGTGGAGAACACATTGAATGGGGACGCGTGCTGTCCGTGGAGAACACATTGAATGGGGACACGTGCTGTCCGTGGAGAACACATTGAATGGGGACGCGTGCTGTCCGTGGAGAACACATTGAATGGGGACGCGTGCTGTCCGTGGAGAACACATTGAATGGGGACGCGTGCTGTCCGTGGAGAACACATTGAATGGGGACACATGCTGTCCGTGGAGAACACATTGAATGGGGACGCGTGCTGTCCGTGGAGAACACATTGAATGGGGACGCGTGCTGTCCGTGGAGAACACATTGAATGGGGACGCGTGCTGTCCGTGGAGAACACATTGAATGGGGACGCGTGCTGTCCGTGGAGAACACATTGAATGGGGACGCGTGCTGTCCGTGGAGAACACATTGAATGGGGACACGTGCTGTCCGTGGAGAACACATTGAATGGGGACACGTGCTGTCCGTGGAGAACACATTGAATGGGGACACGTGCTGTCCGTGGAGAACACATTGAATGGGGACGCGTGCTGTCCGTGGAGAACACATTGAATGGGGACGCGTGCTGTCCGTGGAGAACACATTGAATGGGGACGCGTGCTGTCCGTGGAGAACACATTGAATGGGGACGCGTGCTGTCCGTGGAGAACACATTGAATGGGGACACGTGCTGTCCGTGGAGAACACATTGAATGGGGACACGTGCTGTCCGTGTAGAACACATTGAATGGGGACGCGTGCTGTCCGTGGAGAACACATTGAATGGGGACACGTGCTGTCCGTGGAGAACACATTGAATGGGGACACGTGCTGTCCGTGTAGAACACATTGAATGGGGACGCGTGCTGTCCGTGGAGAACACATTGAATGGGGACGCGTGCTGTCCGTGGAGAACACATTGAATGGGGACGCGTGCTGTCCGTGGAGAACACATTGAATGGGGACTGGCAGCACCTCCAACTGGTAAGTCTCAGTTGTACCTTCTGCAAACTGCTAGCAATTCATTCATAAACTTCTAGCAGGAACAATAGAGGAATGGCACAACACAGAGTTAGGCCTCGTGCACACGACCGTGCCGTTTTTTGCGGTCCGCAAACTGTGGATCCGCAAAAAAACGGAAGCCCCCTGTGTGCCTTCCGCAATTTGCAGAACGGAACGGGCGGCCCATTGTAGAAATGCCTATTCTTGTCCCCAAAACGACAAGAATAGGGCATGCTATATTTTTTTTGAGGGGGCCTCGGAACGAAGCAACGGATGCGGCCCCATTGAAGTGAATAGGTTCGCATCTGAGCCGCAAAAACTGCGGCTCGGATGCAGACCATAACTTCGGTCGTGTGCATGAGGCCTTAAAAGAATAGATGCTACACAATTGTTATTACATTAGAAATGCAAATAATTACTAAAACAACCATGTCCGCAGAGGTGACAGGTCCTCTTTAAATTAAATCAAGTGTGTTTCTTTTTTCTTTCTTTTTTTTTTTGCTTTTTCTATATTACAAAAAAATATTTTAGATTGCACATTGTAGGATAATTACACGTTTATTAATAGAGAGATTAAAATATAATGAGATCTGTGCTGTTAAAATATATTTTATATCCATTTATGCACAATCTAGCAACACAACATAATATCTTTTCTTGTTTTATTACGCTTGTTTTATGTGTTCACTGCCTATATTGTCCATTGAAGCAGATCAAAGCAATACATTACAATGCTTTAGTGTCCGTTTAACACCAAAAGAGCCATTTGGGGAGAGAAATATATATGACCCCATATATTTTTATTTTTCCAAGACAAACAACCATTACTGCTTTCTATTGATTTTTACAGAAGACTAGACGTATTTTCCAATATTTCCAGACCAAGAGGTCAGCTTTAAACGCAGGTTGTTAGACCCAATGGTGTCCTTCAAGATAACAGCTTAACCCCTTTGATTCAAGGAATGTATTTTACTTAGTTAACTGCTACTAAATGGATTTGTGAACTAGTTAAAATTAACTATTTGGCTGCTCCATCAGGCTAGTTTATAGGCAGAACATGTATAATAGTTACTACACATTCATAAACACATGAACTTCACCTGGAATTTTTGTTCCCTCAAAAAACACCATAGAAGCAGCCCAATGTTTTCTCCATATGGCTTGCAGTTTTTTTTTTGCAATTTTAGCCTATTTTTTGTAAACAACTTAGTGACCCACTTTTTTCTGGCCTTTTTCCCTCATGGAGAAGATGTCAAAACACCAGAAAAAAATGGCAAAACCTTCAACATGCTGAGTTTTTAACCAGACCGGGCCATTTGCCTCCTTCCTTTTTTGGGACGTTAGAAGGCTTAGAATTTTAGAAGCAATTCTTAAAATTTTTAATAAAATTTCCAAAACCCACTTTTTAAGGACCAATTCAGGTCTGAAGTCACTTTGTGGGGCTTACATAGTGGAAACCCCCCATGAATGACCGCACTGTAGAAACTACACTCCTCAAGTTACTCAAAACTGATTTTACAAACTGTGTTAACCCTTTAGGGGTTCCACAAGAATTAAAGGAAAATGGAGATTAAATTTCTAAATTGAACTTTTTTGGCAGATTTTTCATTTTAATCAATTTTTTTCTTTAACACATCGAGGGTTAACAGCCAAACAAAACTTAATATTTATTACCCTGATTCTGCGGTTTACATAAACACCCCACATGTGGTTGTAAACTGATGTAAGGGCACACGGCAGGGCGCAGAAGAAAAGGATGGTTTTTGGAAGGCAGATTTTGATGAACTGGTTTTTAGATGCCATGTCCCATTTGAAGCCCCCCTGATGCAAACCTACAGTAGAAACTCCCAAAAAGTGACCCCAATTTGGAAACTAGGAGATAAGGTGCCAGTTTTATTGGTACTATTTTGGGGTACATATGATTTTTAATTTCTCTATATTAAGTTTTTTGTGAGGCAAGGTAACCAAAAAATGGCTGTTTTGGTACTGTTTTTATATTTTATTTTTTACAACATTCATCTGACAGGTTAGATTATGTGCTATTTTTATAGAGCAGGTTGTTACGGATGCAATGATATCAAATATGTCAACTTTCTTTTTTTGTTTCAGTGTTACATAATAAAGCATTTTTGAAAAAAAAAATATGTATTTGTGTCTCCATTTTCTGAATGCCATATTTTTTTATTTTTCTTCCAATCGTCCTGTGCAGGGCTCGTTTTTTGCAGGAAGAGTTTGATGTTTTTACTGGTACCATTTTTGAGTACATATGATTTTTTGATTATTCATTATTACACTTTATGTGGCAAGTTGACCAAAAATAGTTTTTTTTAGCACAGTTTTTATTTATTTATTTTTACAGCGTTCACCTGAGGGTTTAAAGGGGTTCGTAACCTTTTTTAGGTATCAAAAGCTAACCTGTGGAGGAAAGATAATTGGTCCCATACTTACATTCCAGAGTGCAGCCGTTCTTGAGATCTGCCACCCGGTCACGTGGTCCCACCAGATGACTTTTCTTTGCTTCTGGCCGAAGTCCGTCTTCTTGTCTTCTTGCCTTCTCTTCCTTTCTTGAGCAGGAGACGGATCGTCATGAGTCAAGTCACCGCCTCCTGCTGAAGAAAGCGCCAGGCGCATGCGCAGGATTTGTGAAGCTTGTACTGACTCCTGCACAGCGCGATGTAATTGCTGTGCAGGAGTGACAGCATAGTGATCAGCCACAGTGGCTGATTGCTATGCTGTGGATCTCACTGGGGGCACTGACTGGCACATGGGGGGGCACTGTGGAACTGTGGATGGCACTTTGGGGCAATGAGGATGGCACATGGGGGCACTGGATTTCATTGGGGCACAGTGGATGACACATGAAGGCAATGGATGGCACAAGGGGGAAAATGGATGTCACAAGGGGGCAATGCATGGCAAACAAGGACACTGGATGGCAAACAAGGAGGCACTGGATGGCATAAGGGGGCACTGGATGGCATAAGGGGGCAATGGGATGGCACAAGGGGACAATGGATGGCACAAGGGGGCAATGGACGGCAAACACAGGGGCACTGCATGGCAAACAAGGGGGCAATGGATGGTACAATGGGGGAATTGGATAGCACAAGTGGGGCAATTGATGGCAAGCAAGGGGGCACTGCATAGAAAAAAGGGGGTTAGTCAGCACATCCCAATGCGCAGGTGCACATCGCCATGGCTGAAAACATAAATAAAACACATAGTGCAACAGCAAACCAAATAAAGTACAAAGACGTATTACATTGCGAATGCTATGCTAATAAATTAGAGATGCTTGGCAAATACATTTTGTACAAAAATATTTGAGCCCGTCTGCCGCACGCCAAGGCTATCTCTAATAAGACGAGAACCTAGAACTAAATTCACCTGTTGTGCCATGACAGCGACCATGAAATTCAGAAGGTGTAGGTTCCACATGCATGCATGTGGAACCTACACCTTCTGAATTTCATGGTCGCTGTCAAGGGGGCACTGCATGGCATAGTGGGGGTACTGGATGGTACTAGGGGGCACTGGATGGTACAAAGGGGTACTGGATGGCACAAGGGGGCACTGGCTGACAAATAGGGGAAATTGGATGGCACTAGGGGCACTGGATGGCACTATTATGGGGCACTGTGGATTGATACACACTCTTATGTGGGGCACTGTGGATGTCACTGTTATGGGGGCACTGTGGATGTCACTGTTATGGGGGCACTTTGTATGTCACTGTTATGGATGCACTGTGGCTGTCACTGTTATGGGGGCACTGTGGATGTCACTGTTATGGGGGCACTGTGGATGTCACTGTTATGGGGCACTGTGGATGTCACTGTTTTGGGGGGCACTGTGGATGTCAATGTTATGGGGGCATTGTGGATGTCACTGTTATGGGGGTACGGTGGACGTCACTGTTATAGGGGCACTGTGGACGTCACTGTTATGGGGACACTGTGGACGTCACCGTTATGGGAGTGCTGTGGATGTCATTGTTATGGGCGCTGAGTATAAGTGATAGGGCTCGTGCACAGAACCGTATCTGTTTTGCGGTCTGCAATTCGCGGATCCACTAAATATGGTTACTGTCAGTGTGCGATTCACATTTTTTTGCAGTCTCATTGAGTTCTATGGGTTTTAGATCTGCATTATTAAGACCAGAATAGGACATGTTCTATCTTTCGCAGAGCTTGACATACGGATGTGTAAAGCACATGGACATCATCAGTGTGTTTTTTACATCCATATGTCAGTTCCAGTAAAGATAGAACATGTCCTATTCTGGTCTTCAAAATGAGGACCTCAAATCCATAGAACTGCAAAAAATGCGGGTCGCAAAATGGATACGTTTGTGTGCATAAGGGTTTAGATAAACAGCTCAACAGGCAGCATCATACAAGATAGGCTTAGATACACCACTCAGCAGGCAGTATCATACAAAATGGGATTAGATACACACTTCAGCAGGCAGTATCATGGTAGATGGGATTAGATATACACTTCAGCAGGCAGTATCGCACACAACAGGATGTGTATCAGGCACACATACAGGATAGGAATAGATACAGATGTGATTGGATACGCTTGCTGATTCCAGCTGTTTATCACACTCTGGAGTTAGTGAGGGAAGAGCCCGTGGACGGTCAGTGATGAGTTTAGATACACAGCTCAGCAAGCTGTATCACACAGGATAGGATTAGATACACATGTGAGGGCAGAGCCTGTGGACGGTCAGTAATGGGATTAGATACACACTTCAGCAGGCAGTATCATGGTAGATGGGATTAGATATACACTTCAGCAGGCAGTATCGCACACAACAGGATGTGTATCAGGCACACATACAGGATAGGAATAGATACAGATGTGATTGGATACGCTTGCTGATTCCAGCTTTTTATCACACTCTGGAGTTAGTGAGGGAAGAGCCCGTGGACGGTCAGTGATGAGTTTAGATACACAGCTCAGCAGGCTGTATCACACAGGATAGGATCAGATACAGATGAGGGCAGAGCCTGTGGATGGTCAGTAATGGCATTTAGACACTGGGGGAGAAGTAGATTCCTGTCTGGGTGTAGAAAGACACAGGAGTTGTGGTGGGCGTGGCTGCTGCAGACAGAGCACAGTGGGGGGGGCGTGGCCAGCCTGTGACTCATCACTGTGCAGTGCAGCCAGGCTTGTGTATCAATAAAGTTATGTATTCAACAAAACAAGAAGGGGAGAAAGTAAACAGATCTGCCAGGATAGTCTGATGTCTTCCAGGGAAAAGGAAAGCTCAGACATGAAAAACAGGTATTGGGGGCATATATATGCATGGTGAGGGAGCACATAAAATTTTTTATTTTACAACCTCTTTAAGTCATGTGATATTTTTATAGAGTAGGTTGTTACGGATGCGGCAATAGTTAATATGTATACTTTTTCTTATTTAATTAAGTTTTACACAATAATAGCATTTTTTAAACCAAAAAAATGATGTTTTAGTGTCTCCATTGTCTGAGAGCCATAGCTTTTTTATTTTTTGACTGATTGTCTTAGGTAGAGTCTAATTTTTTGTGGGATGAGGTGACTTTTTGATTGGTACTATTTTGGGCGGCATTCGCCTTTTTGATCGCTTGGTGTTGCACTTTATGTGATGTTAGGTGACAAAAAATGGCTTTTTTGGCACTGTTTTTATTTTATTTTTATTACGGTGTTCACGTGAGTGGTTAGGTCATATGATATTTTTACTAATTTTTAACTAACATGTTAACTTTTTTAAATTTATTTCACTTTAACTCAATAAATAATAGCATTTTTGAAACAAAAAATGTTTTAATGTCTCCATGTTCGAAGAGCTATATTTTTTTTAATTTTTTGAGAGATTTTCTTATGAAGGGGGTCATTTTTTGCGGGATGAGGTGACTATTTTCTTAGTACCATTTTGTGGGACATACGCCTTTTTGTGATGTATAGTGTTTATCGGACAGGGTGGATCATGTGAAATATTTATATAGCCGGCCGTCATGGATGTGGCAATACAAAATATGTTGATTTTATTTTAGTTTATTTAGTTTATTTTCT
Source organism: Bufo bufo (assembly GCF_905171765.1). Classification (NCBI taxonomy): domain Eukaryota; kingdom Metazoa; phylum Chordata; class Amphibia; order Anura; family Bufonidae; genus Bufo; species Bufo bufo. The sequence goes on along the minus strand of NC_053391.1, from coordinate 347,877,457 downwards.
AGTTTTAAAATTTTTTTTATAATTTTTTTTTTTAATGTGAAATATATTTTTTTGAAAACACTTTATTTTAGAATTTTTTAGTTTACACTTTGCGTCCCCATAAGGTCATACAAGACCTCTTTTTTTCACTATTGATTTCCTCTGTAACTGGGGCTGACATAGTAGCCCCAGTTACAGGGGAAATACACCCCCCAGAGAGGCTGTACAGCACTGTATTCTGCAGTGCAGGGCTGATCGAGGTCTGTGAAAGACCCGACAGCTCCTGCACTCTCCAGCCCCAGCAGTCACATGACCACCGGGCCGGGACAGGAAGTGCATAGCGCTTCCTAATCTGTATACACAGAGCTCGTTGAGCGCTGAGTATACAGCGATCTAGAAGGCAGGGACACCTGGGAACTGTCCCTGCCTTCTCTCTGGGTTGCCTTGCTGTCACTGACAGTGGGCCCCCTGCTCGGCAGCTACACAATTAGCGTCCAGCTGCCATCTCTGAATGAACGTTTTAGAACGTCCATTTAGAGATAAACAATCGCCCATAGGACGTTTATATCCTATGGGCGGTCAGGAAATGGTTAAAGAGAATGTGCCATAGGGAAATGGCAAATTTTTTAAATCAAGATTTTATGTTAAACATATATATTTTTTAAATATATTTGGTGTTTTTTTTTTTTTTTTCCATGTCACTATATTTAAAAAAATTTGATATAAGCCTGCAATTTTCACACTGGCCACTAAACCTAATAATAGGTCATAATTTCCTGTTCGGTATAGAGAACTTTTTAGTCGCTATTATCATTATTATCACAGGCAGAATTACAATGACGTGTAACACCTCTATATAGATAACACAGAATCCACCAGTCACAATAGGTGATATGCCAGCTTATCTGCTTCCTCCTGATGTGTGCGGAGCTTGCCTAGAAAACTCTAGAAGTCAGTAGGGTCAGCTCCTGTCCATTTTGTCTATGGTCCAAGTAGCTGTTCTCAAAAGACAAGAAGTCTTGGCACATTTTGGGCCTATTGGCCAGAGCAAAAGTTGTAGGATTATATAAAAAAAAATTCTAAATATAGATATTGACATGGATGGAGAAATGTAAAAAAAATCACCAAAAATTGTAAAAAAACAAACACATTCCTTTTACAATAAAGCCAGAGACCCATAAAGCACCACCTAATTAAGGAAGATGCCATTGGCAAAAAACAAACTCTTGGCGTTTTTACCAAGCTGGTGCTTCTCACAGACAAAAATGGACCAAAAACCATAGGTGCAAATAATACTAATAAAACAAAACAAAAAAAAAAGTTTTAAGTTTCAATCAATATTGTAGATTGATGTAATATAAGGGAATCTGTTACATTGAAGTTGGTGTCTGATCTGTAGGTAAGGTGGCTAGTATAATGCAGAAGGAGCTGATTAGATTGATATTTAGTTTTATTTGAGAATATGACTTGTGTTTTATTCATTGAAACATCTACACATTCTCGCCTTAGGAACCATGTATATATATACACTGCTCAAAAAAATAAAGGGAACACAAAAATAACACATCCTAGATCTGAAATAATTAAATATTCTTCTGAAATACTTTGTTCTTTACATAGTTGAATGTGCTGACAACAAAATCACACAAAAATTAAAAAATGGAAATCAAATTTTTCATCCCATGGAGGTCTGGATTTGGAGTCACCCTCAAAATTAAAGTGGAAAAACACACTACAGGCTGATCCAACTTTGATGTAATGTCCTTAAAACAAGTCAAAATGAGGCTCAGTAGTGTGTGTGGCCTCCACGTGCCTGTATGACCTCCCTACAACGCCTGTGCATGCTCCTGATGAGGTGGCGGACGGTCTCCTGAGGGATCTCCTCCCAGAGCTGGACTAAAGCATCTGCCAACTCTTGGACAGTCTGTGGTGCAACGTGACATTGGTGGATAGAGCGAGACATGATGTCCCAGATGTGCTCAATTGGATTCAGGTCTGGGGAACGGACGGGACAGTCCATAGCATCAATGCCTTCGTCTTGCAGGAACTGCTGACACACTCCAGCCACATGAGGTCTAGCATTGTCTTGCATTAGGAGGAACCCAGGGCCAACAGCACCAGCATATGGTCTCACAAGGGGTCTGAGGATCTCATCTCGGTACCTAATGGCAGTCAGGCTACCTTTGGCGAGCACATGGAGGGCTGTGCGGCCCTCCAAAGAAATGCCACCCCACACCATTACTGACCCAATGCCAAACCGGTCATGCTGGAGGATGTTGCAGGCAGCAGAACGTTCTCCACGGCGTCTCAAGACTCTATCACGTCTGTGATATGTGCTCAGTGTGAACCTGCTTTCATCTGTGAAGAGCACAGGGCACCAGTGGCGAATTTGCCAATCTTGGTGTTCTCTGGCAAATACCAAACGTCCTGCACGGTGTTAGGCTGTAAGCACAACCCCCACCTGGAGTCTGTTTCTGACCGTTTGAGCAGACACATGCACATTTGTGGCCTGCTGGAGGTCATTTTGCAGGGCTCTGGCAGTGCTCCTCCTGTTCCTCCTTGCACAAAGGCGGAGGTAGCGGTCCTGCTGCTGGGTTGTTGCCCTCCTACGGCTCCCGATGTACTGGCCTGTCTCCTGGTAGCGCCTCCATGCTCTGGACACAACGCTGACAGACACAGCAAACCTTCTTGCCACAGCTCGCATTGATGTGCCATCCTGGATAAGCTGCACTACCTGAGTCCCAGCAAGTTCACACACATACCATGCCTAGCCCACAAGTTCAACTTAGTGGTTCAGCGATTTCTCAAAACCTACCCCAATTTGCCTGAGCTACTGGTGATGGTGCGCCACCTGTGTGCCCATTTCCGAAAGTCATCTAAAGCTCTTGCAATTGCCAGCTCACCGACAGTTGTGTGACTTGAGCACGTGCTGGAACTCCACGTTCCACATGTTGGCCAGTCAGCTTCCACTCTTCACAAGCGACGAGTGGGCATGGATGTCTGACCTCTGTGAGGTTTTACGCAACTTTGAGGAATCAACACAGATGGTGAGCGGTGATGCCGCTACTATCAGCGTAACCATCCCACTTCTGTGTCTATTGAAACGCTCGCTGCTCACAATGTAGGGGGACGCTTTGCATGTGGAAGAGGTGGAAATGGAGGAAGACAGTACACAGGGTGATAGCCAGACCACCCTTCATTCGTCTTCTCAGCACGAATTGGATGATGATGAGAAGGAGGAGCAGGAGACGGTTACCTCCGCTACAGAGTGTAGTACCCACAGCAGGTTTATTCCATCTGTTCAGCGTGGATGGGCCGAAGAGGAGGAAGAGTATGAGGAGATTGAGAATCATCCTCCTGATGAGGACAGAGAAGTCGTGTCTGTTAGGACTCTGGCACACATTAATGACTTTATGTTATGCTGCTTTTCCCGTGACCCTCGCGTTATACGCATTTTGGCCAACACCAATTATTGGTTGTTTACCCTTCTCCACCCACGCTACAAGGAGAACTTCTCATCTCTCATTCCTGTGGTGGAGAGGACTAGCAAAATGGTGCAATACCAGAAGGTCCTTGTGGAAAAATTGCTCCGAAAATTTCCAGCTGACAACGCTGGCAGCAGAGTACGTAGTTCCTTGGGCAACCAAGGAGGGGAGACAAGGGGAACACACAGCAGTTTCAACAGAGGTAAGGCAACACTCTCCAAGGCCTGGAACTGTTTCATGACACCCCACCAGCAACCTCACCCTGATGCGTGGCCTAGTGTCACAAGGAGAGAAACGTTTTGGAAGTTGGTGATGGAGTACTTAGCAGACTGTGTTAGCGTCCTCAATGATCCCTCTGTGCCTTACAGCTATTGGGTGTCCAAGCTGAACACGTGGCACGAACTGGCGCTCTACGCCTTGGAGGTGCTGGCCCGCCCTGCCGCCAGCGGTTTGTCAGAGCGGGTATTTAGTGCTGCTGGGGGCATAATAACTGATAAGCACATCCGCCTGTCAACTGAAAATGCTGACAGGTTGACTCTTATCAAAATGAACAAGGCCTGGATTGCCCCTGACTTCTCTACTCTACCAGAGGAAAGCGGCTAAACATAAAGGCACTTTAAATGTGGCTTTTATGGTGTATTGAATACACTGTATTCCCATGCACCCCTTCAACCACAAAAAAAGGGTATAGGGTTCAATCTTCCTTTTCTCGTCCTCCTCCTCCATCATATCAACATGCTTATTAGGCTGCCCTCGCTCCTAATGTTTTATAGGGTCAGCTCAGCAGCAGGCCCTCAACCATAATTATTTTGATGGTCAGCTCAGCAGCAGGCCCTCAACCATATTTTTTTTTATGGTCAGCTCAGCAGCAGGCCCTCAAACATAATTTTTTCTATGGTCAGCTCAGCAGCAGGCCCTCAACCATAATTTTTTCAATGGTCAGCTCAGCAGCAGGCACTCGCCCCTCATGTTTTAGAGAGTCAGCTCAGCAGCAGACCCTCAACCATAATTTTTGGGATGGTCAGCTCAGCAGCAGGCCCTCGCCCATAATTTTCTCCATGGTCAGATCAGCAGCAGGCCCTCACCCCTAATTTTTTAGATGGTCAGATCAGCAGCAGGCCCTCGTGCCTAATGTTTTAGAGGGCCACCAGCAGGCCCTTGCTCCTAATGTTTTTGAGGGTCACCAGCAGGCCATCAATCATAATTGTTCAAGGGTGTGTATGATGCCCTCCTTTATGTGTAATAAAGGGTGTATTGGAGTGCCAGTTCTGTGTAATTTATGGCAGCCTTTTCACTTAGCGCATAGGCTTTATGAGTGTAGGAGTCCCACTACCTGAACAATTGTACCACAATGTGAATGAGGCCCTCCTTTATGTGATATACAGATTGTATCGGAGTGCCTCTTCCTTGTAATTTTTGGCAGCACTTGCAGTTTATATACAAGTAAATATACAGGAAAGAATGTTTCCTAACAATTTTTCCTCTAAAATCGATTTTATCTTCGGTTTTGTGCGTAGTATTTTCAGTCTGTAAATTTGGTGTACTACTCGGACAACATCGTTCCCAGCAGCGACCTGGGAGTCCAAGATGCATCCAGATATCCCCCCCCAATGCTGTTCCCGAACCATTTTGGTGGTGTTTCCATCAATTTCTGACCTTTTCATGTGAACCAAACCCCCCCCCCCTTCAGAGCAGGGGGTGCCTGGTTTGATGCTCGGGTTCTCCCATTGACTTTCATTGTGCTCGGGTGCTCGGTAGAGCACCCGAGCATCCCAAGGTGTTTGACTCGAGCACCCGAGCACTTTGGTGCTCGATCAACACTAGTAAGTATGACAGCAGATAAAACAATTGTAAAGTAGATGCATAGTTAATTTTTAAATCTAAAATCTAAATCAAGGCATTCAATTAAAAGGTTGAGGCTTTTGAAAGGTGTCTGTTTGCTCTTCACAACTCATTCTCTGGATTAATTGAGCATAGAAAATTGGACTTCCCCTCCTTGCACTTAATGCTGTGTCTTCCAGGTTACACCATGGGCCAGGGAAAATTCGGGAGCTGTACAAATGAGCAGAATCTCTGGCTAAAGGCAAAGAGGTCGCAGGTTAAATGTAGACGGCTTCTCCGAAGGACACGCGCCTGCATCCATTTACATTTTAATATCCTCTGTGAGAGGCACAAGATCTGCATTTTTAAGGACAGCTTGTTTGCAAAACACCATTAACGGGATATTTATAGGGCTAGCGGCAGGCCGACCCTTAGCCCTGTTTTGTTAAACACAAATGAGACATTAATCAGATGGACTTCTGTCCTCAGTTACTATTGTCTCCAAATGTCAGTGAGAGACGTTATCCTGAACACAGAGCTTCAGCAAAAACAGCTTCCAGACTGAGCTGCAAACACTGTTCAGAATAGGTTACAGTGTACACTTGATGGGCAGCATCATACTTTTGGGGGCATTTGGTTGGTAAATGGCAGGAGAATAGAAGTAGTCAAAGACATTGACCTTGAGACTCGTTTACACTGAGTGAGAAATGACATATATATCCAATTTGATTGTGTTACTATATATATTTATATATAATATCGCTATCATCTTTAGTGGTGCTGCCCATTGTAAAACATTTATGCACTTTTACAACAAGTACAGTATATAATGACACGGCAGCATACAACTTAGGCTACTTTCACACTCGCGGTAGCCTTTTCCAGCAGGCTGTTTCCCCGCTGGATCTGTGCTACAGCAAGTCCACCGTGCCACCGGAAGTCCACTCTGGCCCTATTCACTATAATAGGGACGGGCTTGAGGTCCGGACGCAGCACGGCAAACGTGCGGAGAGTGGTGCTGTAGTTTCATTTCGGCTTCACACTTCAGTTATGTAATCAGTTATTTTGATCAGTTATTGTGAGCCAAAACCATGTATGGGTCAAAAACACAGAATAGGTGCAGATCTTTCCATTACACCTGATCTCTGAGTAGACTGGCTGGAGGGAAGGGGTTAGGACAAGAATTTAGGATGGGGGGGTGCTGTTTAATTTTTGCCTTAGGCAGCACAAAGACAATGTGCTTCCCCGGCCACAAAGCACTGAGGGAAGGGGACCCCAAGCTAAACTCTTGCACCAGGGCCCATCAGACTTTAGTTACGCCTCTGTGCTTACAACCTATAAGGAAGGAAGGATGATACATGGGAAGGAGGGAAATAAAAATATCAGAAATAATCGTACCTCTTTCAAAGTACTACTTTATTGCAGGATATAAGCTTGTAAGAAGACTATTTAGTTTTTATAGTTAAAGAGGTTCTCCAGGCTTTTAATATTGATGACCTATCCTCAAGACAGGTCATCAATATCAGATCGTCGGGGGTCCTGCTCACTGCTCTCTCTTCCTGCTCGCTGTCGAAATAGCAGTAGCGAGCAGAAATAGAGACAGAAGACTGCATGTCCGTGCGGTGTGTGCCTTCTCTTCATATAGCTGATTGGCCAGGGTGCCACTTGTCAGACCCCCATGGATCTGATATTGATGGCATATCCTGAGGATAGGTCATCAATATTAAAAGCCTGGAAAAGCCCTTTAAGGAAAGGTATACTTATGCCCTACCTAAACATATGCCAAAAGGACAAACTTTTTGCTTACGCTTGGTGATACAATGAAAACAGAATAGGTTGCGGAGGTCCGGCACCCAGCATCCCTACCGATTAGCTGTTTTGGGCAGCTTTAAGCTGAGACTGTACAGTGGGCAGTAGGCTACATCCACTGTGTAGTTTTCTCTGCTGGTGTACTGCAGCTCAGCTCCCATTCACTTGAAATGGAGGTGAGCTGAAATACCCCTAGATGGACACTATACAGTGGATGGAACCTTGTACTTACGGTTCCATCCACTGTATAGTTTCTGGCGGCTGCCCAAAACAGCTAACCAGTAGGGTGCTGGGTATTGGACCCTCACTGATCTTTTAGGTTAGGAGGAGGATAGGCCACCAACACAGAAGCACTGGAAAAAGCCTTTAAGGATAAATACAGGAAAAGCTTTTCATGGTGAGGTAGTGAATATGGGATGTAAGGTTTAAATCCATAACAGAGTTCACTTGAATGTTAACCATAGGCAGGAATCTTTGGGAGAAGATACTTAGCTGTTATCCGCAAAGGTTATTATTTCAAGTGGAAGAACATTTTCTAATGGGGGAAAAATGACACAAAATAGCATGAGTTTGTTTCCTTCCTTATGACAAATTTGAGAACTGTGTTTTTACATATAGAATGCATTATATGCAGTCCTTCTGATGTCACTGAAATGTGATAAGATACAGTATCTCATAAAAGTGAGTACACCCCCTCACATTTTTGTAAATATTTTATTATATCTTTTCATGGGACAACACTGAAGATCTGACACTTTAATACAATGTGAAGTAGTCAGTGTACAGCTTGTATAACAGTGTAAATTTGGTGTGCCCTGAACACATAGCCAATATTTTGTGTTTCAACCATTATTTTCCATCACTGCCTTAACTCTCTTGGGCATGGAGTTTACTAGAGCTTCACAGGTTGCCACTGGAATCTTCTTCCACTCCGCCATGACAATATCTCGGAGCTTGTGGATGTTAGAGACCTTGCGCTCCTCCACCTTCTGTTTGAGGAAGCCCCACAGATGTTCAATAGGGTTTAGGTCTGGAGGCATGCTAGGCCGTCCAGCACTTTTACCCTCAGTTTCTTTAGCAAGGCAGTGGTCGTCTTGGAGGTGTGTTTGTGGTTGTTATCATGTTGGAATACTGCCCTGTGGCCCAGTTTCCAAAGGGATGGGATCATGCTCTGCTTCAGTATGTCACAGTACATGTTGTCATTCATGGTTACCTCAATGAACTGTAGCTCCCCACAGCACTCATGGAGCTCCAAACCATAACACTCCCACCACCATGCTTGACTGTAGGCAAGACACACTTGTCTTTGTATTCTTCACCTGGTTGCTGCCACACACGCTTGACACCATCTGAATCAAATAAGTTTATCTTGGCCTGATCAGACCACAGGACATGGTTCCATTAATCCATTTCCTTAGTCTGCTTGTCTTCAGCAAACTATTTGCAGACATTCTTGTGCATCATCTTAAGAAAAGGCTTCCTTCTGGGACATCAGCCATGCAGACCAATTTGATGCGGTATGCGGCGTATGGTCTGAGCACTGACAGGCTGACCCCCCACCCCTTTAACCTCTGCAGCAATGCATGTATCACTCTATACGTCTATTTTGAAAATGCAACCTCTGGAAATGAAGCTGAGCACATGCACTCAACTTCTTTGGTCGACCATGGCGAGGCCTGTTCTGAATGGAACCTGTCTTGTTAAACTGCTGTATGGTCTTGGCCACTGTGCTGTAGCTCAGATATAATGGGACAAAAATTTTTTGTTTGGGTTCACTTCAGATGCTAAAGAACCTTTTCTTTAGATAGAACCTGTCATACCCTCACAGAACTGAAACTGGTTCCACACCATCACAGCCAGTTCTTCAGAGAGGATACTACATTTTCATCAATCAGTGTACGGCACAGAAAAATAAATCTGTGACAGACTACAGTATTTCTACAGAAAGAGATGAGCAGCGAGTACGTAGCTCCACTCATCTCAACATAATTGTCTGGTCCCGACATCAGAGTATGATATTTATTATTTACAGCGGAAATTTACATTTACATGTATTATTATCTTCTGGATATTTACTAACAGCACTATATTATTGTGTTTTATTTGACTGCGCTGCTATCGAGTATACAGTATATAGAAAAACATTCATTATTTAAGTGGCATGCATTGTAAATTAAGCATAAACATTGTTGATTGCTTTTAGCTTAGCAAGTGTTACCTTCATTTTTTCTACTTGAATGCTTTGATATTTCATTTCATGAGATACAGGGTGGATTTTTTTCACCGTCAGGAGTTGTATTATTTCACGACCCTCAGATTTAAATGTAAAATCATATTTTCTTGTTTAAAAATAGATCTTCCATCTTTAAAGCTCATTTGAAACCAACATCCTCCTAATAGAACTTGATTCTTCTTAAGAGGTTAGGAGAACAATGCGTCTTCAGAACAGTGCGTGTGAGAGACATGATAGTAGGTCTAATTTGCACATCTAGGTCTATTTAAACCACAGATTGCCTCATTGTGCCTCAGAGAGATGTGGCTGATAGGACCCGGAATTAGGGCTCTGTACAGTTGTAGAAATGGCACCAATTGGCTGCATGATATATCCTGATTGCAGACCTAATCTTGCTGTAAAAACCTAGTGAAGACCCCATGGGGAAATATTTATGAATCCTGATTGTGACATCCCATTCAGTGTCTCATTCAAGATTTACCTGCATTTGCAACTCATGGATAGATAGAAAAAGAAAGATGCTGAATTTCTGAATAAATGGGGAAAAAAAAAAGGAAAAAGTTTAAAGTGTTTATTTAAAGTCTCATTGCAGTGATGGTGATCATACTTGTTCACAGTGATGTCTGGGCTCATTTTAAGGGACAGCCACAGGTAAAAAGCAAAAAAATTAATAGATTTACTGCCATATTTGTATTGATAAAATATAACTATTGGTAAACAATTTCAACATTAGCTTTGCCCCAAATTTCTAATCATTATCTGTCCCAATGTGGTCCCTAAACTATTATTTGTTCCGGCAGCACTCTACATACAGATGTAGCAGGGTTAGCACTCCAGCTCTTAACTCAAATTTCTTAACTCCGCGTTATCTTGAAACAAAAGCCATTGGAAAGCAATTGAAGATGTTTGCTTAATGCATTTAGTTTAGATAACACGTCTCATAAAGCACGAGTGTTAACTCTAATACATCCGTAAGATAGAATAGGCTTATTGGGTCCGCAAAACACGGACACCGGCAATGTGCGTTCTGCATTTTGCGGACCGCACATCGCCGGCACTTAATAGAAAATGCCTAATCTTGTCCGCAATTGCGGACAAGAATAGGACATGTTCTATTTTTTTCGGGAACGGAATTAATTCCGTATCCGGGCAGCACCATAGAAATGAACGGGTCCGCAATTCCGCAAAATGCGGAACGAAATTGTAGACGTGTGAATGGGGCCTTAGTAGTGGCAAGGTTTTAGACATGTGCACTTCATTAGACAATGTAGCAGTCATAGTGGACAGCAATTACTGCAGGGTATTGCAGCAATTTCTAATTTGGACCCTCACTGATCTGATATTGATGGCAAGCTAGCCATATATATGAGATCTCTCATTCTCAGCTATCTCTTCCAATCAAGCAAATATAGTGAGAAAAGGTGGGTTTACAGCGCACGATTTACAGGAACACTTGGCTGCTCGTCAGATGGACAGTTTGAAGACGACTGATGGTTATTGCGATTCCTCGTCCTCATACAGCTGCACTGTTTATGGGCAGCAGATCACAGTTTAGACAGCACCATCTGCTGCCCAGAAAGGATGATTGATGTGCCTGCACGAACAACAGGATCACCCAACAAACGAGCATTTCACTTGTTCACCGGTGATCAGCGGCACATTCAGATGGGTAGATTGTCAGGAACGGTGATTCCTGATAATCTGCCTGAAAATCGGGCAGTGTAAATCCACCTACAGCCTCTGACTCATCATCCAGCCACCTACCTCCTTACAACAGATCAGGTAGTTGGAATTCAACATGTCTGATCGTTTTCTCCCCTGATATTATTCATCAGGGGAGAGACAGGCTACCACCATTCACATTACATTGCCCAATTTCAGCAGGTTTGGTCGATACATATCTAATGTGTATGGTGAGCATAGGGATAGGCTATATATATTGTGAACATGGAAATCCATTTTAAGGGGATTTTGCCACGTTTGAAAGTGACAGTATCCCCTTTCCAGAGGATAGGGAATAGATAATTATTGGTGAGGGTCCAACCATTGAGAGCACTGAGATCATGAGAAAGAAGGTCTCATTTCCCCATCCTGATGGAATGGCAAGTCTACCATTCTCTATTGGACTGCTGGGAAAAGTAAAGCATATTGTACTCAGCTATCTACAGCAGTCCTATAGAGAATGAAGAAAGTGACGGGGTTCATGGTCAATGTGCTGCTCCATCAAGATGGGGGAACAAGACCCCCATTCTCAGGATACATGGGGCCTGCGGGCTGTTAGAGCCTCACCAATCATTTAGTCATCCCCTATACTGTGGGGATCATTTTCAAAGTTGGAACAGTCCCTTAAGGGTTCAACTTTTCACAACAGACAGACTTTTTTTTTATTATTTAAAGTGTATTCAAAGTTATAACTGGAAAAAGATATGCTGCTGTTTACTGTATCTACTGGATGCTTCAGAAACTCTCTCCTCTTTAGGGCTCATGCACACGACCGCTTTGGGGTCCGGTTTTGCACAGATCTGTTGTTCCGCATCTGAGTTTTTTTTCTCTGATTTTAAGTCCTTTCTGTTATTGCACAAAACATATCCGTATGATTTCCGTATTTGATCCGTTTTTTGCGGATCGGAAACGGAAACAGTAACTTATTAATCCCCAAACACATCAGCAATATGGGCTAAGCATAGCATTTCATACAATATAGATCCGCAAAATACGGATGAAATACGGATGACATGCGGATGTGTTCCGTGTGCGTTCTGTATTTTTTTACTTGAATGGGGCCTCGGACCGTGATTTGCGGACAATAATAGTGCATGCACTACTTTTTTGCAGAACGGAAATACGGAAACGGAATGCACACGGAGTACCTTCTGTTGTTTTTGCGGACATTGAAGTGAATGGTTCCGCATACCATCCACAAAAAAACGGAACTGAAGCAGAAAGAAAATACCTTTGTGTGCATGAGCCCTTACTGTTTTTAGGCATTCCCAACTCCCATGCTCGGTGGTCTTGCAGCTCTCTGTATAGATCCAGTCAGAAGCTCACTGGAATCCATGCCAAGCATACCAACTTGACAGTATTAAGGTATTTTCCATGCAGCAGATTTGTTGCAGACATTTTTACAACTGAAAATCAGTTCCATTCATATGACTGGGATTATTAAAGCAACATGTGCATGGATTATTTTTGCAAGCCCCATTTAGATGAATGGGGAAGTAGCAGACATGTCTGAAATAAATCTGCCACACGTGCATATATCCTCCTCAGTGTAAACTAATTAAAGGGGTTATCGGAGTTAAGGTAGCTTAAAACATTATTAAAAATACATTTCTAATGTACATTCATTATTTATTCTGCTGTTTCCACACGCCCAATGCGGGTCACGTGACGTGACCCCTGACGTCACTCGTTTACAGGATTCTCTCTGCTTGAGGGAGGGGCCCGGCTCTGTAAACGAGACGTCAGAGCATTTGGTGCCCGCCCCCCACTCTCTCTCTGTATCTGGCTGCCGCGGCTCCTGTGAGGGATCGCTCATGCGCGATCCTTATCAGTGCCGGCAGCCGTGAAGAAATATTCCATGGATTCCAAAGCTTCCTCCCTCTGGTCCACCAGTGTGCCCGTTGCCCTGCGTTTGGCGATCTTTACTAGCCTCAGCTGGTAGCTCAAAATCACCCCCTAGGAACAACACAAAGTAAATCATTGTCCATAATATAGATATTGCTGTGATATAGCTTAGATAGATATAGGTGTCATATATGACACCTATATGTATCTAAGCTCTATGACACCTATATGTATCTAAGCTCTATGACACCTATATGTATCTAAGCTCTATGACACCTATATGTATCTAAGCTCTATGACACCTATATGTGTCTAAGCTCTATGACACCTATATGTATCTAAGCTCTATGAAACCTATATGTATCTAAGCTCTATGACACCTATATGTATCTAAGCTCTATGACACCTATAAGTACCTAAGCTCTATGACACCTATATGCATCTAAGCTCTATGACACCTATATGTATCTAAGCTCTATGACACCTATATGTATCTAAGCTCTGACACCTATATGTATCTAAGCTCTATGACTTCTATATGTATCTAAGCTATATGACTGCTATATGTATCTAAGTTATATGTCACCTGAATGTATCTAAGCTATATGACATCTGAATGTATCTAAGCTATATGACAGCTATGTCTATCTAAGCTATATGACAGCTATGTTTATCTAAGCTATGACACCTATATGTATCTAAGCTATATGACGGCTATATGTATCTAAGCTAAGCTATATAACGGCTATATGTATCTAAGCTATATCTAAGCTATATGACACCTATATGTATCTAAGCTATATGACGGCTATATGTATCTAAGCTATATGATGGCTATATGTATCTAAGCTAAATTAGATAGATATAGCTGTCATAGCTTAGTTACATATAAGTGTCATATAGCTTAGATACATATAGCTGCCATATAGCTTAGATGCATATAGCTGCCATAGAGCTTAAATACATATAGGTGTCATATAGCTTAGATACATATAGCTTCCATGTGGCTTAGATACATATAGCCGTCATATAGCTTAGATAGACATGGCTGTCATATAGCTTAGATACATATAGGTGTCATAGAGATTAGATACAATAGGTGTCATATAGCTTAGATACATATAGCCTTCATATAGCTTAGATACATATAGCCGTCATATAGCTTAGATACATATAGCCTTCATATAGCTTAGACACATATAGCCATCATATAGCTTAGATAGACATACAGTACAGACCAAAAGTTTGGACACACCTTCTTATTCAAAGAGCTTTATTTTCATGACTATGAAGGCATCAAAACTATGAATTAACACATGTGGAATTATATACATAACAAACAAGTGTGAAACAACTGAAAATATGTCATATTCTAGGTTCTTCAAAGTAGCCACTTTTTGCTTTGATTACTGCTTTGCACATACTTGGCATTCTCTTGATGAGCTTCAAGAGGTAGTCCCCTGAAATGGTCTTCCAACAGTCTTGAAGGAGTTCCCAGAGATGCTTAGCACTTGTTGGCCCTTTTGACTTCACTCTGCGGTCCAGCTCACCCCAAACCATCTCGATTGGGTTCAGGTCCGGTGACTGTGGAGGCCAGGTCATCTGGCGCAGCACCCCATCACTCTCCTTCATGGTCAAATAGCCCTTACTTTTAAAGTTTTCCTAATTTTTCGTCTGACTGACTGACCTTCATTTCTTAAAGTAATGATGGCCACTCGTTTTTCTTTATTTAGCTGCTTTTTTCTTGCCATAATACAAATTTAACAGTCTATTCAGTAGGACTATCAGCTGTGTATCCACCTGACTTCTCCTCAACGCCACTGATGGTCCCAACCCCATTTATAAGGCAAGAAATCCCACTTATTAAACCTGACAGGGCACACCTGTGAAGTGAAAACCATTTCAGGGGACTACCTCTTGAAGCTCATCAAGAGAATGCCAAGAGTGTGCAAAGCAGTAATCAAAGCAAAAGGTGGCTACTTTGAAGAACCTAAAATATGACATATTTTCAGTGGTTTCACACTTGTTTGTTATGTATATAATTCCACATGTGTTAATTCATAGTTTTGATGCCTTCAGTGTGAATCTACAATTTTCATAGTCATGAAAATAAAGAAAACTCTTTGAATGAGAAGGTGTGTCCAAACTTTTGGTCTGTACTGTAGCTGTCATATAGCTTAGATACATATAGCTGCCATAGAGCTTAGATACATATAGGTGTCATATAGCTTAGATACATATAGCCATCATATAGCTTAAATACATATAGCCGCCATGTGGCTTAGCTACATATAGCCGTCATATAGCTTAGATACATATAGCTGCCATAGAGCTTAGATACATATAGGTGTCATATAGCTTAGGTACATATAGCCGTCATATAGCTTAGATACATACAGCTGCTATGTGGCTTAGATACATATAGCCGTCATATAGCTTAGATACATATAGCCGTCATATACCTTAGATACATATAGCCGTCATATAGCTTAGATAGACATAGCTGTCATATAGCTTAGATACATATAGCTGTCATAGAGCTTAGATACTTATAGCCGTCATATAGCTTAGATACATATAGCTGCCATACAGCTTAGATACATATAGGTGTCATTTAGCTTAGATCTTAGAAGATCTGTCTGTGTGAGCTAGGAGATGATCATGTGACAGTTTTTTTTATGCAAAGCTAGGGTCCATTCACACATCCGTGTGTTTTGCGGATCTAGGGATCCACGGATCCGCAAAACGCGGACAGCGGCAATGTACGTTCCGCATTTTGCGGACCGCACATTGCCGGCACTAAGAGAATATGCCTATTCTTGTCTGCTATTGCTATTTTTTTCAGTGCGTGTCCGCAATTCCAGATCGGGGCCACACGACTTGCGGCCCCATAGAAATGTATGGGTCCGCAATTCCGTTCCACAAAATGCGGAAGGGAATTGCAGATGTGTGAATGGACCCTAAGGATGTGCAAAGCAGGGTGAGGGGAAGGTCAGATTTTTCACGCCCACAAATATTCATGAGGGAGAGCTCAGGCTTTGTTGTTATACGTCCCCTCAGCATGTACTTCAGCATGTAAACAAAGCAATAACAGAAGTATGAAAAGGTGTAAGTATGGGTTTCAAATCAAGCTTAAATAATGTACACTCACCTAAAGAATTATTAGGAACACCATACTAATACGGTGTTGGACCCCCTTTTGCCTTCAGAACTGCCTTAATTCTACGTGGCATTGATTCAACAAGGTGCTGATAGCATTCTTTAGAAATGTTGGCCCATATTGATAGGATAGCATCTTGCAGTTGATGGAGATTTGAGGGATGCACATCCAGGGCACGAAGCTCCCGTTCCACCACATCCCAAAGATGCTCTATTGGGTTGAGATCTGGTGACTGTGGGAGCCATTTTAGTACAGTGAACTCATTGTCATGTTCAAGAAACCAATTTGAAATGATTCGAGCTTTGTGACATGGTGCATTATCCTGCTGGAAGTAGCCATCAGAGGATGGATACATGTTCTCATTCTGTTTACGCCAAATTCAGACTCTACCATTTGAATGTCTCAACAGAAATTGAGACTCATCAGACCAGGCAACATTTTTCCAGTCTTCAACAGTCCAATTTTGGTGAGCTCGTGCAAATTGTAGCCTCTTTTTCCTATTTGTAGTGGAGATGAGTGGTACCCGGTGGGGTCTTCTGCTGTTGTAGCCCATCCGCCTCAAGGTTGCGCATGTTGTGGCTTCACAAATGCTTTGCTGCATACCTCGGTTGTAACGAGTGGTTATTTCAGTCAACGTTGCTCTTCTATCAGCTTGAATCAGTCGGCCCATTCTCCTCTGACCTCTAGCATCCACAAGGCATTTTTGCCCACAGGACTGGCGCATACTGGATGTTTTTCCCTTTTCACACCATTCTTTGTAAACCCTAGAAATGGTTGTGCGTGAAAATCCCAGTAACTGAGCAGATTGTGAGATACTCAGACCGGCCCGTCTGGCACCAACAACCATGCCACGCTCAAAATTGCTTAAATCACCTTTCTTTCTCATTCTGACATTCAGTTTGGAGTTCAGGAGATTGTCTTGACCAGGAGCACCCCCCTAAATGCATTGAAGCAACTGCCATGTGATTGGTTGACTAGATAATTGCATTAATGAGAAATAGAACAGGTGTTCCTAATAATTCTTTAGGTGAGTGTATATGTAAGTCGTGATGAGTTTTATAATTTATTTATATTTTTTTTCATAACTCGGATAACCCCTTTAATGAAATTAAAATACAATTTGTTTGACCTTCCCTTTAAAGCGACAATGTATCCTTAAGGGGTTAATCAATATGATTTCCTAGTGAAAAAGAAAAATTGTTTTTTGACTGTTAGCTACAGTATCTTCAGTTACATCATTGCTTCAATCCTATATGCAAATACCTTTAATCAAAATGAGAGCCACTTTGTCTTTCTGCCAATGTACTTCTCTTTCAGTGCATGCCTTCTAGAGGATTTTTTACTGTACGGGTATGACCACAAGTATGAGGAACTTTTAGTGCTTTAGGTTTGTTTGGTTTATTATTTATCTTCCCAGAAGAAATGTATAAAAGGCTAAATAGTGTATACTAAAAACCTGAAAAACATTTTCATTTAAGTACTGTTCTGTAGATATGATTTTTTGATCGGGGGACCAAAGCTTAAAGGGGTTATCTTACTTCAGGAAATAGCATTTATCATGTAGAGGAAGTTAATGCAATGCATTTACTAATGTATTGTGATTGTCCATATTTCTTTCTTTGCTGCACTGGATTGATTTTTCTATCACAGTATACACTGATTGTTTCCATGGTTACGACCACCATGCAATCCATCAGTGGTCATGCTTGCACACTTCAGAAAAAAGCACCAGCCTATGTGCCCTCCCACGGTCCCGGCCACCAATAAGGTCAGCGCTTTTAACTATGTTGTCCAAGCACGGCCACTGCTGATGGATTACATGGTGGTCATAACCATCGAAACGAGCAGTGTATAATGTGATTGAAAAATGAATCCAGCCAGCAAAGGAAGCAATATGGACAATAATAATACATTGGTAAGTGCCTTGTATTAACTTTCTTTACATGATAAGTGCCACTTAAAGGGGTTTTCTCACTTCAGGAAATGGCATTTATCATGTAAACAAAGTTAAATCAAGACACTAATTTATTGTGATTGTCCATATTGCTTCCTTTGCTGGCTTCTAGGCTTGAGCGAATTGAGCTTTGGATCAAACATCCAAAGTCAATTCAGTCAAAAACTTTGTGGTTACTGCTGTTTCAGTACAGCATTAAAATGTATTGGCTCCATGTAGGCAAACTTTGTGTCGGCTGAAGTTGCGCAAGACTTCGGTGAATCACAATACCAGTCTCCTACATCATATACAGGAGACTGGTGCAACCAGTTGGGAAATTCTGTGCTAGCATGCTGTGGTAATGGACTATGCTCCCATATCCCATGGTATGCCAAGTATGCAGTATTGTAGGCCAGATGATGCCCCTACTATGCCAAGTACATGTGCACAGTATTGTAGGGCAGACGATGCCCCTCTGGGTTTCTGGGAAATATATTTAAATTAGCTTTCCTAAACCTATCTGATGCTGGCAAATATTAGACATGATAATTTGCATATATTTTATCCAGAAATCTAGAGGAGTATTGTCTAGAGTACAGTAGTCATCACATACCCACCCAGAGGTTTACCCTAAGGCCTTGCATCTAGAAACAGTGTTATCATCTGCTTTTCTCTGATTAAGGGCTTTTGTCCTGAAAGAACTAAAAAAAAATGGGTTTGACTGAATCTGAACTTTTTGAGAAGTTTGGAACGAATTCCAAACCAGTAGAACCAGTTTGCTCATCTTTATTACTCACCAAGTGTAAGAAAAGCAATAAACTTTTGTAATTCTTGTAGAGACTGTAACCATTATGCATGACCGTAACTGATAAAAATGTTATGCCTCTATGTAACAAACTAAATATTTCTTGTTTTCAGTTGCACCAAAAAGTGTCTATGACAGCATGGTGTAGTACCAACCCCGTTCAAGTAGAAGAACAAGAAACAAATTCAAATACCATAAAAGGGGCAACTATATCCAGGGACATACATGGAAAGGAAGGATACAGATTCCCAATGTTGTTTTAATAGACATACAATTAGGCATGAATTAAGTGAGTTCAATTTGTTGTCTGTAATAAGTTTTATGGGATTCAGTGAAGGATAAGTACACAGATGTCCTGATGGGGTGCAACCTTAGATCTTTGAGCATTATTTATGGGATAGGGATGAGAGGACCTATGGATGTTCGGGTCAAAGTTCGGGTTCAGGACCACGGATCGCGGGTGGGTAGAGGGGTACTTCCTCTTTCTCTCCAGTGTTTGGGGAATGGACAGCTGAACGCTGTGTGGACATGCTGGGTCACGTGGTGGGGGTGGGGGTGTTGCTGTCACTTCCTCTGTTTACAGGTTGCAGGTGCCAATGTCACTCCAGTGGGGGAGGGAGAGGACAAGACCACAGCAGAAGAGAGAGCAAGAGGAACCTGAGATCTTTTGTGTTTTTTCAGGTGTGTACTCCACTGCAGCTCGTGCTTTTCACTTAGATGCCTGGTCATGCAGGTGGTGCTCAGGTTTAGAACATTTATGGCTCGCTTCAGGCTCTGAATGCACAGCGTGCAAACCACTCGCGTCTTGTCATCAGCACATTGTCTGAAGAACTGCCACGCCAGGGAACTCCTTGGAGCTGGCTTTGGTGTGCTCAGTCCCTGGGTGCAGTAGGCAGTAGCAGGCATACTGGCTAGGGGACGGCTAGTCTGCTTTTGTACCCTGCTCACTCTTTTGCTGTGCGGCTGGCGCTGTGTGACCACCACCTCTTCCTCCAAACTGCACACGTCACTCGCATGACCTTGATTCCATGTGGGGTCTAGGACCTTATCATAATCTACATCATCTTCCACCCACTCTTCACCCCTGCCCTCCTTGCTGGTCTGCAGATGGCACAAAGCCGCAGTAGTTGGCACCTGTGTTTCATCATCATCATCAGAGATGTGCTGTGGTGGTCCTCCCATGTCCACATCCTTAAACATAAGTGTTTGGGCATCTCTTCCACTTCTGGGGCAGGGCTAGGTGGATGGTCCACGGATGGAAACCCTGCCAGCAGAGTCATCAAAAAGCATAAGAAACTGCTGCATTACTTGGGGACTGCTTGGCTGATTTGCAAGGGGGTGAGGTGAAGGACAGATGCCCATGGGCTGCAGGTGCCAACTCTGTGGTTTCAGTAGGGGACCAAGTGGGAGACAATGTGAAGGAACTGGAGGCACTGTGAGGCACTGTCATCCATCCAATCTACTACCGCCTGTACTTATTCTGGCCTTACCATTCGTACACCGGTATTCGGGCCTACAAAATGAAGCTCAACGTCCTGTCGCCTACATCCACCTGAGGAAGGTGTTTCATTTGGGTGTGTAGCTGGCACAGATCGACCATGTCCTCTCCCTGCAACAGGAGCTCCACCAACCCCAGCAGCACCACGATCAGGGCCATGTCCCATATTTGATGCTCTCCTCATTCTTTGAGGTCACCCACCGAACTAACAGACAGATTAACTATATTAATTTCCCTGTCAAGTATGCAGTGCAGGTGTACCAGACACCAAAAATGGGAATATGTCACCCACCGAACTAACAGACGAATTAACTATATTAATTTCTCTGTCACATATGCAGTGCACGTGTACCTCACACCAAAAATGGGAATATGTCACCCACCGAACTAACAGACGGATTAACGATATAAATTTTCCTGTCACGTATGCAGTGCAGGTGTACCTAACACCAAAAATGTGAATATATCACCCACCGAACTAACAGACGGATTAACTATATTAATTTCCCTGTCATATGCAGTGCACGTGTATCCCACACCAAAAATGGGTATATTTCACTCACTGAACTAACAGATGGATTAACTATATTAATTTCCCTGTCACATATGCAGTGCAGGTGTACCTCATACCAAAAATGGGAATATGTCACCCAACGAACTAACACATGGATTAGTTGTATTAATTTCTCTGTCACGTATTAAGTGCAGGTGTACTTCACACCAAAAATGGGTATATGTCACCCACCGAACTAACAGACAGATTAACTATATTAATTTCCCTGTCACATATGCAGTGCAGGTGTACCTCACACCAAAAATTGGAACATGTCACCCTCCGAACTAAAAGACGGATTAACTATATTCATTTTCCCGTCACATATGCGGTGCAGGTGTACCTCACATAAAAATGGATGTATGTCACCCATTAAACTAACAGACAGATTAACTATATTAATTTCCCTGTCACATATGCAGTGCAGGTATACCTCACACAAAAAATGGGTATATGTTACCGGCTGAACTAACAGTCAGATTAACTATATTAATTTCCCTGTCACGTATAAAGCGCACATGTATCTCACACCAAAAATGGGTATATGTCACTCACCGAACTAACAGACGGATTAACTATATTCATTTCCCTGTCACATATGCAGTGCAGGTGTACCTCACACAAAAATGGATATATGTCACCCATAAAACTAAAAGACGGATTAACTATATTAATTTCCCTGTCAAATATGCAGTGCAGGTGTACCTCACACCAAAAATGGGTATATGTTACCGGCCGAACTAACAGTCAGATTAACTATATTAATGTCCCTGTCCCGTATGCAGTGCAGGTGTACCTCACACCAAAAATGGGAATATGTCACCCACCGAACTAACAGATGGATTAACTATATTCATTTCCCTGTCATATATGCAGTGCAGGTGTACCTCACACCAAAAATGGGAACATGTCACCCACCGAACTAACAAACGGATTAGCTGCATTAATTTCCCTGTCACATATGCAGTGCAGGTGTACCTTACACCAAAAATTGATATATGTCACCCATTGAACTAACAGACAGATTAACTATATTAATTTCCCTGACACATATGCAGAGCACGTGTATCTCACACAAAAAATGGGTATTTGTTACCGGCCGAACTAACAGTCAGATTAACTATATTAATTTCCGTGTCACGTATAAAGCGCACGTGTATCTCACACCAAAAATGGGTATATGTCACCCACCGAACTAACAGACAGATTAACTATATTAATTTCCCTGTCACATATGCAGTGCAGGTGTGCCTCACACCAAAAATGGGTATATGTCACTCACCGAACTAACAGACGGATTAACTACATTCATTTCCCTGTCACATATGCAGTGCAGGTGTACCTCACACCAAAATTAGGAATATGTCACCTACAGAAACTAACAGGCGGATTAGCTATATTAATTTCCCTGTCACATATGCAGTGCAGGTGTACCTCACACCAAAAATGGGAATATGTCACCCACCAAACTAACAGACGGATTAACTATATTCATTTTCCCGTCACATATGCGGTGCAGGTGTACCTCACACCAAAAATGAGTATATGTCACCCACTGAACTAACAGACGGAATAACTATATTAATTTCCTGTCACGCATGCAGTGCAGTTGTACCTCACACCAAAAATGGGAATATGCCACCCACCGAACTAACAGACAGATTAACTATATTAATTTCCCTGTCACATATGCAGTGCAGGTGTAACTCACACCAAAAATGGGTATATGTCACCCATCGAGCTAACAGACGTATTAACTATTATATTTCTGTGTCAGGGGTACAAAGATGGTGCATTGCACCCACAAAAATCGCTATAGGTCACCCAGAAAACAAATAGCCAGATTCCTAACACTCTCCCTCACTTCAGCTGCCTGCTTCCTATCCCTGCACTACTCAGAGCTGATGGGTGGTGCTACACGTAATCCAGCTTGTATAGAGGCTGGGTAACATTATGCACCGGCCAATGACAACCATGCCATTACTAGGCATGGCTGTGATGGCTTCAAAGTGCCCACAGCTTAAAAGCTTGTTAATTGGCTGCCCTGCAGCCTTTCAAAAGCTTTATTAAATGCCCAAACCCGAACTTTGCCGGAAATGTTCGGATTCGGGTCCGGATACCCGAACTCGCAAAGTTCAGGACGGACCTGAACTTTACAGTTCGGGTTCGCTCAACACTATTATGGGACTATGTTACGTTCTTCTATAACCTAATTGAATTCATATTGTTTTCCTAACTAGAAAAAAGAACAATTATGAATATCTATTATATTTTATTTCCTTTTTATCTACCTTTTTTTTGTGAAACCTACGTGCAGTTTTTGTTCAGAACTTCTATTCTCCCCTTGTGTCAAGCTGCTTAGAGGAGTATGATCTTTTCAAGGTAAATGCATATGAGAGATATTCAAGGCAGAGCTGTTTATGGTAATATTTCATATGGTATGCAGAAGAGCAGGTCTATTACACTACATGTTGAAGGCCACGCCACACACTTCCCACTCATTACTGACCTACCTGTTCTGCCACAATCACATATATTCTCTAGGAGCCTCAGCTCACAGTAAGCAGGGGAATTAATTAACAATCAGCAATACTGTACATCAGATAGGGGCACATTTTTGGAGCAAGATAAGAGAATGGCTATAATAGAAGCTTCACATATACTCAAACTGATTTTAGAGACAGAAAATGAATCATGCTTTAAAGTATGAGTTAAAGATAAGGATAACTATGTAAAAAAAATTAGAGATGAGTGAATTTCTTGAAATTTGTCTCAGATTCAATGCAAACTAATTGGTCAAAAAACTCTATTCAGGTAATGTTTTGAACACTGGCGCAGGACAATTTTGCTGAGATGACACTGGAGATTGGAAAAGACACCTCCCCAGAAATCCATGGGGTCAGGGAATAGGGTATGTGCCAGAGAAGGGGCAGCACAGTTCATGTATGACTAAACTTAGTTGTTCAGGCGATGCATGTCCATTTGCTGATGTGCGTCAGGTTGTCACAGCAGTGGAAAAAACTGTTCCATCATGTAGCAAACTGAACTGCCTGGTGCAGCTTCTGCTACTTGTAGAAGAGATAAGCGGAAGAGTGGTGACTTAAATTTTGATGAAGACACGGAACTGCACCACATTTGTAGAATGACGAGGTATGTCTTACGGACAGCTAGCCAAAAGTATGAATTACATAGAGAGGAATTAAATGTGGGCGAAGGCGCTGAATTGTGTCATATTTGCAGAATGATTGGACATGTTTTATGGACAGCTGGCAAGAAGTACTACTAATTTGACAAATTTTGGTGAAGTCATGGAATTACGCCACATTTGCAGAACAATGAAACATGTTTTACTGACAGCTGGCCAAAAGTACAAATGACATAGAGAAGAATAAAATTTGGATGAAGATGCGGCTCTGTGTCAAGCTTGCAAAAACACGAGACATGTTTTACAGATAGCTGGCAAGAAGTATTACTGCTTGCTGAAATAAGTGTTGGTGAAGTCGCTGAACTGTGCTACATTTGCAGAATGATGAGACATGCTTTACGGACAGCTGGCTAGAAGGACTACTACTTGCTGAACAAAATTTTGGTGAAGTCCTGGAACTGTGCCACATTTGCAGAACAACAAAACTTTTTTACAGACAGCTGGCAAGAAGTACTACTGCCTGCTGAATAAAATTTTGGTGAATGCGTGGAACTTTGCCACATTTGCAGACCAACAAGACACATTTTATGGACAGCTGGAAAGAAGTACTACTGCTTGCTAATTTAACCTTTGATGAAAGCATAGCACTGTGCCACTTTCGCAGAACGACGAGACACATTTTTACACACAGCTGACAAGAAATAATAATGCCTGCTGATTTACATTTTGGTGAAGGCATTGAACTGCACTACAATTGCCACAACTAAGTCGTATGGCAGCAACTGCACAGCCATCAACTTGACCAGAAAGGAGTTTGGCTTGCACATCAGCAAATTCCAGGTCGTGAATAGTTTTCTTATGGCCACATATGCAACAACAGTGGTCCGCAAAGGGGTTCCTTTAAGATGAGATAAGTGTTTTGTGACACCAGTTGCAATGAAGCAACAACGGGACGGAGTCCCTTTAGGAAATGGTGTTGGTACCTAGGTGTAGGAATAGCCAAGTGATATAGGGTGGCCTATAATGTTTTGGGCACGTGTCACGGTGCTCCTACATGGATATGCTTAAACCCCAGGTATTAGCTCTGAAGCAGGCAAATAGGGTGAACAATTGAGGGATTTGAAGAAATATTTGGGTCCAGACCTTGTGATGAAGTTCAATGGCATCTTTACTTTGCATAAACGTGTCATGCCCTGCTCAGGCTATATGCGGAGGTTAGCAGCACGTGTGTAGCCTTTTGTTTTGGAGTTGAGCTATCCGCCTCCCTTCAGGTGCACTGGGTGGGGTCGTTGGTTTGAGTTTAAATTACGCCCACTCCCAGTGTCCTGTGTGGGTTATAGCTTCTGTCTGGCTCAGGGGAAGGAAGGATTTGCTGTTCCTGCTCAGTAAAAGATAAGTTGGTTTTGTTATCTTGTGGTTGTCTGTCTAGGCTGTTAGAGAGACGCCGGCTCCCTCCAGGTCCTGAGGGAGCAGGCTGCCTCTTTCCCCCTTTCACCATCTTAGGGATATTAGGGAATCTTCAGCCTAGGCACGGGGACACGTTTATTCCCACCTTCAGGGTCTGAACGTGGGCATAGAAGTCTAGGGAGAGCTGGTAGGGATTGTCAGGAGGTGACCTTTATTCCCAGCTTCTTGCCTAGACACTTGTTTGTTGATATTCTGTGTATCTTGTATCCTGTCCGCCGTGACAAAACATTTCTCCAAACGGTTTACAGACTTTGTCTTGTTTTCAGCAAGCTTTAGCATTAAACTGGCAGGAAAACTCAACTCTTCTATCTTTCTCTCACTCTGCTGTACTGACAAGCTAACTTGGTGTCTTTGTTTCCTCTATATGCTGTACTTCACTCTTGTAGTCGAACTTATGTTTAGCCAAAAAGTAAGTTACAATCCTGGCAGCTCCAACATGAAGTTTCAACCAGAACAAACCAGAACTCCCTACCTCCTTCTGGTAGCAAACAGGACTGGACCTCTTCTAACCTAGAAAGGAGGGGAGAATGAATTGGTGAGTGTAGCTCTGCCATAGTTGCTGCCACCTGCTGGTGAACAAGGCACATTACATGAACAATTACATAACATTATTATAAATGTATAGGGACCTGGAAATAACATTATATTAGCATTCACAGATAGAAGCAGGGTGTAGGAGTGGTAATGCCACTCGGGGACGTTATACATACTCCATTATGGATGTCTGACAATGGAGTGGAGCACAACGAGAAGGAGTCACAGCAGGAGAACAAGTAGCTAATAATGATGACACTGGACACTGTACTGCTTGGGAATGCGTTCTGCATGCTACAAAGAAGACCTTCCCTTAGGATACGTTGATGCTGCCTTATGTGCTGCAATAGAGTCTATGGCTTATTTTCATTCTACAGGTCTTGCTCATGGCAGTAGTTTTAAGTCATGACCTTGTGTTGCAAAACTGCCATACAGGAGATACTTGCACAGAGGTAGTGGCAGCCAAGCTTGGCCTAAGTCTGCTATGTTTTGAGCTTATGACAATGTCAGTTCTGGAGCTGATTACAATAGAAGTAAATCAGGAAGATTTAGCTGTGGTACATTGTTCTACTGTTCAGCGACGTCTCCACAAATATGGTCTTCATGGAAGAGTCATCAAAAGAAAACCTCTCCTGCGTCCTCACCACAAAATTCAACATCAGAAGTTTGAAAAGAACATCTAAACAAGACTGATGTATGTTGGAAACAAGTCCTGTGGACCGATGAGGTTAAAATAGAACCACAATGAATAGCCCTTTCCATTAAAAGAAACCTCTCCAAACATTAAGCATGGGGGTGGATCCATTATGCTTTGGGGTTGTGTTGCATCCAATGGCACAGGGAACATTTCACGGGTAGAGGGAAGAATGAATTAAATTAAAGGGACTCTGTCACCACTTTCTAACCCCCCCTTTTAAAAGTATTGTTCTCTCCATGGCGCCCTTGTGATTACAAAGGTGTTGTTATAACATAAATTCGCCGTCTCGTTTTGATAAAAATACCTTTTATCTAACCTGTCAATCTTGTGGATAAGGTGCCCAGGGCGTTTCTGAAGGTCTGAAGCTGCCGCCCGCCGCCGCCGCCGTTGGTGCCCAGCTCCTCCCCTGATCCTTTCAGCGCCGCCTGAATGTAAAGAAATCCGCCTCCGGCTCTCGCTCAGTGCCCCCTCCTCCTTTTCAAAAATCCCGCGCGTGCGCACAGGCCTGTGCCTGATGCGCCCGTGCGGACATTTAGAATCAGCCTCATTGAGCGAAGTGCGCATGCGCACACTTCGCTCAACCTCCTCATAAGACGAGCACTGCAGCCAGCCACTCAGAGCCTGCCAAGCGCTGTATGGAGCCGCAGGCTCTGAGTGGCTGGCTGCAGTGCTCGTCTGATGAGGAGGTTGAGCGAAGTGCGCGCATGCGCACTTCGCTCAATGAGGCTGATTCTAAATGTCCGCACGGGCGCATCAGGCACAGGCCTGTGTGCACGCGCGGGATCTTTGAAAAGGAGGAGGGGGCACTGAGCGAGAGCCGGAGGCAGATTTCTTTACATTCAGGCGGCGCTGAAAGGATCAGGGGAGGAGCTGGGCACCAACGGCGGCGGCGGCGGGCGGCAGCTTCAGACCTTCAAAAACGCCCTGGGCACCTTATCCACAAGATTGACAGGTTAGATAAAAGGTATTTTTATCAAAACGAGACGGCGAATTTATGTTATAACAACACCTTTGTAATCACAAGGGCGCCATGGAGAGAACAATACTTTTAAAAGGGGGGGTTAGAAAGTGGTGACAGAGTCCCTTTAAATACCAGCAAATTCTGGAAGCAAACATAACACCAACTGTAAAAAGCTGAAGTTGAAAAAAGGATGGCTTCTACAAATGGATAATGATCCTAAACACCTCAAAATCCACAATAGTCTACCTCAAAAGGTGCAACCTGAATATTTGACCATGGGCCTCACAGTCCCCTGCTCTGAACATCATTGAAATTATGTGGATAATCCCTCAAACAAGAACTGAAAGACTCTTGGCCGGCTACAAAAAGCATTAAAAAGCTGTGATACCTGCCAAACGGGGTGCTACTAGGTATTAACCATGCAGGGTGCCCAAAGTTTTGCTTCGGGCCCTTTTTTCTTTTTTGTTATTTTGAAAATGTAAATGATGAAAATAAAAAATATTTTTTTGCTTAAAATACAAAGGGAATGTATCGTCTTTATCGTTATGCCTTTTGGAAATCATTTAATCTTCAACTTGCTTAACTGTTCACAGTAACAGTCATTTTGACTAGGGGTGCCTAAACTTTTGTATTCCACTGTATGTCATCGTGGGCTCCTTGACCTCCCTCATGATTCCCTTCTCTGTATTTGCTCCTCTGTATTTGTTGCCACGACTACCACTGTCTGTACCACTATGACTATGGCTAAAAGTGCCACTACTACTACTACCACAACCACCAAGACAGGTATGCATGGGTTCCCCTGCCTCTGCCTAATCCTGGCAGTGCAAATGCTGTTGCTTTTCACAAAAACATCAACAGGAAGACTGTCTTGAGTATCTTTGTTGCCGCTTCTTAGGGAAAGAAAAGGCTCACAGGAGTGCGCGTTCACAGGATTGCGCTGATCATTGGCTGGCAGGCTGTAGATTTTTAAAAGAACCAATCAAATAGGTATATCAGATGCTATTTTGTAAATAGCGTCTGATATACCTGCTACCTGCTCCTCTGGTGGTCCCTTTTGCTTGGATCGACCACCAGAGGACACAGGCAGCTCTGTAAGTAGCACCAAGCACCACACACACATTACACCCCCCCTGTCACTTATTAACCCCTGATCACCCCATATAGACTCCCTGATCACCCCCTGTCACCCCCCTGTCATTGATCACCCCCTGTAAGGGTCCCTTATCACTGCCAGTTAGTTAGCTACTTGTTAGGTAGTTAGCGCCCAGCCCACCGCACCGCAGTCACTGATTAGTCGCTGATTAGCGTCATCGCTGTCGCTAATCAGCACTAGTACTATATAGTATCTGTAAGTGTTCAAGACTGATCGCAATCAGATCTATATCAGTACATTAGGGTCACCTTAGGATCTACAAAAAAAGCAGTGTTCGCCCGATCAGGCCTGATCTTGTGCCCACACTTGCGTTCAGTCCGCCCCACCGCAGTGACAGAATTGTTTTTTTCTGATCACTGCAAAAACACCGTAAAATCGCTGCGGTGCTATAAAGATCACTTTTGAGCTTTTTGGATCTTTATTACCGATCGCAGCTTTACTTTGCAAGCACTCCTTTTTACTAGGCAGGTGTGCTCTTTTTCCTGGGTAGTCTCAGAGGAATACTCCCTAAATTTAGTTAGCCCAAAATGTCAAAAAAGGGGTATTCCGCTGAAGAGTACTTTTAGGATTTCACGGGGCATTTTTACGCATTTGGATTCCAAACTACTTCTCACGCTTTAGGGCCCCTAAAATGCCAGGGCAGTATAAATACCCCACAAGTGACCCCATTTTGGAAAGAAGACACCCCAAGGTATTCACTGAGGGGCATATTGAGTCCGTGGAAGATTTTTTATTTTTTTTGCCAGAAGTTGGAAACTTTATTATTTTTTTTTTTTCCTCAGAAAGTGTCATTTTCCGCTAACTTGTGAAAAAAAATTAAATCATACATAAACTCACCATGCCCCTCCGCGAATACTTTGGGGTGTCTTCTTTCTAAAATGGGGTCATTTGGGGGGTATTTATACTATCCTGGCATTCTAGCACCTCAAGAAACATGACAGGTGCTCAGAAAGTCAGAGCTGCTTCAAAATGCGGAAATTCACATTTTTGTACCATAGTTTGTAAACGCTATAACTTTTGCGCAAACCAATAAATATACACTTATTGGATTTTTTAAAAAAAAAAGACATGTAGCACAATAAATTCTGAACAGAAAAAGTTAAAAATATACTTTTTTTGAGAAAATTGCAGTCTATTTTGATTAATATCAGAAAAACTAAAAATCGCAGCAGCAATCAAATACCACCAAAAGAAAGCTGTATTTGTGAGAAGAAAAGGAGGTAAAATTCATTTGGGTGCCAAGTTGCATGACCGAGCAATAAACCGTTAAAGTTGTGAACTGCCGATTTGTAAAAAAGGGCCTGGTCACTAGGGGGGTATAAACCTTTGGTCCTTAAGTGGTTAAAACACTCCCATCTACAAATACACCTGTTTTGACACGCTGAAGTACGCTGAACTGCTTAATTATAAATGGTAACAAGATTGCAACTGGTTTTAATAAAGAAAAAGTCACAATTTCCAACAAAATGTATGCTGCTGGAGGTGTTAGAACTAAGGCTATAAAACAGTTATGAACTGGGCTGTAGAAGCTTGAAGTTTTGAGGCTGAAGCTGATGTAGAGGAAAAAATTATGTTTTGGCAGGCAATGCAGGATTTTGGCGATGCAATGCAGTGCACAACATGAAGCTTTCCACTTGCCAGCAGCTGCTCTCCCCTCACTGGAAAACACATATGCACAGAACATAACCCTATACTTTCCCATTCTGCTAAAACCCTGACTTCTCTACATATTACTTCAATCTATCTAACTAGAAATATCTCTAAACTATCCCTGCAACACCCTAACATAACTGACTTGTGTTTCTAATTGGTGTCTGCCAGGACACATGGCACACACACTCTCTCCCATGGCAGGCTGATCTCAGAATGGCTTATGTGCTTTACACATAGTACAGAGATGAAGGATGTTATGCAAGCGGGTGTGGATCCATTGCGCCACTGACTGGGTATACTCTGGAGGGGCGTAACCAAGCAACTACCTGGTCTTCACTAGAGCCTCTGAATTTGAGGATAGGCTTGGGCCATTAGGGTAGTTTCCAGGGGCTACTCCAGAGCAGTCCCCGAGTTCGTGGCAGCTGACTAAGGGGCTAGAGTACTTGGTGCAAGCACCGAGGGAACTTGCATGGCCAGGAGGCATGGGCGTAGGAAGCGGGGGGGGGGACGAATCCCCCCCAGGAAATAATGCGGGGGGGACAGGTTTGGTTAAATCCCCCCCAGGCTCCAGCCAGGCCAGCGGCAGTGTCTGTGTGCGGCGGGGCAGGCAGTGGTGCGGCGGCGGATTGGGGATGTCCTCAGGACAGCGATACAAACAGAAGGCTGCGGAGGAGCAGGGCAGCGAGGTGTGTCCCTTTCCTGTTCCTCTGATAGGCTGCCGGCACTACTAGGCCGGCAGCCTATCAGAGGCCGGCGTAGGCGGCGCGTTGACGTCATCGCGCCGCCTGAGCCGTACAGCGCTGGAGTCAGGACACAGGCTAGAAGAGGCCTGCATCGCATCGCTCCAAAGAGGTAAGTATAAGTGTTCATTTTATTTATTTGTAAACTATATTATATACAATAATTAGTTTTTTTTTTTTACTGGCACATAAAAGGGGGGCACTGGTATTATACTGGCACATGATTGGGGAATTTGGGGGGGCCCTGGTATTATACTGGGCTGGCACATGATTGGGGAATTTGGGGGGGCCCTGGAATTACTGGCACAGATTGGGGGGGGGGTGTCTGGTATTACTGCCACATGATTGGGGGGTCTGTCTGGTATTACTGGCACATGATTGGGGGGGTCTGGTATAGTGGCACATGATTGGGGGGTCTGGTCTGGTATTACAATACTGCCACATGATTGGGTGGGTCTGGTATTAATGGCACATGATTGGGGGGGGTCTGGACCGTCTGGTATTACTGGCACATGATTGGGGGGTCTGGTATTACTGGCACATGATTGGGGGGTCTGGTATTATACTGGCACATGATTTGGGGAATTTGGGGGGGGGGTCTGGTATTACTGGCACATGATTGGGGGGTCTGGTATTACTGGCACATAATTGGGGGGTCTGGTATTACTTGCACATGATTGGGGGGGTCTGGTATTACTGGCACATGATTGGGGGGTCTGGTATTACTGGCACATGATTGGGGGGGTCTGGTATTACTGGCACATGATTGGGGGGTCTGGTATTACTGCACATGATTGGGGGTCTGCTATTACTGGCACATGATTGGGGGGGTCTGGTATTACTGGCACATGATTGGGAGGTCTGGTATTACTGGCACATGATTGGGGGTCTGCTATTACTGGCACATGATTGGGGGGGTCTGGTATTACTGGCACATGATTGGGGGGGTCTGGTATTACTGGCACATGATTGGGGGGGTCTGTTATTACTGGCTGATGAGAGGCTCCCCGGGGGGGCTGATGAGAGGCACTGGGGGCTGCTATGAGGCATGGGACTCTTATCTGAGGTCTGATCGGGGGTCATTCATATTGGGGTCTGAGCTGAGGTGTGATCTGAGGTCTGATTAACATTGGGGGTCTGATTGGTGGTCTGACCTGAGTTTTTTTTTTTTACTGGCACATAAAAGGGGGGCACTGGTATTATACTGGCACATGATTGGGGAATTTGGGGGGGCCCTGGTATTATACTGGGCTGGCACATGATTGGGGAATTTGGGGGGGCCCTGGAATTACTGGCACAGATTGGGGGGGGGTGTCTGGTATTACTGCCACATGATTGGGGGGTCTGTCTGGTATTACTGGCACATGATTGGGGGGGGGTCTGGACCGTCTGGTATTACTGGCACATGATTGGGGTGTCTGGTATTACTGGCACATGATTGGGGGGTCTGGTATTATACTGGCACATGATTTGGGGAATTTGGGGGGGGGGGCTGGTATTACTGGCACATGATTGGGGGGTCTGGTATTACTGGCACATAATTGGGGGGTCTGGTATTACTTGCACATGATTGGGGGGGTCTGGTATTACTGGCACATGATTGGGGGGTCTGGTATTACTGGCACATGATTGGGGGGGTCTGGTATTACTGGCACATGATTGGGGGGTCTGGTATTACTGCACATGATTGGGGGTCTGCTATTACTGGCACATGATTGGGGGGGTCTGGTATTACTGGCACATGATTGGGGGGTCTGGTATTACTGGCACATGATTGGGGGTCTGCTATTACTGGCACATGATTGGGGGGGTCTGGTATTACTGGCACATGATTGGGGGGGTCTGGTATTACTGGCACATGATTGGGGGGGTCTGTTATTACTGGCTGATGAGAGGCTCCCCGGGGGGGCTGATGAGAGGCACTCGGGGCTGCTATGAGGCATGGGACTCTTATCTGAGGTCTGATCGGGGGTCATTCATATTGGGGTCTGAGCTGAGGTGTGATCTGAGGTCTGATTAACATTGGGGGTCTGATTGGTGGTCTGACCAGAGCACTGATCCGGAGCAGCTTGGAGAAAAAAGCCTCACAGTCTCCCACACTCCTTTTGCCCGGCCAAGCCAGCCAGCATCCCTGAGTCTTCAGAACTGTAAGTGTGTGTGTGTGGGGGGGGGGGGTTCACACACACACACACACACTTAAAATTTAACGATATAAACAACTCGCAGTTTACTGAATAAGAATATACCCGGCGAGCAAAAATGCTGTCCCTCCCAGATTTTTGGGGGTTCCTACACCCATGCCAGGAGGTTCCGGGTCTGGACAGGTGGCAATCAATCGAAGTCAGTAAGTGAAGTCTGAGGTCAGAGGCAGGTGGTAAACAGGCAAAGTCCATAAACGAGATCCGAGGTCAGGGGCAGGCGGCAAACAGGCAAAGTCCAGGAGTTCAATAAGCAAGGTCAATAAGCAGACAAGAGAGGCACCTTAGCACTTGTAAATAGGCAAGCTAAAACCATGAGGTTGCTCAAGCGCCTTTAAATACCTGCTGCAATCCAGTCATTGGCTAGTGAGACAAAGGGCGTCTATGTGTTGCCTCATAGGTGTAGAGAGACACACCCACGCAAGCTCAAACACCAGTGCAAGTCTCCAGCAGGAAGGAAACTCTGACATGGAACACAGATACCATAGTTAAGCTACCTGCTGCCCTCGCTTGTCAGCATGGCACATGGCGGCAGTGAAAGAGGGAGCCCGGCACCCTTGCCCGTGGTTAGGCACAGCAGCGCCAACACGGACCGCTGGGCTATCAAAGGACCTGCAAAAATCTTGCCATGATTGGTTCACAGACTGGATGCCAGACAATTAGGGTTGCTGTGTCCTCACTCTCAGGGTCATGTGATCCTTCATCTTCATCCTTCCTGCCCTGTTTCCATCGCATTTTCACAGAAAAAATTGAGCAATGTGTCCAAAGCAAATCGCCAAAAGTTTGGATTTGTTTGGTAAAAGAAATTTCCCTCATCTCTAAAGAAAAAAAAGGCAACATACATGTAGTATTTAGTACTCTGACTATATATACTGGCACCATAGAAAGTTGCCCACATCCAAAGATAAGGATATAATATAGCCTTGTATGTCTGGAACTGTACTAAGATATCACAAATGAAACAGTAATTTTGCATAACAGATCTTATAATTGCTAAGAAAGAAATGTTATCTTCCACAACTTCCAGCTGAAAGCTCTAGTCTGGGGTAGCAATGATACATTTTGCTAAATTAATCTAAGTACCACTATTAATGAGAGAAGTTTGGGGGTAGGGCGGAAGTCAGACAGTTGTATTTTAAAACCAAGAGAAAAGATTTGCAAGTTTAGCCCTCAGGAGCAGAGAAATCTATTTCCATTATAAGAAGTATTGATTTTTGTATTAAATAAGTCTCATTACTTGAGATAATTACCCTGGGGTTTCTTGGTTACTTCTCTGGTTCCTAAATCTTGTGTCTTTTTTTTTTTTGTTTGACTCTGCCATAGCCTCACAAACAGCAAGGTGAGAACAAGGAAACCCAGTGTCCTCTCACCAATACAATGCCAATAACATATTGTTCTTAATTTATGCGTATCCTCTTTATAAGTTTGACTGTCTTTCATGAGTGTTTGAAAAGGATTTTGGTTTATGGTTATCCTACCACAGGCATGCAAAATCACTATATATAACCTAAGCAAACTGGTTCTTATCATCAAATGGATCTATCTACAACCTTCTAAAAATATTAGACTTGGACTGTTCTCTAGTCCTGCTGAGGATACCATATTATGGAAAATATAGATTTTTCCATTGCTAAAGCCTTTTGGGGTGAAGGCGTATATATTTCCTGGAAATTTAACATGTGCAGATAGTAGGTCTAACTCGACGGCCTTCATTACCCAGACGTAGGCCAAATGAGCGTCCTTTTGACATATGTTTGGCTAGTATACATTGGTATACAATTAACTCATTTGTATTGAAAAGAAGTGTCAAGTGTGCATTCCAATACAATTCTTTAAAAAAAAAAAAACATTTTTTAAAATGGGAGCCAAGTCTTTATAATACAATACAACTACAACAAAGTCCTCTCATAGGGAGAGGCACCCATGACACTAAAACAGAATATCACACCAAGACATCACTGATAGGTGTTCCTATAGAAATGGTTCCCAACTCCTGTTCTGAGGTGATTTGGACTGCTGAATGTCCTTTTAGGGTTAACCCTAAAGCCTCCTTCACACGGGCATCATAGATTTGGGCCGGATAAGATGCGGGTGCGTCGCTGGAAAATGCGCAATTTTTCCGCGCGAGTGCAAAACATTTTAATGCGTTTTGCATGCGCGTAAGAAAAATTGGCATGTTTGGTACCCAAACTCGAACTTCTTCACAGAAGTTCGGGATTGGGATAGGTGTTGTGTAGATTTTATTATTTTCCATTATAACATGGTTATAAGGGAAAATAATAGCATTCTTAATACAGAATGCTTAGTAATATAGGGCTGAAGGGGTTAAAAAAATATATAATTTAACTCACCTTAATCTACTTGTTCGCGCAGCCCGGCTTCTCTTCTTTCTTCTTCTTTGCTGTGCAGGAGGAAAAGGACCTGCGGTGACGTCACTGCGCTCATCACATGGTCCGTCACATGATCCATCACCATGGTGCAGCCACTATGAGCTGTCACCCAATTATGCTGAGGCCTATACTCCCCAATACCACATTGGATAGGCACAGCCATACAACTATTAGAGACCCTCTACCCCCGGCACCCCCACAAATATACAGTTGTATACAAATCTAAAAATGCAAAGGGCACCAAAAACACAATATAAAATGACCAGCAGCTTCTCTACCAACGTACACATTTGCAAATATCTGGAACATATGTTGATATCCAAAGCAGCCCTAATACAACCATGTGCATGAGGTCCATGCCTTACAAAGGGTTTTCACTTCACTAAGATCAACAAGTATCGATCCTAGTGAAAGGGTGCTCACTCCTAGGATTAACAAGTGTGAATCAAGATTCTTTTTTTTCTGGTCACATCAACCTCCTCTTCAGTGGTTGAACTTGAAGGATCTGTGTCCCTTTTCATCCATAGTATCTAACATCCATGGTAAGAGCGTCTTTAGGATCTATCGCTGCATGATGAAACTTTCATTCAGAGAAGCACTGTACTCAAAAATGATATCGAAACATCACAGATATCTGGTTTCATGCTAGAGAATGAAGCTATAAAGGGATCACTGCTTCACAATAAAAGCGTCATTTCTCAGAATGACCTTTCAAAAGCGTTGATAGGAAGAAATAGTCTAACTAAACATTAAAGTGAAGTAGTATTTATCTGTCAAATTCCATTTTCTTTGTGTCTCCAAATAAAATTCCTCTGTGTCTTATTTCAGACGACTCTAGAGGACTCTCTAAAATGGTACAGTAGTAGTAGTCAGGATGTTAAATGCTTCTGTAAATCTAAAATAATACAGCAATATTAGTGTTAAATGTCATAACAACAGGTGGCCCATGTTGAGATCATATGGAGTGGAAAGTGACACATCAACCCTTTTGCCTGGGGACGCAAAAGCTTTACTTTATAGCTGGTTTTCCCACTTATTATGTCATTACTAGTTTAATTAATTTATAATTACAGTCCTGTCAAGGTAAGGAATGGCTTTCTATGCAAAGCACTGGAGTTCATATCTTTATCAGTATATCATGTATTACTAGTGGAATACTGTGGACCTTTACAGGTGCACATATACCATATAGTGCAGTTTTAATTTTTTCAAATTAAAGCTTTCGTTATTCAGCGTAAGTTATGATGCAAGTCTGGGGTAAGTGACTGACCTAATGAAAATGAAATCCTGTATATTTGTATCACTCAGTATCACACATGTTATCAGGGGTGCACCACCGATGAGGCCAGGTGAGGCGATCGCCTCAGGCAGCACCAAGTAGGGGCAAGAGGGGGCAGCAGAAGGGCCATGGGCAATGAGAGCTTTTATTGTGGAAATGCTCATCTCTACATATTCAACTACATCGCTGTACTCAGGACAGCAATACAGTTGAATGCTGCAATGCGGTGCGGGAGCAATGTCCCCCTGGCCCACCGTTTCCTCTAATAGACTAAGTTCCTATAGCCGGTGTCATCATTATCGCACTGCCTGAGCCGGGCGTTTCAGTTTCGGCCTCAGGCAGCAGAAAGGCTAGGAACATATATTGATATTCAAAGCAGCCCTAATACAACCAGGTTATTATAAGTAGTGAAGAATAGCTTGCAGTAGGTT
Organism: Bufo bufo; assembly: GCF_905171765.1. Taxonomy (NCBI): domain Eukaryota; kingdom Metazoa; phylum Chordata; class Amphibia; order Anura; family Bufonidae; genus Bufo; species Bufo bufo. The sequence goes on along the minus strand of NC_053391.1, from coordinate 347,839,963 downwards.
GCCATGCATGTGTGGTATGCTCTCCATTCACTGCTATTAGACTTCGGAAAATAAGAGAGCATGCTTGCTCAGCTATTTCTGGAACTCCAATAGCAGTGAATGAGTGCCCGCACATGTGTGATGCGCTCTCCTTCATTTCAGGGTGAAATTTATGGAGATAGTCTTTAATATTTTGGGGGGAGGGGGTGCCATTTGACTTTTGACCTCAGGCAGTACAAAGGCTAGGTGCACCTCTGGTCAGCACACTTTGATCAATTGTATTGAAGAACGTACGCAGTTGACTACGATAGTTGACTAAGTGCAAACCACTGGGTATACATGAATGGGAGCTGAGCTCCAGTACACCAGCATGGTCTCTACAAAGACGATAGAGCCCTTTTCTTCCTGCTCCATTTGCTGTTATATTTGCGGTACTGGCAGCTGCCATAAAAAGATGATTGGTGGAGGTGCTGGGTGCCAGACCCCAAACCCTTCTGATTTTGATGAACCATCTGGAGAAAAAGCCCTTTAAAGCCAGGTGTAATGTTCACAATTATGTGAATATTCCCCAACTACCTTTATGGCATGCTGGCATCTGAAACTGAGATGATTGCTGTAAAAGTAACACAAATTTATTTCAGCAACAGATCCTTCAAAATCAGTGCCTAGCTACCAAATACATTGGGAGGAAGGATGGGACTAAGATCGCAGCAAGCCTTTGATGGTAGATGCCATTCTCCTGAATAGATCTTTTCTTCTCCACCCAGTTCCTGTCATCCTAACAACAGTGCCACCTAGTGCATGAAAGATAGACAGAGAAGTGACCCAATACATGTCTATAAGCCTATGTTGGATAAATGGGGGCACTTTGCTTATGCCAAACATAGAATCCAAACATAACGTGAACAAAGCTTTCGAAAAAGGTTCTTCTTGTTTTGTTATGGGGAAATGACCTTAGCACTTGAGGAAATACTGCACCCAACTTATGGGGGTGCTATAGCTGAACATATTGCGTTAATGTGGCTGCCAATGTGCACTTATAAAGACAGTGGCTGACTTTTATGTAAACTAAAACTACCTCTAGTGGCAACTCAGAATGGAAAGATAAAGGAACTAGTAGTCTTTCATGGATGCACTATGGCTGCATTAATATGCAGTTACTGTGACTGTCACTGTTACAACAGCACCGTGGCTTACCCTTTTACAGGAGTTATGTGGCTGTATCTATTATGGGAGCACTGTGGCCTATCCTCTTATAAGAGATCTTTGGCTGTATCTATTATGGGAGCACTGTGGCCTATCCTCTTATAAGAGATCTTTGGCTGTATCTATTATGGGAGCACTGTGGCCTATCCTCTTATAAGAGATCTTTGGCTGTATCTATTATGGGAGCACTGTGGATTACCCTGTTATAAGTGTTCTGTGGCTGTATCTATTATGGGAGCACCGTGGCTTACCCTTTTACAGGAGTTCTGTAGCTGTATCTATTATAGGAGCATTGTGGCTTATCCTCTTATAAAAGGTTTTTAGCTGTATCTATTAAACAGTAGGAGCACTGTGGCTTATCCTCTTATAAGAGTTCTGTGGCTGTATCTATTATGGGAGCACTTTGAATTACCCTCTTATAAGAGTTCTGTGGCTGTACTGTATCTATTACGGGATCACCATGGCTGACCCTTTTATAAGACTTCACACTTGGGTAGTTGTTATACATTCCCGAAGCAGTCGGCACAAATAATTTCCTGTTTCTTTCTTTTTTACACCTTAGTAGGATTAGACGGTTACAAAGCTGCGCCTCATAAACAGCTCATATACAGGGAGTGCAGAATTATTAGGCAAGTTGTATTTTTGAGGATTAATTTTATTATTGAACAACAACCATGTTCTCAATGAACCCAAAAAACTCATTAATATCAAAGCTGAATATTTTTGGAAGTAGTTTTTAGTTTGTTTTTAGTTTTAGCTATTTTAGGGGAATATCTGTGTGTGCAGGTGACTATTACTGTGCATAATTATTAGGCAACTTAACAAAAAACAAATATATACCCATTTCAATTATTTATTTTTACCAGTGAAACCAATATAACATCTCAACATTCACAAATATACATTTCTGACATTCAAAAACAAAACAAAAACAAATCAGTGACCAATATAGCCACCTTTCTTTGCAAGGACACTCAAAAGCCTGCCATCCATGGATTCTGTCAGTGTTTTGATCTGTTCACCATCAACATTGCGTGCAGCAGCAACCACAGCCTCCCAGACACTGTTCAGAGAGGTGTACTGTTTTCCCTCCTTGTAAATCTCACATTTGATGATGGACCACAGGTTCTCAATGGGGTTCAGATCAGGTGAACAAGGAGGCCATGTCATTAGATTTTCTTCTTTTATACCCTTTCTTGCCAGCAACGCTGTGGAGTACTTGGACGCGTGTGATGGAGCATTGTCCTGCATGAAAATCATGTTTTTCTTGAAGGATGCAGACTTCTTCCTGTACCACTGCTTGAAGAAGGTGTCTTCCAGAAACTGGCAGTAGGACTGGGAGTTGAGCTTGACTCCATCCTCAACCCGAAAAGGCCCCACAAGCTCATCTTTGATGATACCAGCCCAAACCAGTACTCCACCTCCACCTTGCTGGCGTCTGAGTCGGACTAGAGCTCTCTGCCCTTTACCAATCCAGCCTCGGACCCATCCATCTGGCCCATCAAGACTCACTCTCATTTCATCAGTCCATAAAACCTTAGAAAAATCAGTCTTGAGATATTTCTTGGCCCAGTCTTGACGTTTCAGCTTGTGTGTCTTGTTCAGTGGTGGTCATCTTTCAGCCTTTCTTACCTTGGCCATGTCTCTGAGTATTGCACACCTTGTGCTTTTGGGCACTCCAGTGATGTTGCAGCTCTGAAATATGGCCAAACTGGTGGCAAGTGGCATCTTGGCAGCTGCACGCTTGACTTTTCTCAGTTCATGGGCAGTTATTTTGCGCCTTGGTTTTTCCACACGCTTCTTGCGACCCTGTTGACTATTTTGAATGAAACGCTTGATTGTTCGATGATCACGCTTCAGAAGCTTTGCAATTTTAAGAGTGCTGCATCCCTCTGCAAGATATCTCACTATTTTTGACTTTTCTGAGCCTGTCAAGTCCTTCTTTTGACCCATTTTGCCAAAGGAAAGGAAGTTGCCTAATAATTATGCACACCTAATATAGGGTGTTGATGTCATTAGACCACATCCCTTCTCAGTACAGAGATGCACATCACCTAATATGCTTAATTGGTAGTAGGCTTTCGAGCCTATACAGCTTGGAGTAAGACAACATGCATAAAGAGGATGATGTGGTCAAAATACTCATTTGCCTAATAATTCTGCACTCCCTGTAATGAGTTCTGTGGCTGTACAGAAATCTATTAGGAGATCACCATGGCTTACCATCTTTTAAGATTTATGTGGATGTATCTATTATAGGAGCACTGTGGATTCCCCTTTTATAAGTGTTCTGTGGCTGTATCTATTATGGGAGCACTGTAGCTTACCTTTTTAAAGAGTTCCTTGGCTCATTGGCTGTATCAATTATAGGAGTTCTGTGGCTTTCCCTCTTATCAGAGTTAAGTGGCTGTATTTATTATGGGAGCACTGTAACTTACCCTCTTAGAAGTGTTCTGTGGCTGTAATAAATATAGGAGCACTCTCTGGATTACCCCCTGTATCTATTATTGGAGCAACATGGCGTATCCTCTTGGAACAGTTTTTTAATTGTCATAGTCACATTAAATGAGTTAAGTAAATTAATAATCAATTCAGACTCAGAGACAAGATTCATTTTACAGTAGGTTTTGGATAATAAAGACTACTCTTGGACATGCCTAATGACACACTGACACCAATATAAATCTTGAATTGCAGCTATTGACTTGTAGCATAAATGCAAGTCACCGGCTTTAGTATCTAACTCCTGTGACAAGGACTTTGTAACCTAGGACATACAGAATGAATTCTACTTTCTGGATGCATAAAACAATGCAAAAGAATTGTAACAGCAATCATTCAATACCAGATCTACTGATAATGTACAGAAAAGCTTTTACATGAAAAATAAGCCCTGTCTATTTCACTATAACAAAGCTCAGGTACAGGATCACCCTGTCTAAAAAGACTTTTTAGGTCACCTCTGTCTTCACTTTTTCTTTTAAGAATCTGGTAATTTCATAGTCTTCCTGCCACTCCCCAGTAGGCTGTAAATCAGCAACGTGACTTTATTTCACTATACACACTACTCTACTCAACTGGTAAAATTCAAACAGTTAATTTAAACATTATAGCACATGGACAGACTAACGTTCTCTCATTAGGCAAATGTCTGAGTGCCTATGGCTAGAGACCTTAGAACCTTTAGTCAGTTACAACATTCCTTAAAGGGGCTGTCTGATGCCCTCACAAAATAACTGAAATAACTGACAGCAAATCACTCCAAAAGAAAGGAAAAAAAAACGCATGCTGTATACCATAGCAGAGGATCCCATCCCTGCTGCTTCCCTGGCAGACTAGAAATGATAATGTCCTGTTCCAGGTCATGTGGACCACTGCGCAATGCACTGACTTCAGCAGTGATTTATATCATAGCTGTAGTTGGTACAAGAACATAGCTGTAGAAGTTGGTAACGGGTCAATGATGCCCATGAGTCCAGATCACTCTTGTGCTGGTCCTACACATGAAATAGATGTTGACTGAACAGCTATCTCTATCCGTTAGGCAGAGTGTGAAGGTGTTCTCTCGTTCTAGCAGTGTTTTATCACCTGTGAGAATAAAAGGATCAGTCATATTAAAATCCAATAGCTCGATCCTTCTCTCCCCTGACATCTAGCATTGGTGGAGAGTCAGGAGGACCCTATATATGTCAGATGGTCTGCCATCCCTTCCAAAATTGGTGTGTTTGAACAGCATTAAAGGTGTTGTCTGGCTTGGAAGCTGATTATCCCAATGTTTTTAACCTGTGCCAAATTAAAAAATTAAAAAAATTCTGTCTGCAGTCCACATTTTCCCATGACACTGCCCCATTCCGGGTTGATTCTGGTTGCCACTGGACTAGAAGTGGGTTGGTCTCATGACTCTCACAACCTGAGTGGTTGCATATCACTACTAGTAATGTGCTAATGACACTGGTTTAGAGTACTGGGTTGGTCAGGTCCTTGACCACACAACCCCTTTAATCTAATGTGTATGGCAAACTTTAGTGGATCTCTTTCCAACAACCAATTCAGTGGAATAGACAGTAATACTGTCCAAGCAGTTATGGCCCAAGCAAAATAATATTATATCAACCGATTCTCCATTTGATCTACTTTGTTGCCAAGAAAGGCAAATCATTTCTTATTCTGTTTTATTTTTCAAAAAATTCCAAAATAATTTATCTTTTTTTAACCAATATTAAAATTCCTATGTTGAAAAGATGTTTAAAAAGACATTGTTCCATTGAAATAAGATTACAAATATATCTTTTGAGTTATGTCAATCCAAGCTGACTCAACATGTGCTGGCCTGCTAATTCCAGAGGGATGATCAAGGGAATAACGCCAACATTTAATTTGCTTAAAGGAAGAAATGCAGTAAAGATGTTAATTAACAATCCAGGTCGGGAACTTGCTACAGATAGTATGTTGATCAGCCCTGTCCTCAGCAAAGGTGAGCTATATCTGGAGTGAGATGATTTACTTCCCAAGATTTGGGTTGAGATTAAAGTAGGAACAAATTAACAGTTTGGCTGAAAGTGCTAAGAAATCTAAAACATGTTTATAGCTCCTGTCTCTCCATGATAATAACCTATTCTAGTTGTTCCAGGTGTGATGCAGCCACCTGTAGTTGTCACTGGAAACAGGGTCAGACATAGCAAATGGGCAAACTATGCAGTTGCAGGGGGCTCTGCTGGCGGGGTATGGAGTGGGGCGTTGCTACCTTTAAGGAAATTAACAGCATCCCCTACTGTCTATTACAGGGCTGGCCAACCTGCGGCCCTCCAGCTGTTGTAAAACTACAATTCCCACCATGCCCTGCTGTAGGCTGATAGCTGTAAGCAGTCTAGGCATGCTGGGAGTTGTAGTTGTGCAACAGCTGGAGAGCCGCAGGTTGGCCATTCCTGGTCTATTATATGCTATGCAATGATGCACCCCATAGAAGGTGCAGAGGTTGTGATCACAACAGAGCACTGGGGCCTCAGGGGAATTTATATTTTACATGTGGAGACCAGTACAATCAATTACATCTCAGAATTTGATGCCTTGTCACATATTTTGCATTGGACTCTCAAAGTCCAATAGACTTAAATGAATCAGCAGTGAGCATGTTTGGCCATACTGTAGCTCCATTTTAACACCCCTTGCCATTGTTGTGCAACTTGGGGGAACAGTTCTCCATTCTAGCAGAATGTAGAGGCCTAATGGCAGGATCACCAGCAGTTTAGCACTATGACGAAGCGAAGATGAGCAAAGTTTTGAAAAACTCGATTCAGCAGCTTCGCCGACGTTTGACAAGAAATTTGATTAGCTTCAAATTAATTCATCATGAATCGTTATGTTAAAACCCGATTCAGCTTATCAATCAATGGGACAGTTTTTAACAGCTGCTTAGACAGAAGTACACTCATCTAACGGCCGTTCAGACGGTAATACGCTAGTGCAATATTGCCTTTTGCGTTTAAAAAAAAAATCACTCACCTCATTCACTTGCTCATGCTCCACTGCCTGTCCACTCCTCTCTTGAATGAAAAAGGCCCGCTGAAGGACTGAGTGTGATGACGTCACCATGTTATTACGCTGGGAGAGTGTGGTGACGTCATCACACTAGATCTACTGTATCTGTCTATCCATCTATTTTCTTTCTTGCGTTCTATTTATCTATAATCTATAACCCATCTGTTAGTCTGTTTTATTTTAATCTATCTATTTATCTAACTAACTCTTTTTATTCTCTTCTTTCATATAAATATACCTAGTTTACAAGTATTGTGCTGTAATCAATACAGATGCTATAATATTAAAGGGGTTATCCAATACTATAAACTGCCCCCCCATATGCCGGGCCCCTCACAGGGAATATACTTACCCTGCTCCCTGAACCACTCCTGGTCCCTGCGCCACCACTGCTGCTTCTTCCCGTGCGCCGATTAAAACATCCAGTGTCGGGGGAAGAGGACGAGCCTCCCTAGCATTACGGGTGACTCTAGAGAGGATCGTCCCCGTCCCCGCCTGCCATTGGCTGCTCCCCCCCACCGACACTGAATGTTTTCATCGGCGCACGGGGAGAAGCAGCAGCGGCAGTGCGGGGACCGGGGCAGGGAGCGGTGAGCGTGGTAAGTATATTCCCTGTGAGGGCCCGGCATATAAGGGGTCAGTTTATAGTATTGGATAACCCCTTTAAGAAAAAATGCATAATCTATGTAGATACAGGAGTAAAAGCTGCATACAAATAAATTTTACTTCACTGCATTTATAAAGAAGTTTTTTCCACGCCATGTCTGTACTTTGAGAAAGAGAAGCAATGTAACAAGCACTGACATGGAGAGTTTGTTTACAGACGTTGTTCATACCAGCAAAGCAAGAGGGGGTGAGAAAAGTGGTGACTAAGCACTTTAAAAGATGGCCGAGGGCACTGTAAGACACCTGGATGGGATAGCCAAAGGGATTATTGGTAGAGTTATGAAAGCAGGAGAACACGCCAAGGAAAATGTTATTTCTGTGGCAGTTTGTAACTGTTTTTCAAAGCAATCTAGCCCTCCAGCTTTCAGAACTGGGATAAAATATCATGACACCAGAAATGCTCACATTACTTTAGATTTATGAGTAATTGTTTTATTTTTAGCACTGTTTTGAGGTTGGTTAATAGTGATGAGAACTGAAAATAACCTGTTTTCTATATGTGAAAATAAAAAAAAGAATATGTTACATAGGTTGTTAGCAAACAATATACTGTATATTTTTATTATTTTTTACAATAATTTATTTAATTATTCCCTTTAATTTTCAAGCCTTTTGAACAACACCATAACTGAGTAATCCTTTCCTCTGATTTTATCTTTTATTATATATTGAAGTATGTATTTCCATATTGTTCGTGCCTGCTTCTATTTCAGCTGGAGACGTTGCTTACATGCAAACTAGCCCTACTGCTTATTTGTGTATGAAAGCAAATCTGTTCCTCTTCGGCTGATGCGCTGGTTGCTCTGGGGCTGCCTGCTCAAGCCCAGAAAGGCTCAAGGTCATGGCCTCTATGGCTTCCTCTTCAGCACGTTTATGACTTACATCACACCAGAGGACACAAGGTGCCAGACTAACAGATGGCTTATGTTCTCTGTGTGCCAAGACAGACTGGCTACCTCTGCCCCTCATTGAAAGGCAAAAGCTCTTTTCATGAGGAAGACCTAGTACAGATAACTAGAAAAGGCAAAAAACATCTTAAGAGCACAAAGATCAATATGGAATGAATTATATAGTACATAAAACTATGTTTTGTGCACTACCCAATAAGCTTTTTGTAACACACTCCAATACAGGAGACTTAGGCACATGTTCATACCATCTAGTTCTCACAATTATTAAGAACAACTTTCATTTCATACAGTCCTTTTCCATCATGATGACACATATTATATTGGTTACTGTAAGATAAAATAGTGTATCACAATACTCAATGCTTAAAATAACTATACTATTTCAACACCAAAGTTAACAATGGTTTTGTTGGGTTAGTAGCCTAGTTAGATGGCCCCATTATGCAGTGTCGGACTGGCCCACCAGAGTACCAGAGGATCCTCTGGTGGGCCCAGGCTCTGATACCACAGTGGTCCCCAAATGCCCAGTAGACGTAAACCCACTTGGAGCTGCCTTTGAAGCCAATAACATACCACTAGGATCTATTTCCTTCAATCAAAGCCTATTAGACTTTATTGATAATGTACTGGTTGGGCCCCAAGAATAATTTCCTCTGGTGGGCCCAAGGAACCCCAGTCCGACACTGCCATTATGTAAAACTAGAACATTTAACACACCTGTACCCAAAGCCTCTGTGTTAGGCCTCAATTATTAGACAAGTATAGTGCCCTGGAGCAGGGGTACTTTGACGTCTGGACATTTGTCTGCTTCCCCTATGCAAAGACATCAACTCCCTACTTTATTTCACTTGCACTGTTTATTACTGCGTAACTGCATTTTATAAGTATGTTGTGATATATGTCCTATTCAGTTGCACAGTACTGTGGAAATGAATACTGAGAGACTTTTGGGACTTTCTAGGTCATAATGAGAAGCTACTAATTTTCCACAGTTACCATAAGAGTTAAAGAATACTATGGGAGTCATTTTTTAAGACCAACGCTTTAGATGCAGTCTTAATAACTTGTTGCGCTGGCGGTGGATCCGTCAAGGTTATGTAGAGGTGCCGGCCTTACATTCGGCGCATACACCACTGGTCTAAATGTAAGCCAGCTTCCTTGCTGGCTTTAATTTAGAACATTTTCTACACCTAAAGCAAGCGTAGAAAATGATAAATTGGCCCATCCATTTCCCTGTCCACACCACACCCCCTTTGTTTAGACCTGGCGTGAGCGGGGAAAATTTGCAGATTGCGGCACAAATAATCTGCAACAGATATGCCAGAAAACTGGCGTATATCATTTGGCAAATGATCCCCTATGTTTTGGAGGGAAAAAAGCCAGAACCACCAAAACCAGACAGAATGACCTTTTGAATGTCAGGTTTAGCTATGTTATCATATCTGAAAACTTATTTTTGTCTGGAAAATCTGCTGTGTCTTTGCCATTGAGTATTATTGAAGTTCTAATGCAAGTCTATGGGAGACAAAAGTGAGACATTGTATTTGTTTGTAATATAATAAATTTGGTAATGTCGCACTAAAATAAGGTGGAGATCCAACAGAGGTGCACCCGCTAACAGACAACACCTAGTCTGAGAAGAATAAATATAGTAAAAAATGGAAGTGGGGCGCACTCTAAAAGTACAGGGATCTTTAATTATATATAACACTAATAATAATAAAATTGACAGTAGACATCACAATAAGTTATCAACAAAGTGAAAAACAGCAGATAAAAAGTTAAATGCCAATGGTGAAATAGGTGGTGAATTTAAAAATAAGGAATAAGAATATATTAAATCAGACAATAGAGTCAATACATACAGATCCCAATATATAATAAAAATTTGAGGGTAAAAAGTGATATTTCCAATAGTGATGGTTATACGAATGTTATTCACCGATCGTGTTTGGTATGTTATTCCATACAAAGTTTTCAATAGAATAAATAATCCTCTCCTGTGACCAGTCCTTTGAGCAGCTAATGGTTATAGTGGTCAGAGTCCCAAGCGTATGCAGCCTTAAAGATTAAGTTGCGCAGTGATTCGGCTGTTCATACACACAGCGGCGTCCCGCTGTATTGATAGGAAGCGATCGCTTGGATGAGAAATGCAAGATCTTACCCGAGGGTCTTTTGTGCTGGATGATAGGTCCTCGACTCGGCGTGTCTCTCCTGACTCCGGTCTCAAGGGCTTGTGTCCAGATTCGAATTTGGCGCCAGTGAGATTGTTTGCTACACGTGGTTTGGTTACCTGTCGTATAGTAGCATTTGTTCACTTCGGCAATTCGCTGGTTATATTACGATTTCCAGACTTCCTCGGTCTTGCAATATCTCTCTTCTTGATGGGGGGATTAGTACCAGACGCGTTTCGGGGATTTAGAAGAATGACCCCTTCCTCAGTGGTTAGCATCCCCCTACTCGTGTTCCACCTTTATAGTGGATAAAGGATGTAAAAAGGACTGGTCTGGAATCCACATTTTTTTAAGGATTGGGATCTGTTGATGTTGCTTCTGGCTTTAAAACATGTGTTAAAAATACTTTTTAAATATGTCGGCTTTCTCATCCTTATAAAGGTAGACATAATACATAAATAAATAATATACTAAGTGAAAAATAATACAATATGTAGAAAATCCAAAAAATAAAAATGTATAAAATCCATAAAAGAGCATCTAATTGGAACATCAATATAGAAGTATCAGTAAGTGGAAGTAACAGGTCTCTACGTGAAGAGACCTTCAAAAAACTTCATTCTGTTGTCTAACATTCCCTTTAAATCATGTCATATAAAAGACGCATCGGTATCGCATATGCGTCAATGCGACCCCGATGTGTGTCTATGGACAATCTGGAGTTCATCAGGATGGATCTTCAAATCTCCAGAATAGTCTCCTCAGTATATAGGTATTTATTTGCAGTACATTATACACTGGTGCGGTTATGGCAGTGACTAGCATCTGCATAGAGGAATTTACATTTAACTATAGAATGACCTATTTAGAATCACATATTATACAAGGCACAACGAACTTACATGTGAATTTAATAATGGACAAATGTTAAAAAGGATTTATATAAAAAGACATCTAAATAGTGATAACAGAGCTCTATATACACGGGCCTTCATTCAATTGCCCAGTACCCTATTTAAGATCATATCTTATAGAAAACGCACTAGTGTCGCATACAATTTCAATGCGGTTCCACTGCGTTTTTACTAACAATTTAATATTTAATATTTTGCGGAGATCCTTCGGAATTACTCCCTCATCAAAACTCTGTAGCAATCTTTGTTTATTTATGGTACAATTTATATTGAGGTGAGTGTGGTGGTAACATACATCTGAACGATAAGGCTTTTATTCAACCATATAGTGCATTCTCCACAATGTTGTGGGGAACGCATCAGAATCGCATGCAGATTGAATGCGGCTCCAATGCGCTTTCTCAGAATTCTTCAGAACATGTTTCTCCTCAGATCCCTGAGGCGGTATTTTTATTGTGTGAATATTTCTTTCTAACGTGTTCTACACTGATGCAAGATTAGTGGATGGGGACCAAATGTAGAGGAAAAACTGTGCGGCTTTAAAATATCGCACAGTTAGTCATCGACAGATGGCGCCCATCCTATAGGAAGCCGAATAATTCAAAGTCCGCATTCAGGCCCGACGGTTGTAATGTATTTAGTTCAAAGATTCGTTTCGTTTCTAGACGTGACATTTTTTCAACATGGTTACCACCTCTCCAATCCTTTTGTACTTTGTCAATTGCTGAAAATTTTAAACAAGAGGGATCTTGGTTGTGTGTTATTTTAAAATGATATGACAGTGAGTGATTTTCAAAGCCCTTTTTTATGTTACCGATGTGTTCCGCAATGCGTTTTTTCAACGTTCTTTTAGTTCTTCCTACATACTGGAGCTTACAGGGGCATTCTATCACATAGATCACATCCTCTGTGCTGCAGGTAAGAAATTCATTAATTTGGTGACAATGTTTATTTGTTGTCGATCTAATTTCTGTTGTTTTTTTAGGAAACGAAGTTACTTTGCAGTTGCCGCACCTGCCACAACGATAAAAACCCTGAATGTTCGCCCAAGATTGTATAGTTGAGGTATGGTTTTTCTTTTTTTGGACAGTAGGTGCTATTTTGATACTTAAGTTGGGGGCTTTAGTAAACACAATTTTAGGTTTAGCTGGTATTAATGTACTTAGTATCCTGTCCTTTTTTAGTAAATGCCAGTGTTTATTGACAATAGACAGAATTTTCCTAAATGGGGATTTTAGGAAAATTCTGTCAATTTTATTATTATTAGTGTTATATATAATTAAAGATCCCTGTACTTTTAGAGTGTGCCCCACTTCCATTTTTTACCATTGTATTTGTTTGTGCTGAGTTTCTTCACTCCACCCCTGCCACTAGAAGGTTCTAGTTCAGCTAGAAACTGTATATAAGGAAAGTAGTCAGAGCCCCTAGTATTCTGTAGTTAGGGATCAGCGCTTAGAAGAAGAGACTCATTCCAGACTGCATGGCTGACCAGAAGACGACACTGACATGGGGATGCTGAGTCACAGACCCTGGGGCACCAGCCCTGTGACCAAGGAGTCAGACTACTGAGCCACAGAGGGTAGATCTCCAGCCTTCAGTCAGGGTACCAGCCTTATTGAGAGAGATAGCTAGCCAAGGCCTTTCCTCGGCATGAACCCTTCTTTTGCCCGGGAGGAGACTGGGGAAGCTAGCCTAGTGTTTGCCTGTATTATTTTGCACTTGAGTTTCTCCAGTAAAGAATCACACTAGTTCACTGCAGACCCTAACTCTCTGTACTTATTTCCCATTGGAGTGCACCATGCCTTACCAACCCTTCCGGAGAGTAGAAAAATGTGATGACACCTCTAAGGTGTCCAGGGGACCCAGCGTAGTGTTGGGGCCACCTGAAACCCAGCCACTGCACAAGCATTAAAGTACACATTTTGGTTTTGATCAGGTGCTGTTCAGATTTTCAATGCATTTTTTTATGCTAAAACAAGAAGTGCATTCAAACAAGAGGAGAATAGAGCATGTGTACTTTCTCTCTTTTTAAGATTTGCAACAAGTTGTGGCTTCAAAACTACAAAAAAAAAATTTTATCAAAACCTGATCAAAACCAAAAACTAGTACTGGCACCCTTCTAACATCACACAATTTACCTAATTATTCTCACTCATCGATTATCTATCCTTGGCCTAATAGCTTGCATTTCACTTACAATATCTTATGGAGCTACAGTACAGTACATCCATTGACACTGGATTTGTTTTGGCATATTTGTCATCAATTTAAGGGTACTTTCACACTAGCGTTTTTCTTTTCCGGCGCTGAGTTCCGTCCTAGGGGCTCAAATCCGGAAAAGAACTGATCAGTTTTATCCCCATGCATTCTGAATGGAGAGTCCGTCCTTCAGGATGCATCAGGATGTCTTCAGTTCAGTCTTTTTGACTGATCAGGCTTTTCAGAAAAACGTAGCATGCAGTATTTTTACCTCCGGCCAAAAAGCCTGAACACTTTGACTGAACGCTGGATCAGGCCTTTTTCCCATTGACTTGCATTAACGCCGGATCTGGCACTGTGTGTTCAGTCAAAACGGATCCGGCTTTTGCATGTTAAACCCTAAAAATGTGAAAAAAAAGTTAAAGTCCATAAATGGCGGATCCGTTTTTTCCAATGCATTTTTTCATTGTGATCAAAATCCTGATCAGGATTCAAATGTAATCCGTTTTCACACGTTTTTCCGGATCCGGCGGGCAGTTCTGGTGTCGGAATTGAACGCCGGATTAAAACAACGCTAGTGTGAAAGTAGCCTTAAAGGGGTTTTCCGGGAGAAAAATATTGATGAATTATCCTCAGGATAGGTCTTCAATATCTGATTGGTGGGGTCCGACACCCAGGACATATCAGCTATTTGTAGAGGCTATGGCGCTCCAGTGAGTGTTCTAGCCTCTTCACAGTACATCCAGCAGAGTGTCATTCATTATATAGACACTGTGCTTGGTATTGAAGCTGAGGCCCAATCAGTTGAATGGGACTGAGTTGCCCCTAGGCCATGATACTGATGTACGCAACTTTACTGGCCTAGGACAAGGCTGCTGTGCTCACCGGCCTCTTCAAACAGACGATCCTGCACTGATCAGTTATTGATTACTTATCCTGAGCATAGGACATCAATATTCTAGTCCTGTAAAACCCCTATAATATCTAAGAGGCCTACTATTCTTTTGTCATTTATCAGGAAAGAATAAATCACAGTTTGGATTTTTTCTGACCAATCCTGTTGTTTTCCTGGTTGATAAGCAACTTCAGGTTGGTAGCTTTTTATCTCGCAGGACCTTAATACATTCAACATAAGAAATGTCCTCCTCCACAGTACAGTAACTGGTGAACCAGTAAGTATCTCATCACTGCAGGACGCATTATTGTCTAAATGAAAAAGTTGACCCCTACTACTATACATCTTGCTATTGTTTGGATCGTCGGGACTGTATTCTTTTAACCGCAATGTTTGATGATGCCAGACCTTGTAAAAGTTTTATATGACGCTATTAGTTGAAATGTACTCAGGCACGACAAAATTGTTGTATGTATTGCCAGAAGCTTGTACAATTTTATCTCCCCCCGGGCAAAGGCACTCCAGTGTCTTGCCTGCCCCTGTCCTTAGCTTGCCCTGTTCTACAGCTTGCTCACTTTGTCATGTCTTGTTAAGCCCAGGTAGCAGCTGAAATTTAATTGACACTTCTCCAGCTGCAAGACGCCATCCCTGTTTGTTTATACCTCGCATCCTTTCCTCTGCTCACTTAAATTCCATGTGGGCAACATTAATGGCAGAGCATAGATGCATTATATGTGAATAATGTATTATAATGATACAATTTGGGTCTCTTAGCTGTAGCCTAGACCAATGCCGCTCTACATAATTTATCATTTCCACACACCTTCCAGAACCTTTTGTATGTAAATATTTAATACGTGAGGCATGTAAATCCTTTCAACATGATGGAACGTCCAGTATATCGAAAAAGATTATTGTAATTAAAGCATGTGCCCATTCATGCCAAGGGGGAAAGGGAAAACAAAAAGGGAGCTTTTGAATATTAAAGGATTTATAGCTTTGCTATTGTTCTACTGTTGTTCGTGTTGTTATCTAGTCAAGGCGTTGTGTATGGCAATGATCTACAGTATTTTACATCCATCCAGATCTGGAAAGCATAGGGGAGCTACAGCTAAAAATATGTTAACTATGCTATATCTGAGCAGTTCTAGTTACACAGATAGGTTAGACACTATTAACCCTATTTATAAGCTATAAATGTGAGGCAGATACAATAAAGTCTGTCATAAGAAGAGCAGGATAAAGAAGATTAGGGATGCTCGCATAGACCACTATAATTGGGGAAAAAGCTTTAAATTTCATCTGCTTATAAGGGTGTTGATTTAAAATGACTTTCACTTTTCGTGGATATTAATATGCAAAGTGAATATACTTTAGTACACACCTACAGGGATCATATGGGAGTCTTATGAAAGCATCTAAAAGAAAAATTTCCTTGTTTGTCCATAGCAACCAATCACAGCATAGCTTTCATTTTATATAATGCTCTTGAAAAATGAAAGCTATGCTGTGATTGGTTGTTCTGGGTAACAAAGACAGGGTCCCCTTTCTAGTTATTATGGGGAGCAGCCATGGTTGCTTTTGTCACCATTATGTCACCTGAGTGGAAGTGAAATATGGAACGATTAAAGAGTGTTGCCTGAATATAGACTAAGCTTTATTAAGGAACTTAAATGGGTTGTTCAGCCAGTACATATTGATGACCTATCCTTAAAATAGGTCATGAATATCTGATTGTGGGGGTCCAACTTCCCTGCATTCCCGCCAATCAGCTGTTTGGAGAGGAGGCAGTGCTCGTGTGAGCTCTACTTATATTACACTGCTTGTCGTCTCAGAAGTATTGGTGTCGCAGTGTAATTACAAGTGCTTTTTCTATTGACTTGATTGGGATCAGCACTTATAATTACACTGCGAGACGACAAGCAGTGTAATCTTGAAGAGGAAGCCTGGGTTTGTACGAGCAACGCCTCCTCTTCAACCAGCTGATTGGCGGGTGTGATGGGAGTGCCGGGAGTCAGACCCCCACGGATCAGATATTGATGACCTATCCTGAGGATAGGTTATCAATATGAACTGGATGTACAACCCCTTTTAATAAGCACTCAATCCACCAAAATAATACATTGAAGGCAGATTTATCAAAGTTGTCAAAAAGAAGAACTGTTTTTGTACTGATCACTACATATACAATATCACTATATACTGTATATACAAAGCCAGTTTTTAGGCAATTTTGATAAATTAATCCCTTAGTATATTTTATTTCTCTAAATTCTATTAATCATATTCCATGAATAGATATCAGCAAAAAGGGAATATTTGGTGGTCCTTTGGCTCAGTGGTTAGACCTTGCAGCATCAGTTTCACATCAGGGCAAAATCTGCATGGAGCTTATGTTTTCCTGGGCTAAGCTGTGTTTCCTAGAGATACTCTAAATTGGTGCTAGGTCCTGGCATTTAAGCATTTTTAGAAATTATATTGAGGGCTTATTAGAAATCAGTTGCTGGTCCACAGTCATCACTTCTGGCTTCAAGGTCATTTCTGTGCCACACTTCCTACATATAATGTACTATAAAGACATGTGAAGCAACCTATTTAAAACTGCATTCCCCATATAGATTACACTCCTTTATCTTTCTGTTATGTTATCGACTATCACAAAGTGGGTGTGGACAGGGTCTGTAATGACCGGCGTCATGCACAGGGAGGAAAAAGGGAAAGCCCTGCCCAAGGGAGAGGGAAAGGTGGTGACCCCTTACTCACCTTGCGGCTGGCACCTGACTGCCCTGACGTCCCTAGACGGGTTCCTCACCCGTGCGGCGATCACGTGCCTAAACCCTGGCTTTCCCTGAAATGAGCCCTAGATAGTGAACGGGCCGGTGGGATCGCTAGTCCACACCACTGACACTAAGAGGGAAACACCAGGGAGAGGACAGACAATACAGACAAACACATACACCCAGGTGTGCGACCACAGCAGACCACAAAGGTCCAACAGGGATCCGGAGGGTAGCGTTCTGGACCAACAACCAGAGAACGCAGCAACACAGCTCCAGAGGGTCAGAATAGATGTCCAGGCAGGAAGCTCTATATCTGGCAACCAGAGAAGTGTGAGAGGGGAATATAAGGAGGTTGGGAGTGCTGGACAAGGAACAGCTGAGGAGAAGGAGCTACGGATCCCTGAGTGAGCCAAAAGGGTTTGCAACGCAAACCCAGAAAGCTACCATAAGGAAACAGCCCTATCTTACATAGAGCGCGCAGCCAACCGCTGCGACTTCCTGACCCCGGGTATAACGGAGTCAGGCGTGGTTCTTGACACCCTCGTGACAGGGTCATAGCTAAAGACTCATGGGACCTGGTGCAAGAGTTCAGGTTGGGCCCCCCTTCCCTCAGTACTTTGTGGCCAGAGGCACGGAAGCACATTGCATTCCTACTGCCTGAGGCAAAAATTGAAACGGCACCCCCCATTCCAAATTTTTGACCTTACCCCTTCCCTCCTGGCCGAGGTGCAATTTGACAAGCATGCACTTTCTATAATACTAAAGTCTTCTTATGTGGCACAAGGGTCTTTGGGCCTGGTAGCAACTGCTAATTCTGCACCCCCTATAGCTACGCCTCTAGGTGTGGATCCACTGTGTCACTAACCAGATTTGGCTTGGAGCTACTTCTAAGGACATTATCTAGGTGGCCCCCATTGTCTTCATCCTTTAACCTCTGTACAGGGATATGGACTCAACTGCATGGGATACACCATGCCGCTACCTTGAAGTAGTCTCAGTTCAGTGACACCTGACCCTGGAAGGGTTAAGAGGCACCAGTGTGTGGCACCGAGGACAGGCTAGTACATAGTCAGTGGACAGGCTGAAGTCAGGGGAAGTGGAGCATACAATCTAGTAAATGGACAATTTGATCTGCCACCTGGTACTTCAGAATTAGATTTCTGTCCTTTAGCCTCCTGTGGCAAATTTTTATAGAAACTATCTTACAAATCTATTTTCAGTATCACTAGCTGTGCATCCTTTATAAGTCCTAAAATTCCCCTTTAGTTATACCCCTGGACCTCACACACCAAAAATTCCAACATCTGTTGTTGCTGAGATGTTATTCTTTGAATAATATTGAGCTCTACTTACACTCTACCTTGGCTTAACACTATGAGTTTGTAAAGTTTTGTATGAACGACTGGTATGAGAGCAGATTAATACTTATTGAACTTCAAAACTTTCATTTGTTGAAATAGTAGGATATTTTGGCTCAGCATGACAACCAGTCCTATAACTTAAAGGGATTGGCTATAGTGAGCTTGCATCAATGCTTGTGCAAGTCCTGGGTGTTGGTAGTCATCGAGAACACTTTGTATCAGTAGAGAAGGATTCATGATCTGTTTTGTTACATGTCCCTCCACCTGCAACCACCTTGTGATGATCAGTAAGCACCATCTGAACGGGACAGTAGGCTTACGAAGCAGGGTGGAGGGAAGCATAACTTCTGTAATCTAGAAAATGGCCCAGAAGATGAAATAAATATGTATTAGTTAATAACATACAATTTGTATTATGATTCATTGGTATACAGATTAAATAAAATGGCCACGCCCATTAAGACGAGAATATAAAGAGCACAGTATCATACAAAGAAATATACCTACATTACGTGTTTGTAGGGTTGGGACGATTGTCAACAAAAAATACTGGCCAAGTTTACTTGGGTTTAAAGGGTGTGTGTACTCAGGACATGGCTTAAAGGGGTTGTGCCCCTTTTGAAGTTTTAAAGTTACTCCCGATCCACAGGATAGGGGATAACTAGATGAACGCTGGTGGTCCGACCTCTGGGACCCGCATGATTCCTAAGAACAGGAGTCCCATTCACCCTGTCTTATGGAGCAGCAGGTTGTGCATTCACCTTGCCACTTCATTCATTCTCTATGAGAATGCCAAAAATAGCGAGCACTGTACTCAGCTATATCCAGCAGTGGAGCTGCAGGGCATGTGCTCAACCCCCTCAATCAGATAGGGGGAATGGGACCTCAATTCTTGGGATGAGTGCTGGTCCCAGCAGTCGAACCCACAGCGATCAACTAGTTATCCCCTATCTTGTTGTTAGGAGATACCTTCAAAACTTGGAACAACCCCTTTATTACTGGTTATTTGATGCCAGTTGTTTGATAATATCGAGTATTGCTGCTTCATTTTTTAAATTAAACTGATTTATTCCTGTCTTTTTTAATATAAAATGAGGCCAAAAATTATGCAAAAGCTTCATGTGTGAGCAGGTTTAATTGAAAGAGCTGTTATGGAGACACAAATAACCACAAAACCAGGAAAATTATATACTCTACATTTATTTAAGTCATGGCCCTGTACCGTGCAACCCTAAGCAGGGATACAGCAGCGATACTGGTTTGCCATGCCGTTTTGTTTTGTAGAATGATTTTTTATCAATGAGAGAAAATGCCTGACTGACCGAAACCTTTTCCATCTGTAAATATATTAGATATTCCTCATTATCTTTATTACTGCAGAGTGTAACAGTGTATAGCAAGGTATTTTTGTCGTCCTTCCCATTTAATCTCTTGTAATGTAGTTGGTTAGTGATGCCTGATACCTGGCTGCATTCCTGCAGTATAAAGTAACTATACATGTGTACTGACCTTTAGGTGGGGCTTGGAGGGAGCCAGGAAAGTAGAAAACACTTAGCTATGGAACAAAGAGCTCATAACCATTGTAGCCATCATCTGGGTAAGATGTGTCTTGCTACCATCACCCCTCTTTGTATCATATGGGTGTTGGCCGAGTGCCATGTTGGGCACTGGTTGATAGGAGCTGGCTCATTTGTTAATGGCTTTGAGTGACTGTTACTTACTTTATTTGATAGTTAGAGTTGAGCGAATTGAAGTCAAATGAATTGACTTAGATCCGAATTTCAGGAAAAATGTGATTCGCTGCAAAACTAAATTTCCTTGTTCTACGTGGTAAACAATCAATTTTTAATGAGATGGCGCCCAAAACAAACAAAAATACATACTCACCTCATCCATTTGCACACGAAAAGGCCATTGCAGCCATCTTGATTAAAGATACCGTGCAATGCGTATGAATCTTTTACCACACTGGTGTGCTGGCTGGGCACCATCATGTCAGCACGTCACCACGCGAGATTTCGCATGGTGTCTTCAATCAAGATGGCCGCGACATCCTCTATGTAAATAAATGGATAAGGTGAGTATTAATTTTTT
The DNA here is from genome assembly GCF_905171765.1 of Bufo bufo. NCBI lineage: Eukaryota > Metazoa > Chordata > Amphibia > Anura > Bufonidae > Bufo > Bufo bufo. The sequence continues at coordinate 347,819,246 of NC_053391.1, read as the reverse complement.
TATTTTTACCCTGATTATCCCCTGAAAGGCCTAAATGGTAGCCTTAGATGCCGCACTCAGCAATGAACGCAGCATCTGAGGGGTTCAGTGACGGGAGACGGCGAGACCGCCATTCCCCATCATTGCGTCGGCTATATACCTGTACAAAAAAATACGCTTTGTGACGTAATTCGTCACAAATCTAATTTTTTGTGAAATTTGCCAAAACAGCCAAATCAAATTTTTCATAACTTCACTCATCTCTAAATTATAGCTTAGTAAACTCTTTATTCACCTAAGTTGTGTTAAGTTATATTTTCCTGAATCTCAGATCTCACGATAATACAAACGGGTTCTCATGTTTTACACTGGAAAGAAGGAACTTCACATCGCAGCATGTCCCGCACATGTGCTGTAGAACTAAATATCCCAACATGTCCTGCACATGTATTGTAGAACTACATGTGCAGCCAGACTACATGTAGTGACTTTTCTATTAGATTGTTAAAATACTTTGAGTAAACTCATAAAACTAGCTGCATTATTATAGTAATGTAGTATTTTTACAGTAGCTGAGTAACAATAATGTAGTATTGTATTAAATTTGAAATTAATGTAGCCCATTAATTGAAAATTCTTTCTATGTGCAGCCCATATATATCAGGCCAAATTTGAGACCCCTGCATTAATCGGATTGAATAACACCTGCAAATGGAACACTTCCATTCTATTCACCAATAATTGACTTCTATGTTAAAAAAAAAAAAAGGAAAGTTCTGCAGACAAAACATTTTCTAGCATGAACGTCTGTTGCTGATTCCCGCAAAAATGTGGCACAAAATTGTACAACATGCTGTGCTTTTTTGTCTGGTAAAATGCTGGGTTTTCTAATAGAAATCAGAACCCATTATAGTCAATGGGCTCGACTCATTTTTGTGTCCAGTCCTTTCCTCACTGGCACACTTTGATTGACAGGGGCCAGACAGTGGTAAAGCAGTGAGGGAGGGGCTGAGCACGGAAAGGCACGGAGCTTGGATGCAACAAGAGCAATGGTGACATCCTCATTGCATCAAAAGCCTACTTTGTATATCAAGAACAAGTTTCATAACTCAGGAACAGAGCCTCAGATCAAAAAATGAAAAACAGCATTTTAATCAGGTGAACCACAGCTATATGTCTATGTAAACAGTTGGATAGTGTGGTCACTGGTGACAGATTCCCTTTAAGAGTGGGTTCGCTCTAGCGTTATGGCATTCCGTTATAGGTTCTGTCTATAAAAGGAACCGTTATGCTTGCCCATAGACCTATATTAGGACGGAGCAAAACGGAAGGCCCCTTAAAGGCTGTCTGGGCATTCCGTTATATTCCGTTATAAACGGAACCTATAACGAAATGGCATAACGCTAGTGCAAACCCACCCTAAGTTGGGATTCTTGCATGGTTGATAGCAAGAATATTGCCACATACTATTCTTGCCATCACAAATAGGACCCCCTATGGGATGTGAACAGAGCTCATTTCAAATTTGTTGTATTTGATAGATGGCTTCTCAGAGCAGACCTAAACCCTTCCTCTAAGCATGGACACACCTAGTGATTATTTGTAGATGTATGTACTGTGAAAATAAAAACTATCAGTACTAAGATAAGCATGGTGCTGGTTGATTTCATTTGTTCAAGGCTTTCCTAGGTCTTGTGCTACAGTCATTTTTATATGTAAAGTGCTATAAATCTCATATTGTAAGTGCACAAGCGACACGTCTAACTCTTTCTAGTAATGTAATATTATTATCAGAGAACAGTATGTAGCTAATAAGAGCAATGCTGGCATCGCTGTGTTAGAATAAAACAGCAGTCATTTTTCACAGGTGAAGAAGAATGTATTAAGGATGATTAGACTTAGCGAAATAATGAATGCACTGTACACTTAATAACCCTTACACTGTACATGGCGCTAGAGTGAAAGGGAATATAATTTAATGCTTATCCAAGCAGCTTCTTGCCTCAAAACTCCCTACGGTGCTGTAAAACATCTTAAACAAATTCAGTCTATGGATTCTACGAACTCTTTAAGCCAGGGTCAACTTTTCAAAGAAGGAAATTTAGTATATCTGGCCCAAATCTCCTAAAAGCTCATCAGTGTGTGCCACAAAAGCATAACCCACGGACCCTGCTGATTTCTCTTCCTCGATGGCAGACTATGGATTTCATGCAAAGCTATGATCTCTGAGATTTTGAGATTTCCATGGGTGTCACTTCCGAAACAGCATTATGCAATTATATTTTCCTCTTCCAAATCATATGATCTATCTGTTATATTTCTCCAATAACATTGATAAGGGACAATTTCTTATAGTGTACCTACATTTTTATTTTATTTTTCATGATTCAATAGTACAGGTTAAAAAAGTCAACTTTGTAATAGTTGGATAATATTTAATCGGATAAACCTGCTCTCAGTAGCAGCAGTAGCCCTGTCTGACGTCTCCCTGTCCTCTGTCTGCCTCAGAAGCTAGTCCTCCTCCTCCCCTCTCCATAGACTTCAATGGGCTGGGTACCTTTTTATGTTAAACATATTTGTTAGGAATTGTTGGTGAGGTTTTTTTTTTATTTCTCTATGTCACTATCTCTATATTTTTTTTTTGAATGTACATAATTCTACAATTTCCACAATAACCACTAGGCCTATAGGTCATGATTTCCTGTTCTGTACAGGTAACTTTTCCGTAGCTATTATTATTATCCCCACAGGCAGAATTACTTCTATATAGATAACACGGAATCCATCATTCAAAATACGTAATATCACAGTTTATCAGCTCCTCCCGACTTCTGGACTTCAAAAACTCTTTCATGGGGTCAGCTTCTGTCCATTGTGTCTATGGCTCATGTATAAAACAGCAATTGAAGCAGCACAAACGCACACAAACAACATTTAAAAAAGAAATAATTAACAAATATTTTTTATTCCCCTAAAGTGGGGAAAATTGGCTTCTACCTCACAGTTTTCTTTTTTGCCTTCCTCTGGATCAACTTGCAGGATGACAGGCCGAACTGGATGGACAAATGTCTTTCTTTGGCCTTATATACACTGCTCGAAAAAATAAAGGGAACACAAAAATAACACATCCTAGATATGAATTAATTAAATATTCTTCTGAAATACTTTGTTCTTTACATAGTTGAATGTGCTGACAACAAAATCACCCAAAGATAAAAAAATGGAAATCAAATTTTTCAACCCATGGAGGTCTGGATTTGGAGTCACACTCAAAATTAAAGTGGAAAAACACACTACAGGCTGATCCAACTTTGATGTAATGTCCTTAAAACAAGTCAAAATGAGGCTCAGTAGTGTGTGTGGCCTCCACGTGCCTGTATGACCTCCCTACAACGCCTGTGCATGCTCCTGATGAGGTGGCGGACGGTCTCCTGAGGGATCTCCTTCCAGACCTGGACTAAAGCATCTGCCAACTCCTGGACAGTCTGTGGTGCAACGTGACGTTGGTGGATAGAGCGAGACGTGATGTCCCAGATGTGCTCAATTGGATTCAGGTCTGGGGAACGGGCGGGCCAGTCCATAGCATCAATGCCTTCGTCTTGCAGGAACTGCTGACACACTTCAGCCACATGAGGTCTAGCATTGTCTTGCATTAGAAGGAACCCAGGGCCAACCGCACCAGCATATGGTCTCACAAGGGGTCTGAGGATCTCATCTCGGTACCTAATGGCAGTCAGGCTACCTCTGGCGAGCACATGGAGGGCTGTGCGGCCCTCCAAAGAAATGCCACCCCACACCATTACTGACCCAATGCCAATCCGGTCATGCTGGAGAATGTTGCAGGCAGCAGAACATTCTCCACGGCGTCTCCAGACTCTGTCACGTCTGTCACATGTGCTCAGTGTGAACCTGCTTTCATCTGTGAAGGGCACAGGGCGCCAGTGGAGAATTTGCCAATCTTGATGTTCTCTGGCAAATGCCAAACGTCCTGCACGGTGTTGGGCTGTAAGCACAACCCCCACCTGTGGACGTCGGGCCCTCATATCACCCTCATGGAGTCTGTTTCTGACCGTTTGAGCAGACACATGCACATTTGTGGCCTGCTGGAGATCATTTTGCAGGGCTCTGGCAGTGCTCCTCCTGTTCCTCCTTGCACAAAGGCGGAGGTAGCGCTCCTGCTGCTGGGTTGTTGCCCTCCTACGGCCTCCTCCACGTCTCCTGATGTACTGGCCTGTCTCCTGGTAGCGCCTCCATGCTCTGGACACTACGCTGACAGACATAGCAAACCTTCTTGCCACAGCTCGCATTGATGTGCCATCCTGGATAAGCTGCACTACCTGAGCCACTTGTGTGGGTTTTAGACTCCGTCTCATGCTACCACTAGAGTGAAAGCACCGCCAGCATTCAAAAGTGACCAAAACATCAGCCAGGAAGCATAGGAACTGATAAGTGGTCTATGGTAACCACCTGGAGAACCACTCCTTTATTTTTTTTAAACAAAATGTCATTTTTTAATGACACATCCCTTTCAGTCAGTCAATTCACAAACAGTGATCATTGCAGGGGCAGGGGGAGGGAAATAAATGCAGAAGCTGGCACTTTCCTTCAATAAAATATATTGCCACTTAAACTATAGAATTATAAAAAAAATTATAATTAAAGTTTAGGTACACTTTAAATAGCTGTGTGTTAATTAAGGAAGCATTAATGCAATTAAAGTATTATCTTGTGCTCTAATTCCACTATAATCCTGCTTCTAATTAAAGAATGACAATTCATAAAAGGAACACCGCAGTACTGTACATCTGGTACAGACTGTGGTACCTAATGCAGGGTCTGAAGGGCCCTTTGGTGTTATTTGAAGGCTGTGACTACACCTAGTCTGTTTGTAGCACTTAGATTGATTTTAAGCATTTAGCTACAGCTGAACTCCAAAGCAGGAAAACTGTCATATGCTCATATGCAGGGCCGTCTTTGCCACAGGGCAAAAGGGGCAGCTGCCCCGGGCCCAGTTGCTCCTGGGGGCCCAAGGGAGCTCTGTTTCCCGACTCCCATTCATTAGTGACTGCGTCGCTAGGTTAAAACATTCAGGGCCTGGGCCCCTGATGTTTTGTCCCAGGCCCCGAATGTCCTGCCTGCCTGCTAGAATCGAATACACTGGGTGTAGAGGTGAAGGACCTGTGGTGACATCACAGGTCATGTGATCAGCAAAGCAGGCTGTGATAGGATGACCTGGATGATGTCACCATCATGTGACCAGTGCAGGGTTGGACCGGAGTGAAGAGGAGGAGGAGCCTAATGCTGATGTCTGATGAGGACTGGAGAGGTAAGTGAAGGGACAGGGAGAGGCAGAGCAATGCTGGGAGTTGTAGTTATTTAACTGGGATGTATGTTAGGGCTGAAGGGAGGGATGTTATTGACATGGAACTGTGTGCTTGAGGTGGCTGGGGGAGGGAGTGATGTTATTTACATGGGACTGTATGTTGAAAGTGGATGGTGGGGGGGAATGATGTTTATGTACATGGGACTTAATGTTTAGGCTACGTTCACACTTGGGTTTGGGGATCCCCTTGTGAGATCCTTTTCAAGGCTCTTACAAGCAGCCCCAAATGCATCAGTTTAACCCCAATGCATTCTGAATGGATGCGGATCCATTCAGAATACATTCGTTCAGCTCTGTACGGCCCCCCGTTCCGTTTTGGAGGCGGACCCCAAAATGCTGCAAGCAGCGTTTTTGTGTCCGCATGGCCTTGCGGAGCCAAACGGATCCGTCCTGACAATGTAAGTAAATGGGGACGGATCCCTTTGCATTGACTCAAAATGGTGCAATTGTAAACGGATCCGTCCCCTATTGACTTTCAATGTAAGTCAGGACGGATCCGTATTGGGACTTAGAAATTCAAATCTAATACAAACGAATCGGTCCAGAACGGATGCATTCGTTTGTATTATCGGTGCGGATCCATCCTGTACAAGTACAGGACAGATCCGCACGAACGCAAGTGTGAAAGAAGCCTTAGGGGGTGATGCTTACATGGGATTGTGCGTTGGAGGCGGCTGGGGAGGAGGTGATGTTATTTACATGGGACTGTATGGTGGAGGGAGGATTATAACTGCAGGGGGCACTACAGATCCAGGGGACATTATAGGCGGTCTTATTACTTCTGGGGGCTCTATAGGAGGGTCTTATAGATCCGCCTTATTTCTACTAAGCGCACTATGGGGGCCTTATTACTACTGAGGGGTCTGTAGGGAGCTTTATTACCACTGGGGGAACAATAGGGGGACTTATTTCTACTGGGGACTCTGTGAGGGTATTATTAATATGGGAGGGCTCTTCTAATAATGGGGGCATTGTTGAGGAGCATTATCACGGTTGGGGCAGTGTTACTATTGAGGGCATTCTAGAAGGGAATTACTATTGGTGGGACTATGAGGAGCACTATTACTATGGGGGGCAGTAATGTTTCTTCAGGATAGTATTTGGGGGGGGGGGGGAAGGGGCGTAACTAAAGGCTTATGGGCTCCGGTGCAAGAGTTCAGCTTGGGCCCCCCTTCCCTCAGTGCTTTGTGTGTCTTCTTATGCGGCACAAGTGTCTTTGGGCCCCATCATGCTCCTGGGCCCGGAAGCGACTGCTACCTCTGCACCCCCTATAGCTACACCCCTGGGGGGGGGGGGGACAAAGCAAGCAGCAGGATAACACTGTGGGGACTCCAGTTGGGGGATAATGATAGAATGTGAGGAAGCTAAGATGTCTGTGTGTCACACTCTGCAGAGACGAGGCGGCTAAGAGAAGTTGTCCAGACCGAGTGGAAAAGATGATGAGAGAGAAGATCTACAGAGAAGATGATGACAGAGAGGAGACGTCACCTGGAGGCTCTGGACGTGACAGGTAAGTGCTGCTGTATAGCAAGTACAGCAAAGTGCGGGGGGGGGGGCGGGCGGGATCCAGGGGGCCCAAGTAAATTTTTGCCCAGGGTCCAATCAATATTAAAGACGGCCCTGCTCATATGCCACCTATCAGGGGTAGCTTTCCTATGAGTCTATAACAGGGCTTTGACAAAGAATATAAGCCAAACCAGAATCCTTTTCATAGGGAAAAAAGACAGCAGGACATTGACACATAGGGAAACAATGTAGCCAGCGTGCAGGTAAACAATGAGGAAGACACAGCTCTCCCATGCGGTCCCTTCAAACAGCTTGGTGGATGTACCACGAGTTGGACCTCCACTGATCTGATATTAATGACTTATTCTATGGATAGTTCTTTAATATTGTGAAACCAGAGTACTCCTTTACTGGTATAGTAAATCATGGTAGTTTCTATCCTAAAGAAGAAAAGAAAGACAACTTGTATAGTGAACATCAGATAAAAGTCTGGGTTCTAGGATACTAACCAAGTGGGTAAAGAAAAATGTTTTTCTGTGCATCCTATACTCTGCCACATCCTATACTCTCATTAGGCCAATGCTTACTCCAGGGTGTAGCATGAATAAATAATTCATATAAATCCTGGGAATAGGCATGCTGCAGGGGAGTATGGGTCTTATTTGCATGCAGTGTATTTGTGCTCTCTTCTACTGACCTAGCAAATAGGGGGGCTATAGAATACTATATATATATATATATATATATATATATATATATATACACAGTGGATATAAAAAGTCTACACACCCCTGTTAAAATGTCAGGTTTATGTGCTGTAAAAAAAAAATGAGACAAAGATAAATCATTTCAGAACTTCATCCACCTTTAATGTGACCTATAAACTGTACAACTCAATTGAAAAACAAACTGAAATCTTTTAGGTGGAGGGAAGAAAAAAAATAAAAATAATAAAATAATGTGGTTGCATAAGTGTGCACACCCTCTTATAACTGGGGATGTAGCTGTGTTTTTGCAAAGAAGAGTGGGCAAATCTTGCCAAGTCAAAATGTGCCATGCTGATAGACTCATACCCAAAAAGACTGAGTGCTGTAATAAAATCATCAGGTGCTTCAACAAAGTATTAGTTTAAGGGTGTGCACACTTATGCAACCATATTATTTTATTCCTCCACTTTCCTCCACCTAAAAGATTTCAGTTTGTTTTTCAATTGAGTTGTACAGTTTATAGGTCACATTAAAGGTGGAAAAAGTTTTGAAATTATTTATCTTTGTCTCATTATCACGGAAACCTGACATTTTAACAGGGGTGTGTAGACTTTCTATATATTTTCTACTGTGTATATATATATATATACACTGCTCAAAAAAATAAAGGGAACACAAAAATAACACATCCTAGATCTGAATTAATTAAATATTCTTCTGAAATACTTTGTTCTTTACATAGTTGAATGTGCTGACAACAAAATCACACAAAAATAAAAAAATGGAAATCAAATTTTTTAACCCATGGAGGTCTGGATTTGGAGTCACACTCAAAATTAAAGTGGAAAAACACACTACAGGCTGATCGAATTTTGATGTAATGTCCTTAAAACAAGTCAAAATGAGGCTCAGTAGTGTGTGTGGCCTCCACGTGCCTGTATGACCTCCCTACAACGCCTGTGCATGCTCCTGATGAGGTGGCGGACGGTCTCCTGAGGGATCTCCTCCCAGACCTGGACTAAAGCATCTGCCAACTCCTGGACAGTCTGTGGTGCAACGTGACGTTGGTGGATAGAGCGAGACATGATGTTCCAGATGTGCTCAATTGGATTCAGGTCTGGGGAACGGGCGGGCCAGTCCATAGCATCAATGCCTTCGTATTGCAGGAACTGCTGACACACTCCAGCCACATGAGGTCTAGAATTGTCTTGCATTAGGAGGAACCCAGGGCCAACCGCACCAGCATTTGGTCTCACAAGGGGTCTGAGGATCTCATCTCGGTACCTAATGGAAGTCAGGTTACCTCTGACTATCAAATGGAGGGCTGTGCGGCCCTCCAAAGAAATGCCACCCCACACCATTACTGACCCAATGCCAAACCGGTCATGCTGGAGGATGTTGCAGGCAGCAGAACGTTCTCCATGGCGTCTCTAGACTCTGTCACGTCTGTCACATGTGCTCAATGTGAACCTGCTTTCATCTGTGAAGATCACAGGGCGCCAGTGGCGAATTTGCCAATCTTGGTGTTCTCTGGCAAATGTCAAACTTCCTGCACGGTGTTGGGCTGTAAGCACAACCCCCACCTGTGGACGTCGGGCCCTCATATCACCCTCATGGAGTCTGTTTCTGACCGTTTGAGCAGACACATGCACATTTGTGGGCTGCTGGAGGTCATTTTGCAGGGCTCTGGCAGTGCTCCTCCTGTTCCTCCTTGCACAAAGGCGGAGGTAGCGGTCCTGCTGCTGGGTTGTTGCCCTCCTACGGCCTCCTCCACGTCTCCTGATGTACTGGCCTGTCTCCTGGTAGCGCCTCCATGCTCTGGACACTACGCTGACAGACACAGCAAACCTTCTTGCCACAGCTTGCATTGATGTGCCATCCTGGATAAGCTGCACTACCTGAGCCACTTGTGTTGGTTGTAGACTCCGTCTCATGCTACCACTAGAGTGAAAGCACCGCCAGCATTCAAAAGTGACCATAACATCAGCCAGGAAGCATAGGAACTGAGAAGTGGTCTGTGGTTACCACCTGCAGAACCACTCCTTTATTGGGGGTGTCTTGCTAATTGCCTATAATTTCCACCTGTTGTCTATCCCATTTGCACAACAGCATGTGAAATTGATTGTCACTCAGTGTTGCTTCCTAAGTGGACAGTTTGATTTCACAGAAGTGTGATTGACTTGGAGTTACATTGTGTTATTTAAGTGTTCCCTTTATTTTTTTGAGCAGTGTATATATATTTGCCATTAGGTCTGTTATCTATTGGAACGTTAAAGAATGCAATGTCATTGAAGGATTTAAAAGTTCCATTATAGAGGAATTAGTCAAGCTTAAAAGATTAAGAAATCACAAAGAAAAAACAATAAGGGATCATTTCCGGCGCACAGCGAGCACGTGTATCTGACAAATGACAATGCAAGCAGTTAGGGTGGAGAAGAATCGTTCCATAAGGAAAACTGATTAGGGCAATCAATCCTCATTTAGCCCTGCCCTTTCTATTTTTCACATCCTCCTCACACCCCTGGTGAAACTTGTTAAATGTACTGTATGTTTTTTGTTTTTTTTTCATTCACGCTATGTAAATATGTAAATATATTGAGCGTTTTTGTCATATTAAATGGGTTCTCCCACGAAAAATATTCCACATTTTTCACACAACTGAATCTGAATACTTTTGCAATTGCTTGTCATTAGAAATGTTTTAGAACCACTGAGTTATTCAACTAAATCCATCTGTATAGCTCCTTCTACTGTTTGTTCTTTTCTTTCTTTTTCTGTTCACCTAGCTGAGGTGGACGCACATGCTCAGATCTGTCTTTGACTTCCACCAACCATATGTCCTGTTAGAAGCCGTGACAGCTACAGGACATGCCCCATGAGCAAGGACACACCCCTGAAGTGTCAGCATGATATAAATCTAGCAGAGCAATTGAGGCAATGAATATGGGGAGCTTTGGATCCATGTGAGGTATAGGGCTGGTTCTACATAATTCTCATTTATTATATGATGTTTGATTTTAATTCTTCACACATTAATCATGGGATGAGCCCTTTAAAGAAAATATTTGACTCCATTTTATTGGAAGATAACACCATATCTTATGCAGGGGCTGGGTGCACAGTGCTTTTACTGCTAGAAGCTGTAGATTAGTTTATATGGTGTGTACAGGAGATCTTTGGGGTGCTTCATGGTACAGTAAAAATACAATGGAGCTGCCCTCATCAGGTATCCAAATAAGTAGCTCATCCTGGCTCAGATAAATAAGGTATCAGTGCAGTATGTGTGGTACAGCTAGATAGCAGTATAGCATATATCGTTCCAACAGAGCAGAATGATCGTGACTACTCCTGGTTGTCCAGTTATAGCCGCCCAACTCACCAACAGGGGCCTGTAAATCATAAACAATCCCTTTGAGGTTGTTCAGTGGAAACAAAATTCATGACACAGTCCACACCAGAAGAGAGTCCACAGCACTTTACCTCACATGTCTTTATTCAATTTGTGTAAGCAGATACATTAGCAGGAGGAAAATAGGTAGTGTCCGGCAACGGCCATTTTGGCATCGGATGATGCAAAATGGCTGTTGCGGTACATTGCCTGTTTCCCTGCATTTTGCATTGAATAAAGACCTGTGAGGTGCAGTGCCGTGGATTGTCCTCTTGTGTGGATCGAATATGTAGTTATGCACTGTACTGTATAGCTTATCATTCCCGGCAGTATTATAGCCCCTGGTGATTAGATCTGCTTGCTTTTAGCACAGTCTGTTACATTGTAATGGTACGGCTACATGACGACACTGGTCTGCTGAATAATTTGTGATTCAGGGGTCTCAGTCGGGGGGCGCATAGGTGACCCCATTCATTTCTATGGGATCACCTCTACACTGTGATGTGATGCCCCTGTGATCCTGGCCATGAAAGCTGTCATGTGACCAGTGTCACCATGTAGCTATATCCTAAAGGAGACTATATGCGTTAAATAAATGTTGGCCAAAGCTGACAATTTTGGCAGAACTGGCTGACCATCTAATGTGCAGATGGCTGTTCTGACTGTATCTCGATGGCAGATATCAGGGGAAAGAAGGAACGAGTATGTTTGACATCAAGATACCCGATCCTTATATCCTTATTTTCAGGATAGGCCATGAATATCTGATCTGTGCGGATCTGACACCCTGCATCCCGGCCAATCAGCTGTTCTGGATTAGCGCCAATGTCAGAAGTTGGCACCGGAATTAAAGTTCCATCCATTGTGTGTCCCGGATGGAGTTTTGAATTGAATGGGAGCAGTGCTGCAGTAACCAGGCACGGCGATTACACAGTGGACAGAAATGTGCAGTTCTGATACTTTGCCTAAGAATAAGTCCTAAGTATTTAAAGGGGTTGTCCAACAAAAAACAACACCTGGATTTGATTTCAGTTTTCAAAGCAACACCTGGATTTTATTTATTTTCTAATAACATGTAATGAAACATTTTGAATAGCCACTGAGTTATTTAATAAAATATATCTGCATGGCGCCACCTGCTGTTTTTTTTTTTCTTATTTCTTTGTCCTACTCACTGAGAAGGCTGCACATGCTCAGTTTCATCCATCAACTGCCTCCTGAGTTGTGATAGGGAGAGCTGAGACACGCCTCCTGAGCTGTGATAGGGAGAGCTGAGACACGCCTCCTGAGCTGTGATAGGGAGAGCTGAGACACGCCTCCTGAGCTGTGATAGGGATAGACCTCCCAAAGAAAAGTCACTCCCCTTGAGCTTTCAGCTTGATATAAATGTCGCAGAGCAATGAATGGAGAGATCTCTGGACCCATGTGAGGTACAGGGCTGGTTCTAGCTTTGTTAGAAAGATATTGTTATGTACTATATGATGTATTCTTTTCATTTTTTATATTAATCATGGGATAACCCCTTTAAATGTCAGAGAATCTCTTTAATAAGTCAATAAGAGAATGTAATATTTGCAGTGAAAACTTGATCTCATATAAAAGTAGTGGTTCCTCTGTTTGTACATTGCAGACTACTTGCTGACCACTAGGGACCCATTAATAAGGTATCCTCTTTGACCTGATGCTAACTCTTTTAGGGTATGTAGAAATTATACTTATTTTCATCAACAGTCTTTTTTTTTTACAATATCAAAAGGATAAGTCTGGCTGTCTTCCAAGGTTCTGAGGCCATCAGAGAACCTGCCAAGTTCATAATTTATTTGTGTGCGTTTTAAAGGTATTGTTTTGTCAAGTCCAATCACCACAAAGGTACAAATGCTGAAATGTAATCCCCACACTGCTAGTTATACCAGTCACATTGTTTTGTTCCAATAACCATGTCTATCCGTGAATTAGGAAGTCTTAATAATTAATGTTGTTACAGCTTCTTATTTTGTTATAGCTTAATCAGGATTAATCTTCAAAGCCCAGATCAGATTACCTTCCTTTTCTGTCTCTGCCTGTATGAGAATTGTAAAGTAATCAGAATAAAATAGCATAGTAGAGACGTAATTGTTTACCTATAGCAACTAATCATCAATTAAAGGGGCTGTCTGGAATTTTAAGAAACATAACATGTAGCAGAAATGGTATAAAATAGAACTAACCATTAGTGCATACTCGTTTTTTTTTTTAATGGATTTCCACACAGAAACTGAAACTGCCTCCACCCATTGCTGTCAATGGCAGTCTACTCTGCTCTCAAAAAGAGGTATATGTCCTTTTGCGGTGCATTTTCCATGTGGAGACTGCCTTTAACAACAGCAGGTGTCTACATGTGTATTAACCCCATTGAATGGAGCTAAAGTAGTGGGCAGACACATGGCATGCAAAAAATAAAACAGCGGCAGAAACATGAGGGCCAGCTTCTTATTTCTGCCACGATTTTCCACCATTTAATCCTCTACCGCTCAAGCACCTCCACTCCAAAACTGCCATCCTGGAGGTCCTACTGTGATGATGTCACGACCATCATTCATGTGACTGCTAAAGCCAGTCACTGGCCTCAAAGTTCACATGCCATACGGTACATGCAAGCATAACTGCTGAGGCCAATGATTGGTTGCATTTTCTAAGAGCCATTTATTTTTTATTTTTTGGTCGATTGTCTTAGGTAGGGGCTCTCTTTTTGCAGGATGAGATGACAGTTTGATTGGTACTATTTGGGGGTAAGACTTTTTGATCACTTGGTATTGCACTTTTTGTGAGGCAAGGTGTCCTGAAAATGGCTTTTTTGGCACTGTTTTTATTTTTATTTTTTACGGCTTTCACCTGACGGGGTGGTTCATGCATTATTTTCATAGAGCCGGTCGATACGAACGCGCCAATACCTTATATGTCTACTTTTCCTCCTTTTCTCCCCATTTTTTTAAATTTATTTTTTACTTTCTTTTGGGAATAGGACGCATTTTTCTTGTACTTGAAACGTAAAAAAAAATTTTTTAACAATTTTTTCAACTTTTTTTTTCACTTTATTTTTTGCCCCACTCTGGGACTTCAACTTTTGGGCGTCTGATCCCCATTACAATGCATTACAATACTTCTGTACTGTAATGAATTGGCTGTAAGTGTATTACACACTGTAATACATTTACAGTTTCCTGCCTGTGAGATCCAGGGGGCTGGATCTCACAGGCTCACACGGAAGGCAGCCACGATGCCTAAGGAAGGATTCGGGCTGCCTTCCCTGCCATCGGGTCCCCGTCACAGCTGCGCGGTGCAGTTATATGTTTTAAAGCTATATCTGTGGTGTATTAATGGGAAAAAGGGGAGTATTTTCCGTTGTGCAGTAAAGTGACAAAATTACAGCCTTTTTTCTGGGGTGCAATAATGAAAAAAAGTCTTATTTGCCGTTCAGCAGTGCAGTTAGATGTTCAAAAGCCTTTTTTGTGGTGTATTAGTCGAAAAAAAAAGTCTTATTAGATGTTCAGGCACATGTTCTGAAGCCTTTTTTGGGGTGTATTATTAAAAAAAGTCTTATTAGCCGTTAAGCGGTGCAATTATATGTTCTGAAGCCTTTTTTGTGGTGTATTAGTGGAAAAAAGGGCATATTTGCCGTTGTGCGGTGAAGGGACAACATTACAGCCTTTTTTGGGGTGTAATAGTGGAAAAATAAAAGTCTTATTAGTCGTTTATCGGTGCAGTTCTATGTTCTAAAGCCTTTTTAGCGGTGTATTAGTGGAAAAAAAAGTCTTATTAGCCGTTCCGAGGTGCAGTTATATGTTTTAAAGCTATTTCTGTGGTGTATTAATGGGAAAAAAGGGTCGTATTTGCTGTTGTGTGGTAAAGTGACAAAATTACAGCCTTTTTTGGGGTGTATGTGTGGGGAAAAAAGTATTATTTGCCATTCAGCGGTGCAGTTATATGTTTTAAAGCCTTTTATGTGGTGCATTAGTGGGGGGAAAAAAAGGTTTGTTAGTCGTTGTGCGGTGAATTGATAATATTACAGCCTTTTTTGGGTGTATTAATTTCCTTTTTATTTATTTATTTGATCTAACAGTATGTCAGACAGAGAAGTGACAGAGCCCTAAATGTTTCTGGCGCAGGCACAGGTTGCAACAGAGTAAGGAGGCATGGCAGCAGGGGTCACTTCGAGAGTCCTGAGCTCCCGGTGTCATCTAGCATTGTGTCTTGACCAGCAACCCAGCGGTGCTTGAATGGTTGACTCAGTCATCCACTTCGTCCCAAGTGACATCAGACACCCCCAGCCAAGAGTCGGAGTGTTCATCAGGCACAACCATTGGTTGGCATGGCCCGGGAGCAGACCCTGTGCCCTCACCTGTCCTCAACCTGCCTCTATCCTTTTCTGTTCCCTCAGCCAGTCAAGTCTTTTATGCTGTGGGCTCAGCTCTACTATACAGCAAGGACAAGCTACTAGAGGATAGTCAGCAGATACTGCCCAACCAAGATCTGAAGGAGACATCCGCCACTTCCTCCTGTATGCTGGCAAGTAGTGATGAGGAGAGTGGCGTGGGAGCTGGTGTTGCGAGCGGTCAGGTTCCTGGCTCAGAGACCATTGAGAAGGACATCAGTGAAGTGCAGACAGTACTCGATGATGATGTAGCCGATCGCAATTGGGAGCCGGGTGACGAAGGGGCTTAATCATCATCGGGAGAATAGGGTAGCAGCTTGCGCGTAAGGCAGCGGCAAAGCCAGCAAATCAGTAGCGTGGCTGGGAGTCAACAGGGTGGCAACAGTGGGAGGTAGGGAGCCAAATGTGCCCGGGGTAGACCACCCACTTTGCAGGAGCCTACTGGCCAGGAAATTAGTGGTGCAGGGGTTCACGGAGGCAGCGGCCATAGCAGTCAGTCAGTGCAGAGTGTTGGGGGTGAAATCACCTACTCGGCAGTTTTTTGTTAAGCCGCCGGAGGAGGTGAACATGGCCATTTGCTGAACCTGTGGGCATAAGGTGAAGCGTGGCCAGGGTGCCAATGTTGGCACCACGGCCCTGCTTCAAAATATGCAGCGTCACCATAGAGTGGCTTGGGAGAACCATGGCTCCAATGTGGTGGTCCAGCCTGCCTCAGCAACCACTGCATCACCCAGTGCCAAGCACCCGATTTCAGGCAGTCAAGGCTCCATCACCTCAGCCGAAGGGAACTGTCTGTCCTTCCCATCATCTACCGGTCCTGATGCTTCTGCTCCTTGTCCTCCTACTCCTCATTAGTCATTCCATCAGCAATCGATCACCGAAGTGATTGCCAAGAGATAAGTGATTGCCAAGAGGTATGCGTGCACTCATCCAACATCACAGAAGCTAAATGTGCTGGTGCTGCAATCCCTCCCTTTCCAAGTGCTGGACTCTGCACCTTTCAGAGAACTGATAGCTTGTGCCAAGCAAACGTGGAGAGTTCCAAGCCGTCATTTTTTTTGCAGCACCGACGTGTGGAGCTGTAACTATGGTCAAGGACAATATATGTCTTTAACGGCCCACTGGGTAAATGTGGTTCCTGCCCAGCCAAACCAACAACTTGGCCAGGTTACGCTGCTTCCGCCTCTACATTCTCAAGCCGTTGGTCCTACGGCAATGTCTGCCTCTGCCTCCCCATCCTCCACAGTGTCCTCAGGCTCCACTGCAGGGACAATTCACAGTGCCCCACCAGCATACCACATGTGCAGGGCATGGCGGTGTCACACTGTTCTGCACCTAGTTCTATGTTCTGCTCCGTGTCCTTTATCAAGAAATCAAATCCTGGCTTTCTCCGCGAAAACTGAATATTGGAACCTTAGTGACTGAAAACGGGAAGAACATAGTGTTGGCGCTGCGTCAAGGAGGAATGAGCCATGCGCCATGCATGGTGCTCGTGTTCAATCTGGTTGTCCAGCATTTCCTGAAGTCTTCCACCCATCTGCAAAACATCCTAAAAATGGCTAGGAAACTTTGTATGCACTTCAGCCACTCGTACACGACAAAGCACACCCTCCTTGAGCTGCAGCGGCAGAACGGCATCCCTTAACATAGGCTGATATGCGACGTTTCCACCCATTGGAATTCCACCCTCCATATGCTGGACCGAATATATGAACAGTGAAAGGCCATAAACAATGTATTGATGATACAGGCGGACAGAGGTACTTTCCTATGTAACTTTGATGTTAGCCAGTGGCAGCTCATGCGTGACACCTGCCATTTGCTCGTGCCCTCTGAGAACACCACTTGATTTGTCAGTCGCCAGGACTAGGGGTTGAACAACTTCATTCCACTGATTCATGTCCTGAAAAAGATGCTGGTAAATATGGCTGGTCAGGGGACTGGAGACATGGCACCTACATCTCACAGCCACATAGGCCCTGTGGAGGCTGTGCGTTTTTGAGGGACCGTGCGTTCCCTATTCAGGAGGTCAAACCTCTTCAATCTTGAGGCATCCAAAGTTTCTGACACAGGCAGGTAAATCAGGTCCCCACTTTCAGTACACTAAGGCACTTGTGGGATAACAGAAAGTTTGCATATAGTGAAGCACTGCAGGTCACCAGGAAATTCCTTGTGTGTAGATACTGACAAGCGCAGCTTGATATATAGGCACATAGTATAGCTCCACGGCTCTCCTCTATCCACGTCTCTTCACCACCACTAAAACAAGGATTCCTCTAATAGTGAAGTACCGCTAGCAAGTGGTTATATGAAAAGTATTTATTATACTCACAAACATATGGTAAAACAAAACAGTCAAGGCTGTCTTTTTCAAATCTGCCCTGTGGAGGCTGAACTGGAGGAGGAGGACATTGGAGCACAATCAATGTGTAGAGAAATGGGTGGTTTTCCTACGCAGGTGACAAGAGAGGAGGAGCAGGAGCAGCCGGAGGAGCAAGAGGAAGGTGATTAAGAGAAGGCAGAGGACCCAGACACACCATGGCAGTATGCAGTGGAGATGGAGGCAGGGAGTCCCTCCAAGTCACTTGTGCAAATGGCCCAATGCATGCTCAGTTGCTTGGGTAGTGACAGCCAAATTGTCACCATTCAGCAGAAGGATGAATACTGGCTCTCCACCATGTTAGACCCGCGCTGCCGGTCCAAAATGGGGGCCTTTTTTACACCCAGTGAGAGGGAGGACAAACTGAACTATTATCGAATCATCCTATGTAGTCAGTTGGCCGCTTCCTATCTGCGCCATAGTCCATCCTCTCACAGGTCTGACCGGGGGGCCCTCTGCACTCAAGTTCCACTGCCATGGCTCTTGTTGTGGGGTGGGGGGGTAGGAGCAGTACCAGCTCCATCAGCAGCAACTTGAGTCTAGAGTCGCTGATGAGCAGCTTTCTTCACCTGCCTACTGAAGAAGCTACTCACCAGCAGCAGCAGCTAGATCTGGAGCAGAACCTGAACCAGCAGGTGGTGGCATACTAGGACAGCACCCTGCTACCCCACATTGAAGATCCGCTGTGCTACTGGTCAGCCAAACTGGATCTGTGGCCGAGTTTGCCTTGGAAAAGCTGTCCTGCCCGGCCAGTAGTTTGGCATCAGAGCGGGTGTTAAGTGCTGCGGGATCCATAGTTACCCCAAGGGGAACTCGCCTGTCCACCCAAAATTTCGAGAGACTGACCTTTGTCAAGATGAATCAGGCGTGGATCAGCCAGGATTTCCACTCACCAATGCCTGATGCATCAGATTAGATCATCCATGGTGCCTCACCCAAACCTTGACAAAAGAGACCGGTTACTTCTAGCTACCTGCCTCAGCTACTATTCTGATGCTGCCACACACCTGATACCACACATCTGATGCCAAGCACTCGTTCTTACACCCACCATCATCAGCGGGTACTGTTTTTGCCACCCACCTCCCCACTCTGTCACCAGGTCACTCTGTGGTCTCCTGATGCTGCTGCCACCTCACCACTCAGGACTCCTCATGCTGCTGCTGCTACCTCCACACTCTGTCATTGTGCCACTCTGTGGCATCATGCTGAAGCTGTCACCTCCACACTATGTCACCTTGCCACTCTGTGGCCCTCTCATGCTGCCACCTCCACACTATGTCACCTTGCCAGTCTGTGGCCTCCTCATGCTGCTGTTTCCACCTCCAGGCTGTGTTACCTTGCCACTCTGTGGTCTCCTCATGCTGCTACTACCACCTCCACACTCTGTCATTGTGCCACTCTGTGGCCTCCTCATGCTGCTGCTAACTCAACACTATGTCACCTTGCCACTCTGTGGCCTCCTCATGCTACTGCTGCCACCTCCACACTATGTCACCTTGCCACTCTGTGGCCTCCTCATATTGCTGCTGCTTCTGCCGCCTCCACACTATGTCACTGGGCCACTCTATGGTCTCCTCATGCTGCTGTTACCTCTATACTATGTCATTGGGCCACTCTGTGGACTTCTCAAGCTGTTATCCTACCCTCCCCACTCCATGATTCTGCCACTATTTTGCATTTTTGGCCTGGCTGACATCATCATTTATTTGACCCTTCTTCTGATCTGAAGGAAGGAAAAATTAGATGCACAACAGATCCTGTCTGTGTAGCAGCAGTAACGCCTATATGGTCCCATCAGAATTGGCTTATGATTTGGTAGCCAAAAGCAGGAGTGGGTACAAAACACATAAGACATGCAAATATTCCAATCACGTGTCATCTCTGTTTTGGATCCACTCCTGTTTTTTTTTGGGCTTTAGCAATACTGATGGATTAATGGCCAAATGCTGACCGAGGTAAGGCAGATCCGTTTTTTGGGGGGTTATTGTTTTGACAGATCAGACGAAGGGCAAAATAATCAGTGACGTCAACACAAACTTACTGACACCTAATTGACACCCTCTCCACACCGGGGCTCTACTTATTTATAAGCGTTTAATAGAACAGTGTCATGGTCTTACCTTCTTGCTGTTCTCCTTTGTTTGACATGTGCTGGCGGCCATCTTGGTTTCTGGGTTTCTTGTAGCCTTCCACCCTGCGGCTCCTCCTTCCCACTGGGAGGAGCTGGATGCCTAGTTCATATATATAGGAGGTCTGTGGCTTCAGTTCCTTGCTTGGTCCTCTTGTGTTCACATGCTTCTAAGACTGCTGCTGCTTCTGGTTCCTGATCCTGGCTTCGTCTGACTACCCTGCTGGTTCCTGATCCTGGCTTCGTCTGACTACCCTTCTGGTTCCTGACCTCTGGCTTCGCAAAGACTCTGCTCGGTTTCACCATCCGTTTGGACTTTTGCTTTACAGCTTTATTTTCAATAAAGCCTTCTTATTTTCACTTATCTCTTGTTGTACGTCTGGTTCATGGTTCCGTGACATTAGGACCAAGCCATGAATTCTGACGGTACAGGGCCATCCTCGCTACCCACGCTGGTTGCCAGACTTGATCAGCAGGATCACCTGTTGGGTCGGTTCGCTGTGGCGTTGCAAACCCTGCTTGAACGCACGGCTCATTTCGCTTCCGTTGCCGATGGGTCGGTTGTCGCTCCTGGGCTCGCTCCTACTGCCGCTCCGGTTGTTGCGCCAGAGTCTACCCCGACACCTGTTGTTGCGCCTGCGGTGTTTCGGGGTATGACCGGTTCTGCCCCTCTTCCACAGCGCTTTGGGGGAGAGCCAACTCAGTGCCGAGGTTTCCTTAACCAGGTGGGCATTTATTTCGAGTTGCTGCCACATGCCTTTCCCACTGAGAGATCAAAGGTGGGCTTCTTGATCTCGCTGCTCTCGGACAAGGCCTTGGCCTGGGCCAGCCCTTTATGGGAGAACAACAATCCGGTGGTTGCCGAGTTTTCCGGTTTTGTTGCTTCTCTTCGGAAGGTATTCGATGTGCCGGCTCGTGCTGCCTCTGCTGCGAAGCTCCTTATGTCCATCAGACAGGGTTCACGATCCGTAGCTGAATACGCCATTGAGTTTCGTACCCTGGCAGCAGAGGTGGGCTGGAATAATGAGGCTCTGGTCGCTGCTTTCTCTCATGGTCTCTCGGATGCCTTGAAGGATGAGGTTGCAGCTAAGGACCTACCAGTTGAGCTCGAGTCTCTTATTTCTTTCCTGATTTTGATTGACACCAGACTCAGGGAGAGACCTTCCTTTAAGGAGAACCTGCGGAGGTCTTCTAACAGATTGGTGCCTACGTTTGCTGTCCCACCCGTGCCTCCCTCTCCTCCCAAGCCTCCTGGGGATGACTTGTCTGGGGGTGAACCCATGCAGCTGGGGTTTGCTCGCCTGTCCGAGGGGGAGAGGGCACTCCGGAGACGCGAGGGCCGATGCATGTACTGTGGTCTCGGTGGGCATTTTCGGTTGGCATGTCCGTCCGTCCGGGAAAACGCTCGTACCTGAGATCCTGTCGGGGGCAGATCTTGGGTGGAGTCTCCTAGTCCCCGGTTTCCCGTGTTGACAAACCACTGATCACTGTTGTCCTCTCCTGGGTCGGGGGCTCGGTGACGACCCAGGCGTTGGTGGACTCTGGTGCTGGTGGTTTGTTCATTGATAGTGTGTTCGCTGCCGCCAATTCCATTCCTCTGCAGGCTCGAGGTTCCCCACTGGCTCTTGAGGCGATAGACGGCAGACCCCTTCTGCCGCCACACGTGACTCATGAGACCCTTCCAGTGGGGATAGCCATTGGTGCCGTTCACAGAGAGTCGGTCTGTCTCCAGGTTATTTCGTCTCCACACTACTCGGTGGTCTTGGGGTACCCCTGGCTCCAGAAGCATAATCCGACTTTCGATTGGAGATCGGTCGAGATCCTCTCGTGGTCACCGCAGTGTGGGGCTAGTTGCATCCATGGGTCTGTCAAGTTGCTGTGTACTTCCTCGGACTCTCTGTTGCCTCCTGAATACGAGGAGTACCGGGATGTATTCGATAAGGTGCGCGCGGTTGCCCTACCTCCGCACCGCCCATACGATCGTGCCATAGAGTTACAACCTGGTGCCGTTCCTCCTCGTGGCAAAGTCTATCCACTGTCGGTAGCGGAGAATGAGGCCATGGAGGAGTACGTGAGGGAGGCGCTTTCACGCGGACACATTCGCAAATCTTCGTCCCCGGCAGGGGCTGGATTTTTCTTTGTGAAAAAGAAGGGCGGTGAGTTGAGGCCTTGCATCGATTACAGGGGTCTCAATCGCATCACGATCAAGAACGTCTACCCGATACCCTTGATTTCCGAGCTGTTCAATCGCCTTAAAGGGGCCACGGTCTTTACCAAACTCGACCTGAGGGCGGCATATAACCTGGTAAGGATCAAGGCGGGCGATGAGTGGAAGACCGCGTTTAACACCAGGACCGGCCATTACGAATCCTTGGTTATGCCCTTTGGGTTGTGCAATGCGCCCGCAGTCTTTCAGGAATTCATCAACGATGTTTTCCGTGACCTGTTGCAGCAGTGTGTGGTGGTCTATTTGGATGACATCTTGGTATATTCTGAATCCATGGAGGCCCACATTCTGGATGTCAGACGAGTGTTGCAACGGTTACGAGAGAACGAGCTGTTCGGTAAGCTTGAGAAATGCGAATTTCACCGATCCCAGGTAACCTTCTTAGGTTACATCATTTCCGCTGAGGGGTTCTCCATGGATCCTGAGAAGGTTTCGGCTGTCTTACAGTGGCCCCAGCCCAGTGGTCTTCGTTCCCTGCAGCGCTTTTTGGGCTTCGCCAATTATTATCGGAAGTTCATCAGGGACTTTTCCATGCTGGCCAAGCCTCTCACGGATCTGACCAGGAAGGGCAGTAATTCCCAGGTCTGGCCGCTCGAGGCCATCCGAGCTTTTGAGGCCCTAAAGTCCGCCTTTGTGTCGGCTCCGATTCTGTCGCATCCCAACCCTGGGTTGCCCTTTGTCCTCGAGGTGGACGCGTCTGAGACGGGAGTAGGCGCCCTTCTGTCTCAGCGTAGAACACCAGAGGGTCCTCTGCTTCCTTGTGGGTTTTACTCCCGGAAACTGTCTTCCGCGGAGTGCAACTATCAGATTGGTGACAGGGAGTTATTGGCCATCGTGCAGGCCCTTAAAGAATGGAGGCACTTGCTCGAGGGTTCGGTGGTTCCGGTTCTCATCCTGACGGACCACAAGAATCTCACCTACCTTTCTGAGGCCAAGAGATTGACACCACGTCAGGCCAGATGGGCTCTGTTCTTGTCACGTTTTAATTACGTGGTCTCCTACCTACCCGGTTCCAAGAACATCAGGGCGGATGCCTTATCACGGCAGTACTCCGAGCTGTCCAGGGAGGAGTCGATTCCGACTTCGGTCATACCTCCGAATCAGATCCTGGCCGCCATTCGCACCAGCCTGACCTCTCCCCTGGGTGAGCAGATTTTGGCGGCTCAATCTGGTGCTCCCTCTGGGAGACCCAACGGCAGATGTTTTGTGCCTGAGGAGTTGCGCACTCGGTTGTTGCGAACCTACCATAACTCCAAGACCGCGGGGCATCCTGGAAAGAATCAGCTGTCCTGGGCTGTTTCACGTCTGTTCTGGTGGCCTTCCCTACGTTCCGACATCGCCGCATATGTAGCGGCATGCTCCGTTTGTGCCCAGAGTAAGTCCCCTCGGCACCTTCCGTTGGGCCTTCTGCAACCCATAGCCACCGGGGAGCGCCCATGGTCACACCTGGGGATGGATTTCATTGTGGACCTCCCTGCATCCCGAGGCCATACGGTCATTCTCATGATTGTGGATCGGTTTTCCAAAATGTGCCACTGTGTTCCTCTCAAGAAGTTACCCTCTGCACAAGAGTTGGCCACGATTTTTGCCAGGGAGGTCTTCCGGTTGCACGGTTTGCCCAAGGAGATTGTGTCGGATCGGGGGAGTCAGTTTGTGTCCAGGTTCTGGCGCGCCTTTTGCTCCCAGTTGGGGATTCATCTCTCCTTCTCCTCGGCCTACCACCCTCAGTCCAATGGGGCCGCAGAACGATCCAATCAGGCCTTGGAGCAATTCCTTCGTTGCTATGTCTCCGATCACCAAGACAATTGGGTTGACCTCCTGCCTTGGGCTGAGTTTGCCAGGAACACGGCGGTGAACTCTTCCTCTGGGACGTCTCCCTTCATGGCCAATTATGGGTTCCAACCTGCCGTGTTACCGGAGGTATTCTCTCCCCAGGATATTCCGGCTGTGGAGGATCACCTTTCCGTCCTACGTGCTTCTTGGGTACAGATCCAGAAGTCCCTTGAGGTCTCTGCGCAGCGCCAGAGACTCCAGGCTGATCGCAGACGAGCGCCTGCTCCTTCCTACCAGGTCGGAGACCGTGTATGGTTGTCCACCCGCAACCTCAACCTTCGAGTGCCCACTCCCAAGCTGGCGCCTCGCTTTGTTGGTCCCTTCCGAGTGCTTCGCAGGGTAAACCCGGTAGCCTATGCCCTTGCGCTTCCTCCTGGCATGCGGATCTCCAACGTGTTTCATGTCTCCCTGTTGAAGCCACTGGTGTGTAATCGTTTCACTTCCTCGGTTCCTCGGCCTCGTCCGGTCCAAGTGGGCAATCGTGAGGAATATGAGGTGAGCAATATCCTGGACTCACGCCTGGTCCGCGGTCGGTTGCAGTTTTTGGTCCATTGGCGTGGTTATGGTCCAGAGGAGCGTTCCTGGGTTCCCTCCGCAGATGTCCATGCTCCTGCCTTGCTCCGAGCCTTCCACGCACGCTTCCCTCAGAAACCGTTTTGTGCTCCGCGGAGGAGGGGCCCTTGAGGGGGAGGTACTGTCATGGTCTTACCTTCTTGCTGTTCTCCTTTGTTTGACATGTGCTGGCGGCCATCTTGGTTTCTGGGTTTCTTGTAGCCTTCCACCCTGCGGCTCCTCCTTCCCACTGGGAGGAGCTGGATGCCTAGCTCATATATATAGGAGGTCTGTGGCTTCAGTTCCTTGCTTGGTCCTCTTGTGTTCACATGCTTCTAAGACTGCTGCTGCTTCTGGTTCCTGATCCTGGCTTCGTCTGACTACCCTGCTGGTTCCTGATCCTGGCTTCGTCTGACTACCCTGCTGGTTCCTGATCCTGGCTTCGTCTGACTACCCTTCTGGTTCCTGACCTCTGGCTTCGCAAAGACTCTGCTCGGTTTCACCATCCGTTTGGACTTTTGCTTTACAGCTTTATTTTCAATAAAGCCTTCTTATTTTCACTTATCTCTTGTTGTACGTCTGGTTCATGGTTCCGTGACAAACAGGTTCTGTAGACATCTATGTAGCTGACGACAGTGTAAAAGGAGTGCGCTCTTTCACGTGACAGTAGGATTTTAGGCCTCTGCACGGTTCTTTATATCTGGTGCTAACATTGACCTGTAAGGCTGAGTTCACACTTGAGTTATTTGGTCAGTTTCGGCCCCGTAACTGCCCAAATAAGTTAAGTGTGCAGTGATTCTAAGAGCGAGGCCTGTCATGTGCGTGTCATACTGACTCACAGTATGGTTTCACTACCACAGCAGACTCCCTATGTGTGTTACTGCAAGGCACAGTGTTCTACACCACTATACAGGCTCTCTGCAGCCAGGAAATAGCAGTTTTTTAACGTGATTCGCCGCAAATGAATTAAAATCAAATTGAATCTTTCCTGAAAATTCAGCAAACCGGTCGTATCTAATTTTGTGACGTCTCTGCTGCAGCCGGGTAAACAGACCCTTGCCCAGAGAACAAGTGCAGTAGCACAGGATCTGTTGGCTAAGTAATGATCTAAGCTATTACTAGAGATGAGTGAAGTTCTTAAAAATTCGATTCGACTTCTTCGCTGAATTTTACCAAAAAAATTGCTTCATGACAAATGACTTTGTCACGAAGTGCATTTCTTTGTAAGTAGCGGTCAAAGAACGGCGCTTGTGCCACATTCCATCATTGAACCCCCCCAGATGCTACATTCATCACCTATCACTGCACCTGAGATGAATATTTAGACCTTTCAGGGGTTGATTAGTTAAAAAATATATATATATTGTACTTACCTTATCCATTTGAGCATGAAGAGGCTGCTGTTGCCATCTTGCTTGAAGATCCAGTGCAAAAAAATAAAATTACTATCTTATCCATTTGAGCACAAAGAGGCCGCCGCAGCCATCTTGATCGATGTCATAGTTCAACGCACAGGAGATTTCGATTGGGATCTTCAAGCAAGATGGCCGCGGCAGCCTCTTCGTGCTCAAATGGATAAGGATGAGTATGATTTTTTATTTTTATTTTTATTTTATTTTTATTTTATTATTTCCCGCCAGGGAAAATTGATTCATTGCCACAAAGTGCAAGGAACTTCAGCTTCGTGGCAAAGTTAATTTTCCCTGAAATTAGGATCGAAGTCCACTTCAGATACTTCGATTCACTCAACACTAGTTATAACCCCTGAGGTAATTGCTCAATTTTCTAAAATTTTCCTATGTACTATATGACCAACAGGACAATGAAAATAGCATTGATTTAACATATTTGCTACATACATGTTGATACTAGACGATTTTCCGGATAAGGGCTGCCTAGCTGTTGGTGAACAGCATTCTCCTGGAAGCTTTAATATATTGTTTTAATACTACTAAACATGAGGTAATGATATCAGTGCACTATAACTTATAGTAGTTTTTCAAGATTTTTGTATTGATGGTCTGTCCTCAGCATAGACCATCAGTATCAGATAGGTGGGGATCTGCACCCCACACCATTGGTGATTAGTTGGTAACTGCGTCACTGCTTCCATAGAGGTGCATGGGGTAAAGCAAAACAGTTGATCAGCAGAGTTGCAGGTTGTCAGACCCATGCAAATCTGATAAAGATGGTGTATCCTGAGGATGGACAATCAATATAAAAATCCCTGAAAATCCCCTTTAACCCTTTGAGGGTGCAGCCAATTTAGATTTGAAGAGTATACAAATTCTTAAAGGGCTTGGCTACTTTCTGGTAACTAGTGATTGATGTGTATGTAAGATAACTATAAAGCACTAAATAATATAGCCTTTAGTGATATTCTGCTCTATTTTCTATATTTCATAAGGTATGTCCCCCCTTGTTTGCCTTGTCTTCTGTGCTGTCCACATGTAGGTCCTGTCCATAAATTGACAGCTGATTAAGGGTCATGTGACCAGGAAAGCACTAACTCCAGAAACATCACTCAGTCTCCTCCATTCAAATACACTGCACTTGCCATCCATACTTCATGTAGTGAAGTGCAGTGTGTCTGAATGGAACATGCTGGGTGTTGTGTCTGGTCACGTGTCCCTTTATCTGCGGCCATCTTATGGACAGGACCTCTATGCAGACAGCACAGATTTGCCCAACAAGGGAACATGAGTTATGAAATATAGCAAACAGCACAGAACATCAACAAAGACTATAGTATTAAAGGTCCTTTTAGATGGGACAATGCAGAAGGTGATTGTGTGGAAGGAAGCGTAATTGCTTGCTCATCAGCAGAGGAGACCACAGGAGGTGCCATTGCTCGTCCCAATACAGACTCATTGTATGCCAGCATCAGATGCTGTTTACACAGCACAATTTACTGCCAGTAAACCTACGATTTTTGTGTCTGCACAAATGATCATTTCGATTGTTCATCGGGTAATTGGTGGCACCTTGACACCGCTAAATAATCACTAACGAGTGCTCCTATGAACGCGTATTAGCAATTATCTGTCGGATTCTTGGCCAGTGTAAAAGGACATTTAGTGCCATATAGTTATCTTACCAACATGTTGGTCAACAGTACCCAGAAAATGACCAACCCTTTAATGATCAATAAATAATACCCAGACTTAAGTGACTAGTTCCACTCTTTGTGAACCCATGCTTAAAAATCATATCCTCTTTTCTCTGATGATATCTACCTTTGAGTCAGCACAGATACATGAAAAGAACCTCAAAAGGAGTTTACACTGAAAATCCATAAGTTCATGACCATTTTTCTTTTAGAATGAAATAACTTAAGGTTCTACTATTTTAAAAGCTATTTTGCCATGGAACACATCTTTTAATGAACTTCCTTTATGTATATATGGAGGATCATTGATTATCGTCCACAATGCAAGCATGTATTGTAATGAGTCCCTTAGAGAATGTGCTTAAAAAGTCTTCCTCATTTTATGTTTTAATGTCCTTGAATTACATCAGTAGACAAAAGATCACTAACATCAACCGATGAGGTAAAGTCTAAAAGAATTCTGAGACCGATGCTAGTATTACAACATCTTTAATTGATGCCTTGAATAAAGCAACACTAAAGGCAAATAAATACTGGTCACTTAGCCTAGAGTGCATTGATTTATTATAAGGCCACAAATAAATGGTACACCTTTCTGCCCTGAGAAATGTGTCCAGAAAGCACATCTTTGGAGAGGGACAAGTCCAGAAAATGTTCGGTGAGATTTTCCAGATCCCAAAAATTCAACACATGAAAGGACTACTCTGTGCAGATATAGGTATAATATATGACTTAGTTTATAATACTGCTGCTGGAAGATGAACACTATATAAATATATATAATGTAGTTGATAGTTGGTTCATTTGTTAGGTATTTTATAAAGGAAGTGGTTTTCCTTACAAGCCCCATAAACTTTGTCAGTACCATGGACAGGGAAACCTATAGTCAACCATTAGCAACTTTGCTGTTTTGACCCCTCTTAAAATGCATATAAAATATAATAAGTATTCCCCAACATAGAAATATGTACATAAATTTTCATGCATTTATTACCATGGTCCTAGTAACAATGCTGTAAAATTGGAGAAATAGAAACTATGTAACTGCTAATGGTGATCTCGAGATTCAATAGAGGCATTAGCTATTCTGCATTTCCAAGGGTGATTAATTAGGTTTTTGCCACTCTTGTCCTGCTGCTCCATGATTTTGGTAGTACCCTCCATACCACAATTATTATCAATATTAAATATGTGAGAGGGACCAAGTTGAGATTTCCAGGCTAAGTTCTGGTTCTGGTTCTCCTTCAAGTTGAATGGTTTGCACTTGTGAACAGCAATCTTTAAATCTGACCACAGATTTTCTATTGGATTGAGATCTGGGCTTTGACTAGGCCATTCCAACACATCTACATGTTTCCCCTTAATCCAGTCAAGTGTTGGTTTAGCAGAGTGTTTGGGGTCCATGACCTGCTGGAAGGTAAACCTCCGTCCTAGCCTCGAATCACGCACAGAGTGGTGCAGGTTTTGCTCAAGAATTTCCCTGTATTTAGCACCATCCATCTTTCCCTCAACTCTGAACAGTTTCCCAGTCTGGGCTACTGAAAAACATCCCCACAGCATGATGATGCCACCACCATGTTTCACTGTGGGATGGTGTTCTTTGGGGGATGTGATGTGTTGGGTTTGCGCCAGACATAGCATTTTCTTTGATGGCCGAAAAGTTCAATTTTAGTCTCATCAGACCAGAGCTCCTTCCTCCATACATTTTGGGAGTCTCCCACATGCCTTTTTGCAAACTCACAACGTGCCTTTTTGTTTTTAGCTGAAAGTAATGGCTTTCTTCTGCCATAAACCCCAACTCTATTGAGCGTACGGCTTATTGTCGTCCTATGTACAGATACTCCAGTCTCTGCTTTGGAACTCTGCAGCTCCTCCATGGTTACCTTAGATCTCTGTGCTGCCTCTCTACTTAATGCCTTCCTTGCGTTTTGGTGGGCGGGCGTCTCTTGGCAGGTTTGCTGTTGTGCCATGTTCTTTTTATTTGTTTATGATAGATTTGATGGTGCTCCTGGGGATCATCAAAGATTTGGATATTTTTTATAACCTAACCCTGACTTATACTTATCAACAATATTGTCCCTTACTTGTTTGGAGAGTTCCTTAGTCTTCATGGCAGTGTTTGGTTAGTAATGCCTCTTGTTTAGGTGTTGCAGCCTCTGGGGCCTTTCAAAAAAGATGTGTAAATGTAATAACAGATCATGTGACACTTAGATTTTTCACACAGGTGGACATCATTTCACTAATTATGTGACTTCTGAATGTAATTGGTTGCAACAGAGCTTTTTATGGGCTTCCTAACAAAGGGGGGGAATACATGCACATATGCCAATTTTTCTATTTCAAAACAATAGTTTTATTTATATATTTTTCTCATTTCACTTCACCAACTTAGACTATTGTGTTCTGATCCATCACCTAAAATTCAGATTAACAAAACATTGAACTTAAGGCTGTAATGTACCAAAATACAGAAAAAGTCAAAGGGGGTGAATACTTTTGCAAGGCACTGTATATATATATATATATATATATATAATCCAAGAGAATCCACCGCACTTCCTTGCGTAAAATACATGTAATTTATTCACCAAACAGCAACGTTTCGGTTCGCACACTGGAACCTTTTTCAAGCAGTGATACAAAAAAGGTGAGGTGCACATAGTGTATATATTGCATGTTACATATCAATGAATCAATAAACATCATTAAGTATAAAGCATGATAAACTTCATAAATTCATGTGT
This sequence comes from Bufo bufo, assembly GCF_905171765.1. Classification (NCBI taxonomy): domain Eukaryota; kingdom Metazoa; phylum Chordata; class Amphibia; order Anura; family Bufonidae; genus Bufo; species Bufo bufo. The sequence goes on along the minus strand of NC_053391.1, from coordinate 347,788,896 downwards.
AAAAAACCAAATAAACATGATTTAAAAACAAATGTGATGTATGTGCAATTTGTGCGTGACAAAAATATATATCCCAAAAGTATTTTGGACATAAGATGGCTCTAAGTAACATTTCATACTAATTAAAACATTGATTAATTGATATGCAACATGCTATATATACACTATGTGCACCTCCCCTTTTTTGTATCACTGCTTGAAAAAGGTTCCAGTGTGCGAAACAAAACGTTGCTGTTTGGTGAATAAATTACACGTATTTTACGCAAGGAAGTGCCGTGGAATCTCTTGGATTATTGGTATTTTTGAAGTTTTGGATCGCTTCTTCAGCAGCTGGCACCCGCTACCGGATTACACTGCTGTGCTGTTCACACTTGTTGGAAATTGTATTATTGAATTTTAGTGGACTGGCACGCATTTTACATGGAACATATAGGTAACACAGACCCCACTGGGGAAATTTTACCAGAATTTTTTTGATATATGCAGGATGACGTTAGCAGGATTTTGGGTGCATGCAGAGGAGATGCCAGCTTTCTATCTACACCAACGGTTCTGGATGTTAAAAGGAATTGCGAGACGGAAAGAAAGAGGATGATCACCTTGGAATTACACCTGACGACATTAAGTGAGTACTATAAGGCCCACAGCATTCCCAAGGGGATTGCGTACTCATTGCCAACCAACTATGTACAAATTTTCATCAGACCTCATATTACTTAACATGGAGTTTCTCCAGCGGGATCTGATGGACACTATCAAACAGAGGGACACAGCAGAAACCCTTTTGAAATCACTGTTGCCTGGTGAGGATTTTGATGCTTATTTATCTAAATTTACTCCTCATTTAGAGAAGTTATATAAGGAAACTCAGGACACTAAACAAGTGGCAAAGGGATATGAGAGACTACAGTGCTGGTGCGGTATACAACTAGACTGGTTTAAAGAACTTACCACAATACAACAACACTATGGATAGAAGAATCCAAAAGAAAATGCATGCAAAAGAAAGGAAAGATATACCTCTACCGACTACTTTTTTAGGGGTGGCTTCAACTCCGGATTTAGGAAACCAACTAGGAGAGGTGGAAGAAGGAGACACAGAAAATGGAAAAACCAGAAGCAGGAGACAAATAAAAAAGAAGAATGTGAACAACAGATAGTGGCAAATATCTCCTCACATATTTTATCAGATGTACAGTTACATATGTTATCTAAAGGTCTTAGCTTCTGTCCCAGTCAAAGGACGGACTGGATGCAATTAGAAATTGATTTGCACCAGTTCTTCAGGAGACTGAAGCTTAAGACCTGGTTTATTACACACAATAAAAATGTGGACTATACTGCAAAAGCTGAATTACAATTATCTGATTTTGACATATTTACCAAAAGTGATTTTTCTCCTCCCACTCCTGCTGGTGCTATTGATGTGTTCATGGAATCAGTTATGAATGATATTGATGCCTTGAAAAAAGCAGATACTGGGCATTTACAACACCCCAATGTCACTATTGCTGAGAGAGAGGCAGTGGTTGCCCTCGCCCGTGACCACGACCTCACCATCAAGTCAGCTGACAAGGGTGGTGCGGTTGTGGTCATGGACACAAGGAAATATATTGAGGAAGCTATGAGACAGCTCAATGATCCGTTTGTGTACAAAAAACTATCTCAAGACCCAAAATGGGATATAGAGAGAAATTCAAAGGATTACTTGATGCGGGCCTACAAGGTGGCCTAATAGATGAGAAATTGAAGACCTTTTTGACTGTGCTGTATCCTAAGACACCAATTCTGTATTTGTTGCCTAAGATACACAAAGATCTTGTGAATCCCCCCGGGAGACCAATTGTCTCGACTAGGGATTCCTTGTTCAGTAACATATCGATTTTTCTGGACAAAGTGTTGCGGATACATGCAATTTCGGCCAAGTTGTACATTAGGGACACTTCAGATTTTTTTATTGAAAATGAGAGAGGTAACTATACCCGGTGGCGCATTATTGATGTCCTTGGATATAGTTAGTCTCTATACCAGCATTAGACATGAATTGGGTTTGGAGGCTACTAGAGTCGCACTTAAAAATTCGGAATACACACCTGAATGTCAGGAGTTCCTTTTGGTATTGCTCCATGCCATATTAACCAATAACTATTTCCTTTTTGGTGATGACTTCTACCTGCAAATGAGGGGTACGGCAATGGGGTCTAACGTGGCGCCCACTTATGCCAATATCACTGTGGCCTATCTAGAGGAGGCGTTCGTCTATGTGTCCCACCACTTCACCTTTGTCCTGGGGTGGTGGAGATACATAGACGACGTCTTCTTTATCTGGACGGGTACGGAGATACAGCTGGCTGAGTTCTTCACGTATTTGAAGTCAGTGGATCGGGATGTCAAGTTCACCATTACTCATTCCAGTGAGAAAATGGTGTTTCTTGACACTTTGATCACTATCCACGAGGATGGTATGGACAGCAATATACACATCAAACCCACGGATAGAAACACATTACTACACTACACTAGTGCACACCCTAGTTCCATGGTGAAAACTTTACCAAGTAGTCAATTTCTAAGGGCTAAGAGAATAGTGAGCAACCCAGTACATCTAGAACAAACCTTGAATAACATGAAAGATGCTTTCAAACAACGTGGGTACCCAGTAAGGAGCCTTGATATGCAGATGAAAAAAGTGGAAGAAGTGAATAGGGAGCAACTACTCACTATTAACAGAAAAAAGGCACATAGAATGAATAGAATTCCTCTAGTTACCATGTATACAGAAGATAGCTATCAGATTAGAAACCTCATCAATAAATGCTGGCCCCTTCTAAAATATGGTTTTGATGAGGTGGAGGAGTTCAAAAATGCACCCCTGATGTCCTACAGGCGACCTAGGAATTTGAAGGACAGACTAGTCCATGCGGATGTGGGCTCCATTAAAAAAGTGGGACAGACCTTCTTAAAAACACCTAAGAACGGATGTTTTCCATGCTTGAACTGCATCAATTGCAAACAGATTCAAAAGGGAGGCAGCTTTGCACATCCAACAACTGAAGTCACATATAAAATCAATTTTTATTTGACGTGATTCATCTTTTGTGGTTTATGTGTTGTGGTGCCCCTGTTCGTTACTATATGTAGGAGAAACAACATTGGAGTTTAAGACACATTTAAACTATCACCGCTACACCATCCGCAAAAAGCGGATGGATTTACCGGTATCAAAACACTGTACAGAAATGGGCCACAGTGAGAGAGATATAAAATGGATGCTTATTGATCACGTTCCACTGTCGAGAAGAGGTGGAAACAGAGGCTTATTACTTAAAAAGAGAGAAATCCTCTGGATTATAAAATTAAATAGATTGTAGGAAATCCCCCTGCGCTACCGTTGTATAAGTGTGTCGACCTACCTAAAGGGAAGGTCCGCTGCTCGGTATTCTATTTAGGTCCTGTTGTCCCCCTTAATTGGAATGATATATGCTACAAACGAATATCGCCCGTATGGGTGATATGGGATACCGGCGCTGGATGACGGACTTAATAGCGCTCCCAATATAGAGCTTTAAGGTTCTTTACTAGTTCTCCTTTTTCATTGTAGGGCATGTAGTCTGAAGGATATACTAAGATTGCCCTGTCAGTGTCCAATATAAAAAATAGGAGTATTCTCAGATACTTGTAGGAGTACTGCGATAAACATAAAAGTAAAAGTGTACACTGATGTTGCTCTGTGCGGTCAATTACCTACTTAAGGTCTTCTGTGGACTTAGGAGTTGCCGTCCTTATCTCCTGCTACTTGGTATTCCTCTCTCTTGGGATGCTGCAGAGAGCGTCCTCCTTGTTCATCTCCTGACACCAGTGCTGCTCCGGCTGGCAGCACGTGCCGTGCGGGGGAACCTGTGAGAAAGTTGCCCGGGAAACCACTATTGGTGACGTCACCGTGGAAGATACCGGAGCCTCCGTAGGTCAAAAAGCATCCTTCCCAACAGAGAGGAATACCAAGTAGCAGGAGATAAGGATGGCAACTCCTAAGTCCACAGAAGACCTCAAGCTGGTAATTAACCGCACAGAGCAACATCAATGTACACTTTTACTTTTATGTTTATCGCAGTACTCCTACAAGTATCTGAGAATACTCCTATTTTTTATATTGGACACTGACAGGGCAATCTTAGCATATCCTTCAGACTACAGGCCCTACAACGAAAAGGGAGAACTAGTAAAGAACCTTAAAGCTCTATTTTGGGAGTGCTATTAAGTCCGTCATCCAGCGCCGTTATCCCAATGTTACTGTTTGGTGAATAAATTACACGTATTTTACGCAAGGAAGTGCCATGGATTCTCTTGGATTATTGGTATTTTTGAAGTTTTGGGTCGCTTCATCAGCCGCTGGCACCCGCTACTGGATTACACTGCTGTGCTGTTCACACTTGTTGGAAATTATATATATATATATATATATATATATATAAAATCATACTTCTGATATATATGAATGCATAATATGTGGGAAACTACTACTGATGTTTTAGCCATAATATAGCATATATTATAATATATTATATATTCTAAATATATAATAATATATTAGAATATTTTATGGCTAAAAACTTATATATATGTTTAAATTAAATTTAGCCTCTATTTCTGAAAAGTTTTTTTTAGACTTGTAAATTCTTTATTTTCAGAGTTTTTCAAAACAAACAATGACCATTTGGCCATATATAGTAGTATACAAAGTTGTTATCACAGGTCATATACATTACATATATTAACTATTTGACGTATCTTTATAGATCCATAAGTAATATCTAGACTTGTGATGCAGCTCTATAGTATAGTGGATAAGATTCTTGGCTGTAATTTAGAAGGTTATGCGTTTGAATCCAGCCAGAAACTTTTCAGAAATAGAGGCTAAATTAGATTTAAATACACTGGGTGTCCCCAAGCACTGACTCCATATATGGTTTTGATATCTAAAGATTTGCTCAGCAACAAGTGAGGGTCACTTGTGAGGGTTGTCAGTTTTAAACTTTTGTCAGTGTGCTTTATAAAGTGAGCTTTAATTTTTTTTTAACTAAATAGCACATCAGTATCCAAAGTCAAAATTGTGTTATTTTCAATCATTCAAAAATAAATGGCCATGATGCAATACACTGGTGGACCAAGCTTGACAGAGCGAGAGCCGTTGTTTGTATGCTGCTCTCCACTTCAGCACTAAGCAAAAGACCCCCTCTATGACATCCATATGCAATATAGTAATGCAGGGGTAGGCAACCTCCGGCACTCCAGCTGTTGTGAAACTACAACTCTCAGCATGCATACTTGTTCTGCTCTTCTAAGAACTCTCATAGAAATGAATGAAGCATGCTGGGAATTGTAGTTTCACAACAGCTGGAGTGCCGAAGGTTGCTGATCCCTGTAGTAATGCCTATGGAAAGGCGTTGTCCAGAGGAAACAAACCCTTAAAAAAGCAGCCTTTAGTGTAAACCTTTTTATATGTTGAAAGAGTGTCATACAGATTTTATTTTTCAGTTTAACATATATAGCACAATAACACGAAAATAAGGTATTATACCCACCTCCCACTGTTGTTAAAACATTGATCATCATATAATAATATTAACTTCTTAGCAGATACAGTTTATTGCAACTAGAAAGAAAAACGAAAGAATGAAGCAGAAAAGTGTTGCTTTTTGGCAATAGCCTTAAAGACACCAGTTTAACTACGTATTGTTTTAATTAGCCGGCGATAATAGCTGCAGCCTTTTAACTTCAGTTATTAAAAAGCAGTTGGATTTTTATTAAAATTACCAATTGATATCTACCATCCTTCCCCACAGATAAAACTGTGTTTCCAACTAGATGAAATTCAAAATTAATGAACAGAGCAATCCAAGTTTGTATTTAAGAGGTTCTTAAAAATACATCATAAACAGCACATTGAATTCAATTAACTAGAAGCAAAAATATTATGCTCCAGGGAGAAAATGTTGGATTTCATTCAAGGATAAATCAGCATGGCTTTAATTAGTCCAGGAGTGAAAAAAAAAAGAAAAAAAAAAAGAAACGTCAGCTTTGTGTCTTAAAATGAAGGGGAAAAGAAAGAATGAAACACTGTGGTTATTAGGTTAATGACAACAATTTACTGAAAATTGGGATTTTTGAAACTTGTTGAGATTTACACATGATTGTTACATAATTGTTTCAGAATATTAAAGCTAAATTCAAAGGGACTTGCACTGGCTTCACCGAAAGTCTGTCACTTGGACAGTTCGCATTGTGGATTTTTGCTGAACTGTAGATTAAAAAATTATTAAAGATAATCTTAAAAGAAAATTCACATCCAGAGTTTATTGCAGAAACCTCTGCAACTTAAATCAGTTCCTGGGGTTGTTTCTGTGGCAAGCACAAAGATTTCCGCAAGCTCTTGAATGAATGGTTGCAGGCAGAGATGAGCGAATCAATTCTACACACATCAAATTCATTTCATATTTCCAAAAGATTTTAATTTCGAAAAATACTAACCTTTTGTGATTTCTACCACATGGATGTTTCAAAGTAGCGGCCACCGTCTACCATCCGTTTACCCTTAGTCATATATGTAGCTGTCATTTTGAAATTAGTAATGTTGTTTTGAGAGCTGAAAAAGGGGGTTGGATACAGTCCGAGAAAACCATAGAGTGTCATACATGACTTTTCAGGACAATTGGGGCACTTTAGATTTGGACCAGTTACCAAATGTATTCAGACCTAATCAGATCTGACAGCTGATTCAACCAAATCGGAATCCAAATTAATTTTGGGTAATTCACTCATCTCTAGTTGCAGATAATGATACAATCATTGAATCCAGTTATTACCTCATTATACCCATGTTTAATTGTATTCTGGATGTAACACCTTCTAATATGTGTAGTATTGTTGTGTTGTACGTTTGCTTCAGCAGAACTGTCTGCGGGCTGTGTACAGAATACAAATAAACCACATTTTAAGGTTATGTTAGGGTCCATATGGATGCGTCTTGTTTTACTCTTACAAGAACCAAGACCGCGTTCACACTGGTGCTTGTCTTAACATTTTATTTTGTGCTTTTTCTCTGGAAAAAAAAACAGAGGGTCATTTCTATTGGACGCAAATTTAAGTAAAAATAGACTGCATCAGTTTAGTCAAGAAAGATCTGCCCCTCTGTCTACAAATTAACTGTATTCTGCAACCCAATGGAATTTTGTTTTTGTATTGGTTAAAAGGGGTTTAGGGCTTATGTATGCTACTGTATTATAGCTCTTAGGAACATCCACATTGTACAAAGCCATACAAATCTTTAGGGCCCTATTGTACCTTTTTAATAAATCGCACTATGTTCCATTCAATGACTGTAAATATTGCAATGTTGGGGAAGTGCATTATTGCAAATAATACAGAATACTAGGTTATTAATAGTGTTGAGCGCGAATATTCGTATTACGAATTTTTATCTCGAATATCGGCACTTCGAGAATTCGCGAATATTTGGAATATAGTGCTATATATTCGTAATGATGAATATTCGTCTTCTTTTAACACAGTACACATGAGGTGATCATCCCTCCCTTCTTCTAGCTTGTGGGCCAATGAGAAGGCTTTGTCACAGCTTAGCAACATTCCTAGCAACCAATAGAAAAGTTGTCTACCCCTTCACTATATAAATTAAGACACTCCCCAGCAGCCATTTTGTGGAGTTTCATGTGAGAGAGAGAGAGGAGCTTGAATACTGTGCTGAGCATATAAATAATCCAAATAGTTAGTGTTAGATAGTAATAGGGAATTGTGTAGCTGAATAGCTGATAGGGTCCAGTGCAGGGTGTAGTGTAGATAGTTAGCTGAAATATATAATCCAGATAGTTAGTGTTAGATAGTAATAGGGAATTGTGTAGCTGAATAGCTGATAGGGTCCAGTGCAGGGTGTAGTGTAGATAGTTAGCTGAAATATATAATCCAGATAGTTAGTGTTAGATAGTAATAGGGAATTGTGTAGCTGAATAGCTGACAGGGTCCAGAGCAGGGTGAGGTGTAGATAGTTAGCTGAAATATATAATCCAGATAGTTAGTGTTAGATAGTAATAGGGAATTGTGTAGCTGAATAGCTGATAGGGTCCAGAGCTGGGTGTAGTGTAGATAGTTAGCTGAAATATATAATCCAGATAGTTAGTGTTAGATAGTAATAGGGAATTGTGTAGCTGAATAGCTGATAGGGTCCAGAGCAGGGTGTAGTGTAGATAGTTAGCTGAAATATATAATCCAGATAGTTAGTGTTAGATAGTAATAGGGAATTGTGTAGCTGAATAGCTGATAGGGTCCAGAGCAGGGTGAGGTGTAGATAGCTGAAATATATAATCCAGATAGTTAGTGTTAGATAGTAATAGGGAATTGTGTAGCTGAATAGCTGATAGGGTCCAAAGCAGGGTGTAGTGTAGATAGTTAGCTGAAATATATAATCCAGATAGTTAGTGTTAGATAGTAATAGGGAATTGTGTTGCTGAATAGCTGATAGGGTCCAGAGCTGGGTGTAGTGTAGATAGTTAGCTGAAATATATAATCCAGATAGTTAGTGTTAGATAGTATAGGTTATAGTGTGTGGCAGGAAAATAAATGTGCAATGTGCATGTGAGAGAGATTTCTCTGCTGTCCATACATACATGCTACAGAAATAGTGCTGTGATGTCACAACAATACTAAGTTCAACAATCAGTATTATGCTGTCAGACCTGATTAAAGGTGAAGTTGTATGTATTGCGCTAAAATATTCGATTTAATAGTGGCGATCTGCATATAAAGCTATTGTTATGATAGGCATGGAATTTTAATCTAAAACAGTGCTGTAATGTACAATTACTTACCGTGATCAGGAGTTCTTCCTCACTATGTAGAAAGTTGCTGCCAACCATTTTCATCACTTATGTAGCTAATAGTGCGTATGTGCGTACGTGCGCGCATGCATAATAGCGCAATCGAAAAGAATATCACAAAATCACTAATATTAGGCGAATATTCGCCTAAATATTTGTGATATATCGCAAATTTAAATACTGCCCCTGCCGCTCATCACTAGTAATTAATAGAGATGAACGAAGTACGACAATAAATTTGATTTGTTACGAATTAATTCAACACGAATCGCGATAAATCAGGTATACCCAATTATAGTCTTTCCACTTGGCGGCCCAATCTCAGTATAAAGGCTTTGAAGTTACACTTCAGGGAGAGTGCAGCAAAAGCATAGTAGGCTTCTGAACTACAGACTCTGCTGCAATTTATTGCCTTGTACATCACTGTGCAGTGCACCAATATTCAAGTAGTGACCCCAGAGTGGGGAAGGTGGCAGCAGCAGCAGTGGCAGTAACGGTGTGCAAGTTTCATAGCTAATCCCTTCTGTTAAACAAAAAGACGTGCATACAGCACCCTTCAGTAAAGCAAAAAAAACTGTGTGTGCCGCAAGAGCTGTGTCCAAATGGCTCCTTAGTGAAACAAAATAGAGAATTGGAGGCAGCACCAAAAAAGTAGGGGTGACAAAAAATATATATTTTAATCCATGTTGTGGCAGTCCAAGCACATGCTTTTTAATCCCTTCTGTTAGCTGTAAATTTACTGTGCTTCTGTATTACGTCACTGTTACCATCAGGTCTAATTTATCACCCTGTACATAACTTTACAGTGCAACAAGATTCAAGTAGGGGTTCCATAACAGAGTGGGGATAGTGGCAGCAGAAGCAGTGGCAGTAGCAGTGACAGTAGTGGCCCCATGACTGAGTAGGAAGGGTGGCAGCAGCAGTGGCGGTAACAGTGAAAGTAGTGGCCCCATGACTGAGTGGGGACAGCGGCAGCAGCAGCAGTGGCAGTGAGGCTATGTTCACATCACCGTTTATTTTTCCGTTCTTTTGATCCATCACAAGAACAGAAAAAGAAATAACCCATCCTGTATTTTGAGCATCTGTAATGTCTCTTTCACACTGTCAGTATTTGGTCAGTATTTTACATCAGTATTTGATCCGTATTTGTAAGTCAAAACCAGGAGTGGAACCTAAAGAGATAAAATATAATGGAAATATTTGCATCTCTTCTGTGTTTTGGATCCACTTCTGATTTAGGCTTAAAAATACTGATCAAATAATGATGCACAATACTGGCCAAATACTGACCGTGTGAAAGAGTCCTTACGAATGTTCAAACTACTGGATTTTTTTTTCTTCTGATGGATCAGAAAAACGGAAAAAAGATAATGTGAACACGGCTAAAAATTGAAAGTAGTGGCCCCATGACAGATTTAGGAGGGGGCAGCAGCAGTGGCATACGACACAAGATAGTTGCAGATCACAATAGTAGCAGAACAATATTGTTTTAAAAAAATGTACATGTACATATCATTAGGCCAAGAAGCCCCATTGTAGGAATGGCAGTAGAGACAGCAGGCATATGGCATCAGGAGGGTGGCAGCATCAGAATGGCGGCAGCAGCACATGGCCAGAAGTAATGGCCCAATTTGCACAATATTTCAGTGTGGCTGCACACCACAGTATGACCATTAATGGCAAAATGATCTATTTTGTTGCATCAGGCACCTATGTCTTGAAGTCCTGGTTGATCAGCGTCTGATTCATATTTGTTAGTCTCTCAACATTTTTGGAGGAAAGGCGAGTTCTCGCAGGGGTAATTATGCCCCCCTCTGTACTGAAAACCCGCTCTGATGCAACACTACTGGACGGGCAGGAAAGCATGCCCACAGCAAACTCGGCCAGTTGCGGCCAATACTTCAAGTTTGGATGCCCAGTACTCCAGGGGATCTTGGATCATGGGTGACAGAGTGCAGCTCAATTATGCCACCACCTGCTGGTTGAGGTTATGCTGCATGTCCCACTGCTGCTGCTGAGTGGTTTCTTCAGCAGAAGAAAATTGGTCATCGGAGACTCCAGACTTAAGTTGCTGCATAATGAGCTGGTGGTGCTCCTGCCCCTCCCCAGTCTTTGCAGTGGAGCATGAGCGCAGAGGGTTACCCCCGATCAGACCTTCCTGAGGACAGGTGATGGCATTTTTACGAAGCGACCAATTGACTACACAGCATATTTCTGCAGTAGTCCATATTTGCATCCCTCTCAGAAGGTCTAAAAAAAAGCACCAATGTACCTGTAGCGAGGGTCTAGTGAGGGTCTAACAATGTAGATAGCCAGTAGTCATCCCTCTGCCGAATCCTGACAATGCGGCACTATGCATACATGACACCATGCATTTGGACATTTGCACAAGGGACTTGGAGGGCATTCCTGCTTCCATCTAAACTGCATACTGCCAGGGTCTGTTAGGGTCATCTGCATTGTCTTCACCATCGCCCCCCAGCTCCTCATGCTCCTCCTGCTCCTGTCATGTCCCTTGGGCACATAACTCACCTAGTTGTGTATAAAATGGGTGTTTATGTCCTCCTCCTCTACCTCATCCTCCTCTTCTGCCAGTTCATCCTCCTCAGGGCTCAGGTGTTTGCGAGATGTAGGCGCCAAGACTTCTGTCCGCTTGCTAATCATATTTCTCTGCATCCCCTCCAGGATGTGAAGGAGTGGAATAACATCATTCATCCTTTAGTTCTGCCGACTGACAAATAAAGTGGCCTCCTCAAACAGTCTAAGCAAACGGCACATGTCACGCATGAACTGCCACTGGCTAAAGTGGAAATTACACCTAGGGGTAAACCTGTCCGTTTGCTGCATTAAGAAATCATTGACCGCCTTCCTCTGCTCTTACAGGTGATCTAACATTTGGAGAGTGAAGTTCCAATGGGTGGAAACGTTGCATATCAGGCAATGTTGGGGAAGAGCATTTTGCCTATGCAGCTGGGCTTACGGAGGGCGTGTTTTGCACGGTAATAGTGGCTGAAGTGCATGTACAGTTTCCTGGACATTTTTAACAGCTTTTGCAGTTTAATGGAAGATTTGAGGAACTGGGTTACAACGAGGTTGAAGACATGCGCTATGCAAGGCGCATGGGTCGGTCCTTCTCAGCACAGATAAAATGTTTTTCCTGTTAGCCATAGCCATGGTTCCTATCTCCAGTTGGCGAGGAGACAACCGGTTTCTTTATTGATGATGTGTAAAAGTTCCTCCCCAGTGTTCCATTCGCCCAGACTGTCGAGGTGCAGGACCGCGTGACAACGCCTAGCTTTGCATAGGTGATATGATGGAGGACCACTGTGAACTGTGCCTAGATGGGAGAGTGAGGACAAGGTGGCAGATGAGGAGGCAGAGGAGGACATTGCAGCAGAAATCCATGATTACAATGTAGAGGCAGCATGTCCATCGCCTGGCCAAGTTGCTGACTAGCACTCTGGCTAGTAACATCAGGGGGTCAAAAATCGTGTTATCCCTTCACCTGGCCATGAGTGACAGTAGCCATATGGTTATATGGCTGGTATAGTGGGACTATATACCCACTTTAGGTGAATAGTGTGTGACTCTGTAGTGAATTTATGGTACACACCACTGAACTAACTCTGTATGTCCGGTGATCGGTCATAGTACCATTTACTTACGGGAATCTGGCCAAAGCAGAGAAGCTGCACCTGTGTGTGCATATACAGTGGGGGAAATAATTATTTGACCCCTCACTGATTTTGTAAGTTTGTCCAATGACAAAGAAATGAAAAGTCTCAGAACAGTATCATTTCAATGGTAGGTTTATTGTAACAGTGGCAGATAGCACATCAAAAGGAAAATCGAAAAAAAAACTTTAAATAAAAGATAGCAACTGATTTGCATTTCATTGAGTGAAATAAGTATTTGAACCCCTACCAACCATTAAGAGTTCTGGCTCCCACAGAGTGGTTAGACACTTCTACTCAATTAGTCACCCTCATTAAGGACACCTGTCTTAACTAGTCACCTGTATAAAAGACACCTGTCCACAGAATCAATCAATCAAGCAGACTCCAAACTCTCCAACATGGGAAAGACCAAAGAGCTGTCCAAGGATGTCAGAGACAAAATTGTAGACCTGCACAAGGCTGGAATGGGCTACAAAACCATTAGCAAGAAGCTGTGAGAGAAGGTGACAACTGTTGGTGCGATTGTTCGAAAATGGAAGGAGCACAAAATGACCATCAATCGACCTCGCTCTGGGGCTCCACGCAAGATCTCACCTCGTGGGGTGTCAATGGTTCTGAGAAAGGTGAAAAAGCATCCTAGAACTACACGGGAGGAGTTAGTTAATGACCTCAAATTAGCAGGGACCACAGTCACCAAGAAAACCATTGGAAACACATTACACCGCAATGGATTAAAATCCTGCAGGGCTCGCAAGGTCCCCCTGCTCAGGAAGGCACATGTGCAGGCCCGTCTGAAGTTTGCCAATTAACACCTGAATGATTCAGAGAGTGACTGGGAGAAGGTGCTGTGGTCTGATGAGACCAAAATAGAGCTCTTTGGCATTAACTCAACTCGCTGTGTTTGGAGGAAGAAAAATGCTGCCTATGACCCCCAAAACACCGTCCCCACCGTCAAGCATGGGGGTGGAAACATTTTGCTTTGGGGGTGTTTTTCTGCTAAGGGCACAGGACAACTTATTCGCATAAACGGGAAAATGGACGGAGCCATGTATCGTGAAATCCTGAGCGACAACCTCCTTCCCTCTGCCAGGAAACTGAAAATGGGTCGTGGATGGGTGTTCCAGCACGACAATGACCCAAAACATACAGCAAAGGCAACAAAGGAGTGGCTCAAGAAGAAGCACATTAAGGTCATGGAGTGGCCTAGTCAGTCTCCGGACCTTAATCCAATCGAAAACCTATGGAGGGAGCTCAAGCTCAGAGTTGCACAGAGACAGCCTCGAAACCTTAGGGATTTAGAGATGATCTGCAAAGAGGAGTGGACCAACATTCCTCCTAAAATGTGCGCAAACTTGGTCATCAATTACAAGAAACGTTTGACCTCTGTGCTTGCAAACAAGGGTTTTTCCACCAAGTATTAAGTCTTTTTTTATTAGAGGGTTCAAATACTTATTTCACTCAATGAAATGCAAATCAGTTGCTATCTTTTATTTAAAGTTATTTTTTCGATTTTCCTTTTGATGTGCTATCTGCCACTGTTACAATAAACCTACCATTGAAATGATACTGTTCTGAGACTTTTCATTTCTTTGTCATTGGACAAACTTACAAAATCAGTGAGGGGTCAAATAATTATTTCCCCCACTGTATAGGTATTGCTAAAATCGATAAGCATACCTCCTGCTCTGACCATGTTTAGTGCTGATTAGACTGAATATATACCAGAGTCTAAGTAAGACATTAGTCCCGATCTGCCTGTATTTTTGGTGACTTTAGTAACGCAACTCAAGCTGAGTAATTTTATTATAAGAGTTTTCAATAAAGATTTATTTTGTTATTTTTAACCGTCCATCCAGGCAGGGAAACCAAGTTGCTGGTGTGCCTGGCCCAGAACGACATTTACCCAGTGAGCTGTGAATGACATATGTTGTCCTTGACCATAGATACAACTTCATACATCAGTGGTGGCGTGAACTCTTCCAGACACTGAGAAGCCCAAGGACTAGCCCACCTTCTGCTCAACGTACGTGTGCAGGGCTGGTACAGCTATTTTGCAAAAGTAATGTCGGCTTGGGACTCTTCACCTTGGCTAGGCACAAGCCATCAGTTCTCTTAAATGTGCAGAGTCAACTACATAGAAAGAGAGGGATCAGAGTGCCTGCAACTTAGCCAGGTGCACGTTCAGCTTCTGCGTCACTAGATTAATGCATGCATAATGTTGTCTTCTTGCAATCGCCTCGTTGAGTGATTACTGACAAAACAAGTTACAAGGAGAAGGAGGAGGAGCAACAGGAGCAATAGATGACAGAGAGAGAGTTCAGAGGAAAGCTACTAAACTAGTACATGGGTTGCAGGATAAAACTTACCAGGAAAGATTAAAGGACCTTATTATGTATAGCTTGGAAGAAAGACGAGACAGAGGGGATATGATAGAAACTTTTAAATACATAAAGGGAATCAACAAGGTAAAAGAGGAGAGAATATTTAAAAGAAGAAAAACTGCTACAAGAGGACATAGTTTTAAATTAGAGGGGCAAAGGTTTAAAAGTAATATCAGGAAGTATTACTTTACTGAGAGAGTAGTGGATGCATGGAATAGCCTTCCTGCAGAAGTGGTAGCTGCAAATACAGTGAAGGAGTTTAAGCATGCATGGGATAGGCATAAGGCCATCCTTCATATAAGATAGGGCCAGGGGCTATCCATAGTATTCAGTATATTGGGCAGACTAGATGGGCCAAATGGTTCTAATCTGCCGACACATTCTATGTTTCTATGTTTCTACATTGAAGTTGATGGGAAGGAATGACAGCTTCTTTCTGCTGATGTTGACAAGCCCTGACTGCTGGAGAGGGGGTGCGGGCTGGTGGGAGATGCAGAGGTTGCTACATCAGGCTTTAACACTAAATGAGTGGCAAGGATTTCCCATGCCACTTTATGATGATGCTTCATGTGTTGACGTAGGGCCGTCGTTACATGTTCTGCCCACACATGCTGCATAGTGCCACGCTAATGTTCCTTAGTGACTTTGTAAAAAATTCCTACTGCCTAGTATCGCATTTTCCCTCCACCATTGCATGATGCCTGTGGCCGCTGCTTTTATGAACCAGTGCACTGCTAGTGTGTTCCTCACAGGTAGTCTCCCGTGTAGCAGATTGGGTACACCTCCCACGTTTGGCTCCAAATCTCCCACTGCTTCTATCCTGCTGTCTCATGGGCATGCTGTCACCCTTGCCCCCTGATGATGACGATGCCCTCTCTTCACCTAGGTCCCATTTGCGATCGGCTACATCATCATCTACATCTGTTTGCTCGTCACTTGTGTCACCCTCACCTGTCTCATGCACACGTTCCTGACCCCTCGCAAGATGTGCTCCCATCCGTCTGTCATCATCGGTAGTTGCACCCCTAAAGGAATCCTCAGCGGACCTCTCCTCCGAGTCTGGGCTGACCTCTAACTGTTGACTGTCCTCTCAAAGCTCATCATCACTGAAAAGCAGAGCCAGGGGCTATATTTACTTGGTTAGCAGAAAGAGCAGCAAAAGCAAGAGACAGATTCAGGATAGGTGAGGGCATAGAGGCAGTTCCTGTGCCATGCTAATTAACGGTGGTGTCAGAGGATCCCACCGATTCCTGGCTGTGTGTATCTGTTGTTACTTGAGATGATGTTGAAGAGCAAGTTAACCATTCCAGTACAGCTGGATCGTTGGTCAACACACAACCACTGGATGACAGTGGCAGTTCTGACCTGTTGCTGCGGCTGCTACCACCACTACTTCTTCTTCTTCTGCTACTTGTGCTGGCTACAGCATCCTTTTTGCCACTGCCCGTTCCTTTGGAAGACGTGTATAACAACTGTATCGCTAACAGAACGGATTAGCTCTGAATGTCGGTGCACTGCACAGTGATGCACACGGCAATATATTACACCTGCCTTTAATAGGGATGCACAGTAACTGTTTCGCTAACAGAATGGATTAGCTATGAATGTCAGTGCACTGCACAATGATGCACATGATGATACACTCTCCCTGAATTCTCCATGCACTCTCTATTAATAAACTGCACTTTGCAGCAACAGTCTATACCGATGCTTGGTATTAACATATTGGGCGCCAAAACTTTGGGGGATCACAGCGGGGCAGAAGAGGGATCTCTCAAGAAAATAAAAATTCTGGCAGCATCAGCGGAGGGTATTCCACATGTGAAGGTACTCAGTTAAAATGTGAAAAACTCTCTCTCACCGTATATATTTTATTTTGCCCCCTCTGTATATATTCCATTTTGCTCTGTATATATTTCATGTTTTGCCCCCTCTCTCACTGTATATATTCCATTTTTTGCCCCCCTGTATTTATACCAATTTGTCCTCTCTGTATATATTTCATTTTTTGCCCCCTCTGTATATATTTCATTTTGCCCCATCTGTATATATATCCATTTTGCCCCATCTGTATATATATCCATTTTGCCCCCTCTGTAAATATTTCATTTTGCCGTCTGTATATATATATCCATTTTGTCCCCTCTGTATATATATATCCATTTTGCCCCCTGTATATATATCCATTTTGTCCCCTTTGCATATATATCCATTTTGCCCCCTGCCCTGTATATATAACCATTTTGCCCTCAATGTATATATTAAATTTTTCCCCCTGTATATATATTCATTTTGCCCCCTCTTTAAATATATTCCATTTTGCCCCCTGTATATATATATTCATTTTGCCCCCTCTTTATATATATTAAATTTTTCCCCATTACAGGGGGGCAAAATGGAATATATGTAAAGAGGGGGCAAAATGGATATATTTACAGGGGGCAAAATGGAATATATACATTGGGGGCAAATGTATATATATATACAGGAGGCAAAATGGAATATATACAGAGGGGGCAAAATGGATATATATATACAGGGGCCCTGTATATATATCCATTTTGCTCCCTCTGTATAATGAAATATATGGCAAAATGCAAAAAATAAAAACAATGAAATATATGCAGAGGGGGCAAAAAATTGAATATATTCCATGTGTCCCCTGTGTATATATTCCATTTTTTGCCCCCCTCTGTATATGTTTAATTTATTTAATTTTTTTCCGTTTTGCCATATATTTTATGAATTTGCCCCTGGGCCGGGCCCCTGTGAAAGATTTGCTGCCATGCCAGTGCCGTGCCGGCGTGCCACTGTGCCGCAATGCCAGGTGCCCCCCTGTGAGTTATGAAGCCAGCGGTGTGTGCACATTTACACATACAAAAAAAAAATACTTGCCTACTCGCCGTCTTGTTCTCGCACAATCCCGTCTTTCGATGTGCGTCGCAGGCCAGCGTGATCCCGCGAGACCCGCCGCGAGGTCACGGGTCTGGTCTGGATCACAGCAAGAAAGCAGCGCCGGATGGGTGGAGGCGGAGCCGGGGGTGGTGGGGCGTAAGTTACTAACTACGAGTGCGCAGTGCTGCGCCGCCGGCCAGGCACAGAGGCCGGGGCCCAACCAGCCATTTACCATTAAAAATTTTAAAATCACTTGTGGCGGGGCTGCAGACCCCCCCCCCCTGCCAGATCCGGTCAGCTCACAGGAAAATGCCAGCGACTGTGCAGGATCAGGGTTTTATAGGGCTTTGCTAGCTGTGACAACACAGGAGGATGGCTACCTGCGGATCGGCTGGCTGCACAGCATTATGGATGATGTGTGCCCGGGCTTGCTTCCTCTACATTTACTTTCACTTTCTAACACGTGCAGCAGCTATTTTAGGTTAAATGATTCTTTACCACGAAGCGCATGAAAATTCCTATACTTTTAGAATCAAAATTTTTCTAAACTTCAGACCTAAGTCCTCTTCGAATGCTTCACTTCTCTAAACACTATAAATCACCACCCAGAATGGGCTCTGCTATGGGAATGACACCTGAAACTGATGAAAAAGTTAGATGAAAACTGTGCTGGCAGTGCCCATGCTTTGTCTTTGGGTCCAAAAACTGGAATTGGATCCTTACAAATTAATTGATAATTAGATGGAACTCACATTAGTTTAATTAGTTTGGGTCGGCTAAACTGAATGTACAAACAGAAAATCAAAACAATTGATATGAATGCTCTATGACTGATTAATATAGACAAGATCTATCAAGAAAGTTTCCAAAATTGAGTCAAAACTGTATAACAAAACTGTGATGTGTGGACACATGCAGGCTGCCCGATGAAGGCCCCCGGTGGCTGTTCACAGAACTGCCTGCTCCCAGTGACCGCATTTGTTTCAGACCGGCTCGCGGCGCAGGCACAGGTAAGGGCTTAACTGTGCCTCGCCAGACTTGGGATTTAAGATGGCAGCCCGTATGTGTTCACGGGCGAACACAGAGAAATGGTCATCACTGCACATCATCATAGGAGAGATTGACTTAGAGTGAGGACTTAATGTTCCTATTCTTATTTAAAACACCATCCTCCTGAAGCAGTGTTTGTTATGGCAGTGGGTGTGGAACCACTCTGCCAACCAACAAATTTGACTTTGGGCTAAACCTAAGGGTGTTATCCTTACAGTCCCCTTGTTTTCACTTCCTATAAAGGAATCTGGGCTTCGCTGCAGGGAATGCAGAAGGCTGCTACCTCATGGAGTAGTCTTCATGTGGTTGGCTGATGACCCATAGGGGTCAAGAGACACTGGTGTGTAGC
Source organism: Bufo bufo (assembly GCF_905171765.1). Classification (NCBI taxonomy): domain Eukaryota; kingdom Metazoa; phylum Chordata; class Amphibia; order Anura; family Bufonidae; genus Bufo; species Bufo bufo. Next base: position 347,769,656 of record NC_053391.1, on the reverse strand, counting down.
ATCAAAGGGACAGGCAAATCTCTAAATTATTAAACAGGCCATGGTTATGCCATGCAGAGTTCATGCGAATCCATGAAACAGGCCAAAAGACAGGGCAGACAGTGGAGTGTCCATACGGTAATCAGGCATGGGTCACGCCAGGCAGCAGAGGATCGGGAGAAAAGCAGAGGTAGGTACATGTGCAGACAAATGAAACAGCACACCTTACACAGGGACTAGCAAGCTAGACACACCTTTAACTCAGTTCCTGTACCTTACCATAGGAAAACATGTCTTAAGTACCCTGAGGTGGCCAGCCATAGCCTGGGGAATATTAGGGTCCATGCACGCTGACCCTTTAAAAGCCTGTGGGGTGTGTGCATGCCTCCTACAGGCAGACAGGACTTACTGGCCAGTACAGGCTGTGGCCTGCCACAGAAGACTGGACATGGGACCCTGGTGACTGAGCATGCTGCTGGAGGAAAGACAGAGGCAGAAGCAGGGTGAGTGGAGCGGCACCTGTGGCTGCCTGAGGAAGCAGGATGGCAACGGGCATGGGCTGCCAACATAACAGTGGCACTTTAATTTAAGATGTTCACACCAAATTTAAGATGTCCATAAAGGGTTTATACAACCATTACAGCATGCCTGGTCTATATTACTCCTATGCAGTGTTCAAAACTGCTGAAAAACTATTGGCTGGGGATTTCACTAAAAAGTCATCATTTGCAACTATTATAGCTTTTTAGCACTATATTCTATTTCTTTAATGTAGCAGTAGACATTTCTAAAATGATTTCACTTCCAAATTATGTAACCAGTGTGGATACCACCATTTGCACTTTGCCATGAAGGCGACAATGTCTGCCCCATCACACCATGTCTGCTATGTTATTATCTGAAGGGTACTACCATTAAACTATTTTGTGCTAAAAACAGCTAAGCTGGGCCCAAAATGCAACCTAGGTAAAGGACATCTTGGAAAATGTCACACATTATGACATCATGATCCTATAGCATTACCACCCCTGTCATTTATATACACGCTTATAACATCATCGCATCTCTCTGACTACCTTCCCTGATGACATCAGTCCAGCAGTAACGCTGTAATTTCCTTATTTTCATCCACTAATTTGAAATCATTGAGGGGATACAGCCAATCATATTCACTGATAAAGTTTCAGCATCCTTTTAAGTCATTTTCCGGGCCCGATGGGACTTACAGGGTGGCAGCTGTGAGAATCATCTCTCCTGGCTAGGTGAGAGTTTCATTCAGCACACTCTTTTACCCAATTTATTGGGCTATCACCTCTTCTGACTTCACTGCTCACTACACTGTCACCTATAAGTCACCACCAGTTCTGTGCCCTGAAAGGGCCACATTGGCCTTTGACATAATAACATGCACAGGTGTTCTACAAGGTGCCTACCAAGCTGTCTATTTGACTCCCCTGATGTGACTCTATGAGGTTGGCATCTCTTGTGACATTATCACTTCTTGATGATCCCAATTGGACTGTAACCAATTCTTGGACCTAAAGTATAGCATATTAATATGCATTCACATAAAATCTTTTCAGAGAGTCCATTCCACTTACAAGAGGTTATAGTGTACTTTACTGTGCAAAGGTAGCAGAGGACAAAAGATTATCATCAGTAAATTAGGAATATTTTGTTGGGCCTTGGAGCAGACAAAAAACCAGATCCATAGAAAATAAATCACAACAAACACACACGATAAAACATCTAAATATGAAATTTCAGGATATAAATTTGGTGGCTGCTAAAGTAATTCTAGCAATTCTTTGGCCATGGATTTGGTCTGGCGATTACTCAGCCAATTTGTTACATTCCAAGAAAATCCTTTCATTCCTCAAGGAAGGGTGGAAAGGTTTAGTACCTTAGATTGTACAAATATAGTTCTATTAATCCTCAAGCCTTCCTCTAGTCCATTGCAGATAAACTTGCCTTCTGGTCAAAAGTTCTCTTATCTCAGAAGCACAAGGTTAATCTCATGACAATTACATTCTTGAAAACATGTAGACATCTATTTAGTAATCCTACTATCTGGCCGCTTCAGTACTATGTTTGAGGAATTTAACAAATTGGTTTGCCTTTTCTTCAGGGGTATTTCATTTCACCAAATCGGCATTAATCCGCTGAAGCTTCAAGCTTCTTTCCATTGTGGGTTCATAGGTTTTACCAGACTTGCATAGCTTTCTTTATGCTCAGAGATACAGTCCACCAATGAACTATGTGGACACATGCAAGGGTCCCAATTAAAAGCACAGAAGAATGCTAATTTTCCACATAAATAGAGTGACCACCAACTTTACGTAGACTTTTTATTGTAGTTCAGTTTTGCTAGGAAAAAATGTTTTAGTCATGAATAAGTGCAATATAGTATTGGCAAAAGTTGATCTACTATTGACCTTTTTTTCACGTCAATGTCTTTTATTTCATTCACATGGCCATAATACAGCATTGTTTTGTACTGAGAAATAATTAAACTACCATTTTGGTGGATGAACCCTATATAGTGGCTTACAGAGATGATGGGAACAAACAAGGTCAAATAACTCTGGTTCTTGTCTGCTTCTGTCAAATATATGTGCACATTTTTCAAAGGGATTCATCTGTTTTTGCCTTGTCTAAGAACAGTTTAGTATCTGGTGACCTCTTACGGAAGGGTGCTTCACTAAAGTGTTGGCAGAATGAACTGAAATCAGCTGAGTGTTGGATACTGAAGTGTTGCCTAGAAAATGTTTAGCCGTTAATGTGGCCCCATAGCATGGTTTGTTCGGGCCATTGTGGCATTGTTTTTGGCTCCTGTTCCTGTGCAGATCCCAGAACATGCAAGCTAGGGCAAGGTTTTTCAATTACCATCTGCTAAAGCAAATGAGTAGATGGTTTGTTCTTTAATCCATGTGTCGAAACCAGGAAGGTGCTACAGCGAGACATCTGGCACTCTGCCCAAACTATTTATAATTGATTTGCAAAGGGAGCAGTAGGAGGATGGATTCTGCATGCATAACATCTAAAATTATGCAAAGAGCGAATTCAGTACAGGCAGGAAGATGCCAATGACACTGTCCACAGGCGGCACTTTGTTATTGTATCTCTAATTAGCTAACTATGCCTGAGACATGGCCAAAAGGACTACATAGGTGTGAAAATTATAGATTTAAGAAAATCTGCACCCAGACTAACTAATATTACTCTTGTTTCATGCTGCTTTACAGTCATTTTCCACTCAAAGGCATTTTTCTCATCCTGTCTTCAGATAACAGCCATCTGAACGCAGAGTAAATTCGCCTTATAGCTGAAGCCTGGGATATTTATATCACTCAGTAGAAGGAAAGGGTTAATTTCCTGCATGCCATGTCTCTCGAAGTGTTTTATCATGGCCAATCCATTATTGCACATGACAACACAACTATATACAATACTGAGAAATCGAGAGAGGGAAATGCAGAATTTCTGCTTCTCTGTGAACCATTAATGCCATCCTCCCCCCGATGCATCCCCTCCCCCAACCTTATAAATTAAGCAGCCTGTGAGGAAAAAATAAAATAAATAAAACCCATAGAACAACCGCTTGCAACTTTTTTATGGATGTTTGGGAAGTTTAATCATTTTGCAAAATGCAATTCCTGGTCGTAAATTCTGCCACCACCGCGGATTTAGGAAGATGTAAAGGACTGGAGCGGGTTGATAGGTAAGTTTTAATCTGACAAGGCCAAAAAGCCTGCTAGATTTATACCTAGCTGGTTTCTTCCTAGTAATTACCATAGGACATACACTTACTCTATCTAAGCAGAGAAGAGACGGCTTGATACACAAGAAAGAGGCAAAGTCATCTTTGTAATATTTGCTTCTCAGAACATTGGAAGCATTTTCAGTGCCCACAATTACACTTTGTGTAAAGTATTGGTTTACATATATATACAGGGTGTAATATGTCAATCTAAACGGAAGGTAAAAGCACGGAGCGTGGTGTGAGACACAACAAATAAAATCGCATCTTGCTGTTTATGACGTTCAGACCAGGTTGTTTTTTTAAGCTATTACTGATAGAGATGATGAGATAAAAGGATTAAATTGAGGAGGAAGGTGGTTGCTGATCTATTAAGGTGAATTTACAAAATGTCAATGATATTTCCCTGTGATTAAAACTATATGGTCAAATTAATTATGTCATGGACATGTTCAACCTGCCATTAGTTACATTAATTTCCCAGTGTGGTCTACGAAATGAGGTGTGCTCCAAGGTTTGCTTGAATAAAATTTTCCTTTGTGAATGCAGCGGACACTGGTCATATGTCTTCTTTCTTCACAAATGAACTATGTAAAAACCATTCAGATCACAAAGTGAAAATAAGTCATAGAAGATAGGGCTGCGAAACATCATTCATGTATCTCAAAGACAGCCAGTGGTTAAGCAGAAGCACATGTAATTTCTGCAGAAGTATGCTGGGCAAAAGATTCACAATGTGCAAGTGTCCATGACTGGGGGGTACCGATGTAGAGGAGCTGAAGTTGCCATTGCATCAGATACAACAAAATGATATGCTGAAATTGGCAGCAAAGCCTTATGGTCAGCATAAAAAATAAACATTTTATTTAAACAGTTAAAGGGGTTCTCCGGGATTTTAATATTGATGGCCTATCCTCAAGGTCATCAATATTAAAATCCCGGAGAACCCCGTTAAAGTGAACCAGTCATGTTGAAATTGCCTACAAAAAGTTTTAGCAACCTAATGAAGAGACCAGAGCAAGCTCGGAGGTAGGTATATTGGTTGGTTGTGCAGTCAAAAAGAATCTGGTTTTTACTCTAAAACCTTCATATAGAGACTTCACTGCAGGAAGCCCTAAAATAGTCACAGTTGCATAGAAAGAGATGAAGTAGCCTAAACGTAACTAGAGCTGGGGTGGTTGGCAAATGTCAAACCAAAGGATGATCAAGAAATGTAGTCAGGAGCAGAACATGGGTCAAACTAGAAGAAGCACTAAAGGGGGAGATTTATCAAGACCGTAGTTTTCTGCTTGATATCCCCTTCGCTGCCAGAGGATGCGCCTAATTTATGATGAAGCGCAGGCCTTGTCATAAATTAAGCAGTCTATGGGCATAAACAGAAATGTCTGGCTTCATTTGCACCAGAAAACATTTGTTGTGGCTGTTGGCCATGCCCTCTTCCTGCCATTGTCACATCTACTTTTGGAAGTGAGGCGAAGGCGGCTTAAAAAAGCCCTTGCAACAATTTTTTTTTAAAGTCACATGTGTTCGACTTTCTAATGCTACTTTTCTGGCATAAACGGAATGATAAATCTCCCCTTGAAAGTTCAAAAACAGCAGGCAAGTGAGTCAATCAGACCGCAAAACGAGGAGTTACAACTTACAAGTGCTCAGTTGACCGCTGTATTAGCCTCAACTGAAAGTCCATGGTGCCGTCTTCAATCCGTCCTCAGCAACAAGGAGAAACCATGCTCAGCTGAGTGCTTCTAAGTCCTTGTTCAATGGGGATCTCAGCACTCAGACCAGAGTGCTATCCTAACAGCTGTTAGGTTACCGATTTAATAGATCTGTATATACCTATTGTGGCGAAACCGACCTCGCCACTGGGTTTTGAAGAGGACTGGCTGCTGGCCTCTTGCCCCAGGATTATGGGCCATATACTAACTTTTAAACCCCTGAACCGATTCAAATGAATTTTGGATAGGTTTGTCCCCAAGTTATACTGTTTAAATTGATGTAAGTTATATGTATGGCCAATGTAAACTCACAAAGTTGTAACAATTTATAATAAGTGTAACTTGTCAGCTTGGGAGGAAAATGCTGGGTGTGTTTCTATTGTGCCATTGTCCCATTGTGTGTTTAAATGGTGATGTCTGTTCTGTTGTCCTCACATGTGTATTGGCGATCTCCCTTTGTCCTCAGAGATAATTGGATTGCTCCTCAGGTTGTCTCCGGGACAGAGAGGAGGAGACCATGATGCATTGTGGGGATATGTTGTATTTGTCCTATGTCACAGTCTTCATTCTGGTCCTCTGGGGGCGTGAATGATTGGTTGCTGTAGTTACATTGTATGTGTTGTAAATTACTGATTGGTTGTATTTCAAACCCCTGTGGGCAGTACTATGTTTGTGGTTTATGAATAAAAGAGGCTGTACGTGAAGTACAGTCAGACCACTGCTTGACCCTCAACACGGAGCCTTGTCTCGTTATTGGGGGGATTCACTGTATGCTGTTAGAAGACCGATTGCCAGAAGTGTAAGCTGATTCCTGTTCGTCTGCTAGCAGCTATTCGTGAGGTTCCAGTTTGGAGTGCTACTTTGTATCCAGTTCGGGAGTTTGGTGTATCCTGCAGTAGCTGTGCCTGTCTCTCAGAAAGGGGCTTATCGCCTAAACGGATTTTAACCCCTTGTCTGCTGAAACGGTCCGTTACACCTATGCTATCTTCTCTGGAGTGAGAATTACTCTTTGTAGGGACTCTCTCAGCACAGTTCCCTCTATTTCTGTCATATGACCCAATAAGGTATTAGTGAAAGGGTTTGTCCAAAGGTAACGTCCCCTTTATGTTGTATTTTATATAATGCATAAATAATTTATTCTATTCATAGACTATAATTACATTTTTTTTTTTTACCTTATCGAACGCAGATTCTCTATGAGCTCAATCCTCATCTAAATATACCATTTATGGTCAGGGCTAGGAAACGTCAGCGTACGCAGAGACCCCTGCCCTGAGCAAGGTGGCTGAATTATGCCGGGAGCCACGACGAGGGTACACCAAGAAAAGGGGGCATACCCAGGGAAACCTTGGAAAAAAGGGGCGGGGGGGAGGGGCGTGAAGCTCGGGCGCCTGGCTGGACGGGAGTGAGCGGAATATAAGGCCAGACGCCCCTCCCACAAATGCAGGCTGGAACCAGCCTTACCTATTTATGGTCAGGGCTAGGAAACGTCAGCGTACGCAGAGACCCCTGCCCTGAGCAAGGTGGCTGAATTATGCCGGGAGCCACGACGAGGGTACACCAAGAAAAGGGGGCAAAAAACAACCATTAGTAACAAACATTTTATTACATGATTTACAAAGCCAACGAACAAAAGGCACGTGCGATCTCAAGTTGAGGATCAGGAATATATCTAGTGTAGCAAGAGGACCGCCAACGCCCCATGCTTCGAATGACGTGAGCTGGCACCTGATGTCGTGATGCGGCAGAAGCTGCCCCTATGCGGAAAGAATGCCCTGATATAATTTTGGGGTCGTATCCTAAACCTTGGGCAAGAGCACGGATGCAGGTAATGAACCGTGTGGCGGTAAGGGGTTTGCCGGCGTGCGGCAGGAGAGGACTATCTGAAGGACCGACCCGAATGAGTGATAATAATTGGTGCAGCACCTGAACTGGGCACCATAAGTTGGAGGACGGATAAAATTTGATTGCAGTAGGGGGACCCGTCTGACTGGTCTTGGTAGAGGGAAGGAGAAGAGTGTAGCAACCTCGGCCCCAAGACAGATGCTGTTTCAACGGGTGACCCTGACGGTTCGGACCGGCTAAAACTTCCCCCGGCCTAAGAAACCCATAAAAAATGAGGTACATGGCTGCTTTCAAGACCAAGCTAGTGGAGGGCCCAAAAGGATGACCGTCCAAAGACGAGGAGAGAGCCCTAAACAACTCGCTAGACACGGGTTGCCTACGGCTCTGGGACCCCTGACCCTCTTTCTGAATACCCCGAAGGGTGGCCTTAATGGCCTGAACAGAGAAAAAGGACCCGCGGTGTGGATCATCCAGCATGAAGTGGTGTTGCAGCCCAGCTAAATAGAGTTTGATGGTATTGTGTGACAGCCCCAGTTGGTAGTGACAATGGGCTAAAAAGGCCATGATGTGAGCCGTTTCGGAATGAAGACCCCTTGGGTGAGTTCTGGAGAATTTATCGAACGCCCTCAAGCCGGCCTGGTAATTCCTCGCTGTATTATGCGAAAGAGACTTTCTGACCAGACCCTTGGCTTCGTCTATGAGGACATCTAGCCCAGGGTGAGGGTGCTGAAATGAGGCACGGGCGCACCTGACCGATCCGCGTCGGGCACTTCCTGGAAAAAAACGGGAAAATTAAAGCGGGAAAGTGCGTCCGCGGCCCTATTCTGCTCGCCTGATATATGTATGCATCGGAAATGAAAATTGTGGCGGAGGGACAGCCAGACTAGCTTGCGCAAAAAAGCCATGATCTTGAACGACTGGGCCCTGCCTTTGTTAACGATGTCCACCAAGGTCTGACTATCCGTGACAAAGGACACGGACGAATTAGACCAAAGGTGACCCCAAACCTGGGCTGCCGCCACTACGGGATATAGTTCCAGGAGGGGAGAGGATTTAAGAGCAGCAGGATCAGAGGCCAATTCTGGCGGCCATCCGGCGGCCAACCAATGGGACCTGAAAATGGCAGCGAACCCGAATGACCCTGCGGCATCGGAAAAAACGAGAGGAGAAGCTGAACCCCACTGAGGCACGAATAGCGAAATGCCATTCCAAGTGGACAGAAAACTGTCCCACATGCACAGGTCCGCGATGGCATGACCGTCGAGATGGACAACAGAATCCTGCTCTGGAGCGGAGGGCAACAGAGATAATAAACTGGCGAGAAAGGTCCTGCCTTGAGGCATGATTCTGGTGGCGAAATTAAGCATCCCCAGCAAGGATTGCAACTCGACCTTGGTCAAAGAGAGGGACCGGACCGCCCGAGAGATGGCAGATCGGATCCGATGCAATTTCTCGCCGGGAAGGCTGGCCTCCATCTTAACTGTATCCAGAATTATGCCCAAGAAGGTGACCCTGGTGGCCGGGCCCTCCGTCTTGGCGGCAGCGACAGGGACCTGAAGACGGGCAAAAATATCCAAAAGAGTGTGAGGAATGGATGGGACCTGACTAGGACTTTCTACCATAAGGAAGTCATCCAGGTAGTGAACTACCATGGATAACCCGCCATGATGGGTAAGGATCCAGTGCAGTGCTTTGGCTAGTTGGTCGAAAAGCCACGGGCTACTTTTAGACCCGAAAGTGAGACGGTTGGCGAAGTAGTAATTACCCGCCCACTTGAAGCCATAATACTTCCAAAGCTGAGGGTGGATAGGAAGCTGCTTGAAAGCATCGGCTATATCTACTTTAGCCAACCAAGCCCCGGCCCCTGCCAGCAAAATGTACTGAATTGCCTCGTCGACCGAGGAATATTGCATTGAATACTCCTCGGATGGGATGAGAGAATTGAGACTCGGGATGGCCGACATATGAGGCGCAGAGAGGTCGTAAATGAGACGCTTTTTATTAGATGACAGTTTAGTAACAAGACCAATGGGACTGATGCGCCAGGACTGGAAAGGAATGTCTGAGAATGGACCGATGACAAACCCCTTGTCGACCTCCTGTTGGATGAGAGAGGTGACAGCCTCAGGATCGTTGGCCGCGGATAGCAGGTTAGGACCCGTCCAACAGCCCTGCGGGAGAGTAATGAGGCCCGTATGGAAACCCTCTCGGAACCCATCCAACAAAAAGGAGACAAAAAGCTGATCAGGGTGATCCCGCAGGAGAGCAGCCAGTAACCCCAAATTAATGTCGGCTAGTCAGGAATCCTTGGCTGCCCTCCTGGGACAGGAGGAGCGGGGATGGGCCCGAAAACAAAGGGAACAAATATGGAGCGCCCGGCAGGAATTGAAGGCACATCCCTTGGCGTTAAAATTATTGCAAACCTGGTTGCCCCCGAGAAACACGATGGGTCTGCCCAGCTTATCTAACGACGGGGAAGACCTGGATGACCCAGAAGGACCTGCCGAGGGGGCTGACTGTGGGGCTTGCACCGGATTGGGACACCAGTCGGTAGAATGAAAAATGGACTGGCAGGCAGCACAGAGGGGGGCCTTGAGACCCGCAAAATGCCGGCAAAACAATTCCATATCCAGCTCCGCCCAGCTAGACACGAACTGGAACTGACTCAAAGCGGCCGCGGCTTTAGCCGAAAAAGAACGATGATAATCGTAAAAAGCCGTGCCGCCGTATTTGTGCCCCAAGTCCGCAATCCGGTACAAGTAAGTGTCCAGCTCTGCCCTGCGATCTGGTTGAGCAGAACACACCACGTCCCTGTAAAGGCTGAAGGCCAGGACAAACTCGGACATAGATAGTTTCCTATTGAGCCGAGCATCCTTAGCTCTCAATACCACAGATACCTCTCCACAGTTGACGACCCGATTCTCTGAAATATCCTGGGAGGCAATAAGGATGGATGCGAGGTTCACGTCCTTGCCCGCCAGGATATCCTTTTTAATATGCTCGGGGACGAAGTGGGAAGGGGCGATCTGAGGGGTGACAGAAGGCCTACCTGCAACGTCCAGCGGAATGGCAGGGGTGACTGCCGACCCTGGAAATTGCGGTGGAACCGTGGGCCTGGATTCCAGGACCGTTAACCTAGCCTGAATGTCCGAAACTGAGCCAGCCAGCCCAGCGATGGACGACTGAATCTGAGCTAAGGCCAGCTGTATAGCATCCGGGTTGGAAGGGCCCGCCATCGGGGCCGGGGCCGTCATCAGCAGGCGATACAATTCGGCCTTGCGAGCGGACGCCGGATGCCGTATCCCCCTGCGGTTGAGTTCGGCGACCAATCTAGGCACCGTCCAGCTTCTTAATGATGTACTGCTGTCGCGCCCAGAGACGGGAGTTCCAGGTATGGAGACGTTATCGACCATATCGGAGGAGACGTGGGACATATCGGACCTGAGAAAAAAGACGAGTAAAAAACACCCAGAAAAAGCAACGAAAACAGACGTATGCGAAGAGGCCGGACGGAAGAATGTGAGAAACAATAAAGTAAAAAATGCCCATCGGACGAACCACCTACCTGGTAGGACACGACTGAGTTTGGAAGCACGGCCCCAAAAAACCCCAAATGCCAAAGATGGAGCTAATGAAAGGAAAATGACCCTGAGTAGAACCGAAATTGTAACCCTGCCTTGCGAACCCTCTATGAACTGACTTACCAGAGAGCGCTCCGGAATTGCCTGGTCGAAAACGTGGAACGCGTAGAACTAAAGTCCGAACTAAAGGGAGGAACAATACAAGGATAGGATTTAAAGAACATAAACAGACCCTAAGAATAAACCGGAGACCCAGACAACCTGGGTGATCCAGGGACACTGACAACCTGGGCGATCCAGGGACATTGACAACCTGGGCGATCCAGGGACATTGACAACCTGGGCGATCCAGGAACATTGACAACCTGGGCGATCCAGGGACACCGACAACCTGGGCGATCCAGGGACACAGACAACCTGGGCGAGCCAGGGACATTGACAACCTGGGCGATCCAGGGACGCCGACAACCTGGGCGATCCAGGGACACCGACAACCTGGGCGATCCAGGGACACCGACAACCTGGGCGATCCAGGGACACTGACAACCTGGGCGATCCAGGGACACTGACAACCTGGGCGATCCAGGGACACTGACAACCTGGGCGATCCAGGGACACTGACAACCTGGGCGATCCAGGGACACTGACAACCTGGGCGATCCAGGGACACTGACAACCTGGGCGATCCAGGGACACTGACAACCTGGGCGATCCAGGGACACAGACAACCTGGGCGATCCAGGGACATTGACAACCTGGGCGATCCAGGGACACCGACAACCTGGGCGATCCAGGGACATTGACAACCTGGGCGATCCAGGGACACCGACAACCTGGGTGATCCAGGGACACTGACAACCTGGGCGATCCAGGGACACTGACAACCTGGGCGATCCAGGGACACTGACAACCTGGGCGATCCAGGGACACTGACAACCTGGGCGATCCAGGGACACTGACAACCTGGGCGATCCAGGGACACTGACAACCTGGGCGATCCAGGGACACTGACAACCTGGGTGATCCAGAGACATAGACAACCTGGGCGATCCAGGGACGTTGACAACCTGAGTGATCCCAGGACCCCGCAAAAGGGGGAACCGGGAAGTGACGTGAAAAAAAAAAAAAATCCCCTCGCAAATTCTGGCACCATGATGCTGGAGGATTTCGAACCCAGAAATAAGCGTGAATTGATATATTGTTTCTCTTTTTTTTTTTTTTTTAAATAACGCCCCCCCCTTTTTTTTTTTTTTTTTTAACAACCAGCATTGCAGCTCCTAAACCCGCTGGTGACCTGCCGGAGGGGTTCAGGAGGCATGAATGCAGCGAAGCCCCCCTGGACACAGGAGTACCCCTGCACCGAACCTGAGAACCCTGCATGCCTCCCGAGCTGACAGCGCAGCTCCCGAGGCATAACACGCCGACTCGCCCCGACACAGGAGCACCCCTGCACCATAACATCAGAATTCGCGAGTACCTAAAGTGCAGACAGCGCTGTTATAGAGGCATGAAAAAAAACCCCGCCGTGACACAGGAGAACCCCTGCACCAAAACCACAGAATGAATGAGAACTTTTAGTGCATGCAAACAAGCCACGCCACGGCGCTGCCGCTGGCCCCTAAACTCTTAATGAGCTTTATGCAGAGCGGCATAAATGGAAGTGTGCTGAGTCAGGACACCGCTCCCCCGACCCGGCCGCCTGTGCCTGCGTGGGCGGAACATGCTGGGGGAGAGCGGCATCCCACCGGGCAACCCCCCGAAGCCAGATAACCCGGGCGAACGAGAAAGTAGAGTGGGGACGCGACACCCCGATTACCTGACAGGCTGGCGGCGGAACTGGCGGTGGAGGCACGTGACCGCGATACCCGGAAGTGACGATACTGAAGGAGGGAGCGTAAGCCGCAGTAATGCGTGAAGCTCGGGCGCCTGGCTGGACGGGAGTGAGCGGAATATAAGGCCAGACGCCCCTCCCACAAATGCAGGCTGGAACCAGCCTTACCTATTTGTATGTAACAATACCACTGTATTTTCCTAAAAGGAAGGTCTAATACATTGACCAGATGAACCTTTAAAGACCAGTTTTAATTTAAAGCTCCCACATTCTTAGCTGCATAACATTTTCTGCAACTGTTAAGACAAGCAATGGAAATCAATACTTAAGGTCAAGAAGACCCTGGCCAGGAGGATAATTGCTGCATCTGGGCTCCTGTCTTGCAACAATGCCATCAGTATTATTTAGGTGCATTATATTATGGAGATTAAAATTACTAAATTGTTATGCTGTGTTACTGTTCAGCCTAACCCATTCATAACAGGATTTTTCTTCTCAAGCTGTTTCAATTATCTGTCTACACTAGTATCACAAATTTAAATGGGTTGCTCAGCCCATTAATATTTTTAATCACAGGGTAAAATAATAAAATAAGTCATACTCACCTAACCAATCCCTCCAAGCTCCCATTCTGCCACAATGGTGATCGGCCTTAGCCAGTGATTGGCTGAGTGTGTTGAGAGGGGCCAGAAAGTAGAAATCGGCAGGTGACTGAGGAGCATTGGAACTAAAGTGGTGGGGGATAAGTGAGTACAAATTATTTTATTATTTTACACCATTCTTATCCTTATGATCCTGATTTGGGTAATATGATTGCACAGGCCAATGCAAACTGAATGCAGGAGGAACAATTTGTTTCTCCCTCATTCAGTTCTGTTCATTATGAGCAGCACATTCCTGATTACACAGCAAGATGTGCAATGGGCGCATCCACTTAGGGCCCTCTATGTAATGCGACCCAGGTATAGGAATGCCGAGTGGTATAGTGCAGCCTAAAATGTCCCTTTATTTGTGTCATGGTGCTCCTACCTGGATACAGCTGGACCCCAGGCTTTGGCTCTGAAGCAATAAATAGGGGGAATAATTGAGGGATTTGAAAGAAAGATTAAGTCCAGACCTTGTATATAGTTGAACAGCAACTTTAATTGAATAAACATTCATCAGAAACAATCTTCAAACTTTGTCTTGGTCCCAGCAGGCTTTAGCATTAAAACTGGCAGGCAAACTCTACTCTCCTACATCTGTTTCTCTCTGGCTCTGCTGTACTGACAGGCTGACTGTATAACTCAGATTCTTATTTCTGCTGCACCTTCTCTCTGTAGTCTGACTCTTAAGTTATGCCAGGTAACTTTGCTCCTGGCCTCTGAAGCTTTAAGCTTTGGCCACCATGTCTAGCAGAGCTGAGGGTGCTCTGTCTGGCTTGGACATGTCCAGCAGAGACGTGACCCCCGCACACCTGTCCCCTAGTAGGGGATAAGCTAGAATAACTCTCTCTGGTCCCCACCCTTCCTTAGAGAGGGTCAGAATGGAAAACAGGTTCCACTCTCTTCTAATAGTAGCACTGCGAAGTCTCCTGCCACCTCTGGTTAACCAGGTACATTACATGAACATTAACAATTTCAAACATAGGAAATGCACAATATGGAGGACCTGGACAAAATACATTAAATTACACCATACCAGCATACACATATAGGAGTAGGGCATAGGCATGATAATGCCACTCGAGGGCGTTAAATTCCCCCTTACTGAAAGGCAAGCCGTCCTCGGCTTGTGCTTGAGGTGCTCCAAGGGTACCCAAGGAAGGTTAGAGTGCTGCTATTTTTCTATTACTAACGGATATAGCAACGGCTACCACTAGGTCTCTGTCCGTATGAGTAGGGAGTCTATTTACAGTTTTCCCTCTCTGTATAAGCCAGAGAACCAAAATGTCTGCACCAAGCGATCATTCCTGGCTTCATTTTGAGTACTCTGGCCATGAATACCAAAGAAAGCATGGGGGTGTCTTTACTATGTAATCCCACCACAATGCAATGAAACTCCACAACTAGAAGGGGCTTCATACTGTATTCCCTTCCCAGCACCGAGGTCGCATAATGCTTTATGCTTTGTCACCTTGATGACTGAACTGGTAGCTAAACATTTATGTCCACAAGGCGGGAACCATTGCCTTAGGACACACTAAGGTAGGAGGAGGAGCCGGCTCTCTCTCTAAACTTCCACGGGGGCTACTCCTTCTAAACACACATTAGCAGCGGGGTTACCCTTGACGTTATTAGACCTGCTTGTGACGTATGTTAATGTCCTCAGAGGCAGTCCATATGAGCTAGAAAATAAGGTGCTAGCTATCTGGCAAACTATATTGAGTCCATAATCCATTTAAACTGCATAGTATCACATTGTTGTACCTGTAAAAGAGTAAATACAAAGGGTTAAGGTGCATAAAGGTTGCATAACATTTTAAAACATTAATGCAAAAACAGTGCAAGGATGTGACAGTAGGATCACAAAGAGCTCAGGTATACGTTTGAGTCTATTCTTTGGATGCTTGGCTTGTAACATTGCAAAACTTGAACATATAATGTAAAAGTCACTTGTAATCCACATGAGGTAGTAAAACTGATATTTGTAATCCATATGAGGTATGATGGTTGGAGTTAGTTGTTTGATGATGGCTCATAAAGTCCAGGCACATAAGGGGTGGAGAAAAAAATATATATATATAAACACAAAACAGAGGGCAATGTTTCTCACCAGTCAAAATGTGTCCATGGCTTGGCTCCTATTGTCTAATGGATGGTTCTCTTCACAGCACGAGGTCACTTACAAGAGGGTATGAAAGTCTTTCTTCATAGGAAATGCACAATAAGGAGGACCTGGACAAAATACATTGAATGACTTGGTACCAGCATACACAGATAGGAGCAGGGCGTAAGAGTGATAATGTCACTCGGGGGCATTACATATGTTCCACCGATAATCCAGGAGCTTTAATCCTGATGAAAGATGCCCATCAGATGCCCATCAGCCAACAAAAGAGCGTTTACTGATTCATCGGCTGATCGACTGCTCCAAATATTGTGAACAAGTGTTCATATGAACGCCTGTTCCTGACAATTTTCGGCACTACCCTGCAGTCTAATAGTGGCTTTATTTAACACATTTTATTGGCACTTTAAGACAAATTAGGTCCTGGTGTGTGTTAAATTATTTTCTAATAGACTTTGTGGTGCGGTAAGAATTTTTTTATGGTCCTACTCTATGTCCAAAATCTCAAAAAGGATAGTTGTTGTACTAGAGGCAAGGTAGAATAATTACATCAAGCTAACTGATCAAAATCACATGCCCACTCTAGTAGCGTTAAATAACTGCCAAATGCAAAAAATGCACTGGACCGAATGAAGTAAGTTATATGCTGTGGAAAATATGTGATAAAATGTGTGCATTATTGCAAGTGAGTGAGCACCTCTACTGCTATAATACTCCCAGGCAGCCATAGTCACATTCTCCTACCTGATGATGAGAACCCAAGTGGTAAGGGGTCAGCAGTGCACATAGAAACTGGAAGACTGCTCATAAAACATCCACAACTATTCACAACCAACACACTGACAAAGAGAATACATCATGAGAAAAAATGAACAGCTACATGCATCCGAAACTTGGGGGATTTTTTTAAATATTAGTCATGTGCACATGAGATTTAAATGCATTCATAAGCCTTGTATGGAATGGAGTTATCACTTTCCCTTCTGAGACGCACCACACAAAGTATGTAGCTAAAGAACCAGGGTTCTTAGATTCAAAGATTTAAACACATTGGAAATAAGTGAGTTTTAATTGGACTGTGAGAATTTTTGGTGACCTGACAGTCTTCCAGGGTCAACAAATCCCTGTACAGCTTTAATCCAGCAAGTTCTAGAGGAGGTCAGAGGTGCAGACCAAAAGGCCTGTATGTTTTTAGAATCAATAAGAGGGTGCAATTATTATGCAGTGCAGCTCTTGCTGCTAGATCCCAAGAGCTCATCTGATGGTCATTGGATATCACAAGAACACCATAAGATGTAATAAAGGAAACTCGATTTTTTAAAAGCTCTTGAAATCATAATGTTTTTAGAATAGAGATAAAGAAAACTAGATATATTAAAATATGTGTATTATGTTATCTGTACAGGTCTAAAATGCTTAGCACGCCAACAATTTTTTATTAAAGGAGCTGTCCAACCTTTACACAGCATAGACCTTCACTACCTGATCTACGGGAGTCTGACACCACACACCACCGGGTGTAGCTCTATCACCGGGGGTCAGCACCAAAACTACATAGCTCCATCAACCTTGTAGTGCATTGGAGGGAGCTCATTGGAATAGCGCTGTGCTCGATGACTGGAAAAGCCATCACTAGCGCTGATTGTTGGTGGTTCGGGGTGTCGAACCCTGCTGATCAGCTAGTAATGGCCTATCCTGAGACAACAGACCATCATTTAGTAAAGGTTGGACAACCCCTTTAAAATTTCCTTCACTCATTGAGCACTTAAGGGGCTTTTAAAAAAACACTGAAATTCTTGCATTTAAAAAAAAAAAAAGTGTGTGGCATTTTTTTGGTCACACATTTTTGACATGCATTTTTTTAATTTTTTTTTGCTTTTTCCCTATAGAGAAGTTTATGGGAAAACAACTGAAGGAAGTCATACCTAGAGCTTCCTGCATTTAAAAAAATCATAGATTAAGAAAAGCAATGCAAGTTAAGAAAAATGCCTTAGAAAAATGTACTGTTGGCATTATGTTGCATAAGGTGCAGTATGTGTGAAATGAGGCTGTCATAAAAATGCCCCTGAACACACTGAATACCCCCAACATTAGGAAAAAAATTAAGATACTTTAATTAGAATTGGTTCAAACGTGTCAGTAAAGGTACAACAGAGCCATGCTATTACCACAGCTAGGAACTATGGCCAAATATGCTTTATAAAGAACCTGTTAAACTCTCTGCAAGTTCTATTCTGAAGAATCTTTTCTTAGAACTCTGTGTTGAGCTATTCCTCAGTTATTCCTTCTGAATATTTATGCATAAATTGACAACTGGGTGTATCTCTGCACAGTCTGGCAGTGTCAGCGCATGTAGGGACATAACCCAACTAGTAACACCCATTTTCTTCCTGAAGGCAGATGCGGCAAAAGCTCTGAAAACTTTATTTTATCCCCTGCCCACACAATTTTCTAGTCATGCTTGAAGTCAAGGGGCAGCGGCTTCCTTGCTTCAAGTCAAGGTAACCGTGCCCCCTTCCCTGTCCCTTCGTCTGTGACTGACAGCCGGCAGTTCGGAAAAGCCAGCCGAACTCTCGTGCATAAGCGCTGTCAGTCGCAGCAAAGGGGCAGAGAAGGGGGCGCAGTTACCTTGACTTGAAGCAAGGAAGCCGCTGCCCCCTTGACTTCAAGCATGACTAGAAATTTGTGCTGGCAGGGGATAAAAGAACGTTTTCAGAGCTTTTGCTTCATCTGCCTTCAGGAAGAAAATGATCGTCAGAAACACACTGCTGGCTACTCTCAGGTACTGCTGGTGGCTTGGGATGGTTATTGGAAGTGACAGGTTCCCTTTAAAGAGATGCTTCCATCAGAAATGGTTGTGTTTTTAAATTGAATATTCATATAATATATATTATATATATATATATTATATATATATATTTTTTTTTTACATTTTTCTTGCTCATTTTGACAGTATTTTCTCAATGTACTGCTGCTGTGAGGGGAAGATGTAATCTGTTAGTATAATAGTAGATGAGTAGAATTAGTGTAACAGTATGACAGCTCTGCTGTTCTCTTGATAAGCCTAGATAAAGATGTTCATGGAAGAGCATTGCACTTATCAGTGTAACGTGTGATGCCCAAATTGATTCATTAGTCCCCCTTTCCTCTCTGGTTGCAGTAAATTGTCTGTCTGAGAAAGTTAAGAGAGACTGTTTTCCATGTTATTGCTAGGTTCACATCTGCATTCTGTAAATCCAGCAGTCTGTTTTGACAGAGGAGCAAACTACTGAAATTACCATATCTGGCATAGTTGGACACCACATTCACTGGATCCACATTTGTTATAATAGGATCCATTGGGTTTCTGTCGGTTTTCCGGCATGAATGCCAGCTTTTAGCCAAATAAATACCACTGCAATCAGAACCAGGACAGGAAGTAGAATACATGGGGTGACCTTAAATAAACGATATAAGCTTATTTTTTAGGTACTGTATGTGACCTAAAATATAAATTTTATACACTTTATGATATGATTTAATGTCTATACTTTTAACTTTGTGTGTAATTTCAGCAACAGTTTCCATAGAATTACTGATTAGAGAAGGTAATTCTCAATGCTCCTAGTCAACTAATATTATTTATTGGTTCAAGTTTTTCACAATCCACCATTCCTGAAGATGTCAAAGCTGTTCAGAAAGATATCTCTCAGCAAAAATGTTGCTTTACATATAAAAAGCAATGAAATGGACAATCTCTCAAGCCCAAATATGGCTTTAAAATAAGTCAGCCAATTAATATCAACAGGGGAATCTAGATAAAAGTGTTATCGGTCATCCTACAGCAGTAGGATTTCTGTCTTCTCAAGGATTCACTTGAGGCTTGGGCCTGTTTCAGACTGCTAGCACAGCCTTCTGGCAAGCTGCCGGTGTAGAATTCTGAGAGTAGGCAGTATTTGTCTTGCAGTTTCTTGGCCAATTTGCCCGATCACCGCCGGACCCTATTATATTTAATGAGGCCAGATGGTTTTTCTGCAGCGTCCAGCAATGCCAGATCCGTCTGGCTGTTCCCAGCCGAAACAGACTTTTGGATCGGTAAACGATAGTGTGCAACTTTCCTTGGGATATGTGTGCTTCCTCTCCTTTCGGTGTCTCAGCAGGAACTCCCCCTCTTGGCAGGAAGCAGGACCAGCCCACTCCCAGAGGGAAGGAATAGGGTGGGTAAACCTGTTCCTGGTTAACCCTTGCTATCCATATCCTTACTGTTAACAACATACATAGCATACAAAATCATACATAACATTACAATACAAAATATAATACATAAGCTACACTCACCTAAAGAATTATTAGGAACACCATACTAATACGCTGTTGGACCCCCTTTTGCCTTCAGAACTGCCTTAATTCTACGTGGCATTGATTCAACAAGGTGCTGATAGCATTCTTTAGAAATGTTGGCCCATATTGATAGGATAGCATCTTGCAGTTGATGGAGATTTGAGGGATGCACATCCAGGGCACGAAGCTCCCGTTCCACCACATCCCAAAGATGCTCTATTGGGTTGAGATCTGGTGACTGTGGGGGCCATTTTAGTACAGTGAACTCATTGTCATGTTCAAGAAACCAATTTGAAATGATTCGAGCTTTGTGACATGGTGCATTATCCTGCTGGAAGTAGCCATCAGAGGATGGATACATGTTCTCATTCTGTTTACGCCACTTGAATGTCTCAACAGAAATCGAGACTCATCAGACCAGGCAACATTTTTTCAGTCTTCAACAGTGCAATTTTGGTGAGCTCATGCAAATTGTAGCCTCTTTTTCCTATTTGTAGTGGAGATGAGTGGTACCCGGTGGGGTCTTCTGCTGTTGTAGCCCATCCGCCTCAAGGTTGTGCGTGTTGTGGCTTCACAAATGCTTTGCTGCCTACCTCGGTTGTAACGAGTGGTTATTTCAGTCAACGTTGCTCTTCTATCAGCTTGAATCAGTCGGTCCATTCTCCTCTGACCTCTAGCATCCACAAGGCATTTTTGCCCACAGGACTGCCGCATACTGGATGTTTTTCCCTTTTCACACCATTCTTTGTAAACTCTAGAAATGGTTGTGCGTGAAAATCCCAGTAACTGAGCAGATTGTGAAATACTCAGAATGGCCCGTCTGGCACCAACAACCATGCCACGCTCAAAATTGCTTAAATCACCTTTCTTTCCCATTCTGACATTCAGTTTGGAGTTCAGGAGATTGTCTTGACCAGGACCACCCCCCTAAATGCATTGAAGCAACTGCCATGTGATTGGTTGACTAGATAATGGCATTAATGAGAAATAGAACAGGTGTTCCTAATAATTCTTTAGGTGAGTGTATATACAAAGGTAGTATCAGAGGTCTGAAGTACTACATATGCAGATGTTGTCCTTAGTTGGATTCCAGCCTAGGACCTCAGTGCTGCAAGGCACCAGTACTAACTACTGAGCCACCATGTTGTACACAGCATAAAAGCATGGAAGCTTTAAAAGAACATCTGAAAAAGGCTTGACATATGCCTTAAAATAGAAAAATTTAGGCTTAGCCAGTGTTCAAAGAGAACCTGTAATGTTGAACATGCTGTCTGATTCACGGGTAGTATGTTCTACAGCAGAAGGAGATAGGCCTATTAATTGACAGTTTTCTAGGAAACATTCAGTATAGAACATTTTATTAAGCTAAACACCTGCTCTCTCTGGGCTTAGGAGTCCAGTATCCACAGTCATACAAGGAAGGTTGTCAATCACTAAATCGGAGTGTGTACTGGACTAGAGATAGCAGGGATATAAATAAATAAAATGCAAGTTACACTATATCTTTTTGCACAAACTACATTATAAGTCAATCTGCTCAGTTCCTCTTGCTCTATAACATGCTGACAGCATCTTCAGCAATGACATCGACATTTCTTTGTTGACCCACTCTATGAAACGACTACAACTACAAGACCCAAGACCCCCTTATATTTTATATATATATATAAAAAAAAAATTTTTATATATAATATATTCATACTTAAGAATGAATGATCCGGTATGAATGATCCGGATCCGTTCTGCAATTATGCGGAACGGGGGCGGACCCAGTAATTTTCAATGGGGCCGGAACGGATGCGGACAGCACACTATGTGCTGTCTGCATCCGCATTTCCGTATCCGCACTTCCGTATCCGAAATTCCATTCCCGGAAAAAAAAATAGAACATGTCCTATTCTTGTCCACAATTGCAGACAAGAAAAGGCATTTTCTATTATAGTGCCAGCGATGTGCGGTCTGCAAAATGCGGAACGCACATTGCCAGTGTCCGTGTTTTGCTGATCTGCAATTTGCGGATCCGCAAAACACTTACGGACGTGTGAATGTACCCAAAGATGACTATATGCCACTTACTAATGTATATCCTGTGTCATTTGCTATATTTCATAAGCTATGCATCCTTGTTGGGTAAATCTACTTTGCTGAGCTCATAGAGGTCCTGTCCATAAGATGGTCACTAATAGAGGGTCATGTGACCACACACATCACTCAGCCTCCCCCATTCAATCACCCTACACCTGCACTGAGCTCCCAAAGGTGCAAGTGCAGATGTCAGGTGCAGTGTGTTTCAATAGAGGAGAATGAGTGATTTGCCTGGTCACAAGGTCCATCATCAGCCAATTGTATGTACAGAACCTTCATGTGGACAGCAACAAAGACTTGGCCAACAAGGGGACACATCTTATGAAATGTAGAGGATGGCACATAACATCAACAAGGGCTATATTTGCGTGTGCCATACAGTCATCTTACATACACATTGATCAACAGTAACAGAAAGAGGCCAACCCTTTTAAGTATATCAACTTAAAAATGTACACGTTTCACAGATTTGACAGGGACATAGATGGGGGCAGGCAGGTGGATAGGTGCCAGCGAAAGCAAGTATTTAGACACAAGGCTATGGCAATAAATTGAATACTTGCCCTGTTGAAGAAACTCCAAACCATGACCATGGTGGTCATTTCTAGGTAGGTTACAATTTGGGTGTGGGGGGGAAGGGGTATTGGCTCTAGTTAAGCAGTCAAGCTGTGTAAGGAGACTTAGTGGCAATGCCCAATATGAAAATGATATACAAAGGGGGTATCTCCAAGAGAGAACAACTGTCTTGCTAGTGCTACCTTTTAGAAATTGCTCTCTATGAGTCAAAGTTTTACCTTTAAACATGCCTTGAAACTTGATAAGAAAAAGTAACCAAAGCAAATATCCATCCTCAGATGACTGTTTTGGGGTGTCTACCCCTCATCCATATGGAGTAGGCGTCTGGCTGGCTGACTCAGATGTTAGTGTATATGAAGCTAATTGTTCTATGAATTCACCTAAAAGGCATATCATTTTACTCCTGATCCCTGAGATAAAGAAATGATATCTTCAGTAGTACTCTAAAGGCAGGTTTACATGGGCCGAGCTAAAGCCGATTGTCGGGCTGCTCGGCTGCTCTTTCAGTGCAGTAATCTCCTTCACAGTATTGCGATCCCTCGTCTTCATACAGCTGCACTGTTTCTGGGCAGCAGATCGCTGTTTAGACCGCACCATCTGCTGCCCGGAAACGATAATTTCTGTGCCTGAGATCGCTCGTTCCCAACAATCTGCCTGAATATCAGGCAATGTAAATCCACCTTAAGAATGGAGGATAAACACAGGAAAAAGGATAGTAGAACTTGGTGGGAAAGGGAGGAATCTGAGAGCTGCCAGGAGGGATGTGATAGACATGTTAATATAGTTCACAGGAAATCAGACACACATGAGAGACTGAGCAAGTTGGAACTGAAATGACATAGCTCTCTATAATGGAAGAGTTCAAAATATGAGGATGGAGATGGAATGCAACTATTTATATGGCTAAAATATTGCTGGTGAATTAGCACTGTATGTGCAAAAGTGCTATAGTGCTTCATTTAATAATTTGTTGTTAACTCCTCTTTCAGTCATTATATTACCTGAATGGACCACTGGTGAACACTTATCTTTTACTGAAGCATCAGTATTTACTGTACCACTAAGTTCTATAATAGAGATGGCCTTGTGTTTTGCCCGGCGGTCGTTTCACGGCGAACTTTGCTCGTTTGCAATTTGCCGAACATTTATTCGCACGTGCCATATTTTTTTGCATAGCGCTGAACTTTGACCCATGACACATCCATCAGGTGGGACAGCACAGCAAATTGAGACGTTTCAGCATGTGGACACACCCCCTACCTTATAAATAAACCCGATCTGGCAGCCATTTTTTATTCTGTTTTTTTGCCTGTGTGGAGCAGGGACAGACTGTTAGGGACACCAAACGCTAGCTAATAGGGCCACAAAAGTCCTTTTAAGGGCTGGTATAGGTGTGCTATCGATAGCTGTGACACACAGAGGGGTGTGATATACTAATAATATACTTTCTAACATAGAAAGTATATTAGTGTGCGGTTCTGCTGCGATACTGCAGCTAGAGGGACAAACACTATTGGAATAACTAATTGCAACTGTTGTGATTTACCTGTTGCCCCCCAAAAAACTGATTAAGGTGTGTGATATACCAGCTTCCACAAAATATTAAATGAGGGGTGTGATACACCGGCTTCCACCAAATATAGATTGAGGCCTGCGATACACCAGCTTCCACCAAATATTGATTAAGGGGTTTGATACACCAGCTTCCACCAAATATTGATTAAGGGGTTTGATTTACCAGCTTCCAGCAATAGTCATTATTGGGTTCTATATACCTGTTTCCATAAAATATTGCTACAGGCTATTGATACACCGGCTTCCACCAAATATTGATTGATGCTTGCGATGCACCGTCTTCCACAAAATATTGATTAAGGGGTTTTATTTACCTGCTTCCAGCAAATACTCATTATTGGGTTCTATATACTTGTTCCACAAAATACTGATAGATGGTATTGATATACCGGCTTCCACCAAATATTGATCAAGGTCTGCAATACACCAGCTTCCACCAAATATTGATTAAGGGGTTTGATTTACCTGCTTCCAGCAAATACTCATTATTGGGTTCTATATACCTGTTCCACAAAATACTGTTACAGGGTATTGATATACCGGCTTCCAATAAATATTGATTGAGGCCTGCAATACACCGGTTTCCACCAAATATTGATTAAGGGGTTTTATTTACCTGCTTCCAGCAAATACTCATTATTGGGTTCTATATACCTGTTCCACAAAATACTGATAGAGAGTATTGATACACCGGCTTCCACCAAATATTGATTGAGGCCTGCGATGCGCCAGCTTCTACCAAATATTGATTAAGGGGTTTGATTTACCAGCTTCCAGCAAATACTCATTATTGAGTTCTATATACCTGTTTCCACAAAATACTGTTACAGGGTATTGATATACCGGCTTCCAATAAATATTGATTGAGGCCTGCAATACACCGGTTTCCACCAAATATTGATTAAGGGGTTTGATTTACCTGCTTCCAGCAAATATTTACAAATACTCATTTTTGGGTTCTATATACCTGTTTCCAAAAAATACTGATAGAAGGTATTAATATACTGGCTTCCACCAAATATTGATTGAGACCTGCGATGCACCAGCTTCTACCAAATATTGATTAAGGGGTTTGATTTACCAGCTTCCATAAAATACTCATTATTGGGTTCTATATACCTGTTTCCACAAAATACTAACAAATACCCACAAAGCCACACTCCCGGTGCTCCACATCCTGCCTCTTCTCTTTCTCCTCTCCCCTCTCATTTGTCCTCCACTCCACCTTCCACCGTGCCGTCGTCGCGTTCATCTGGCAAAAGGCAGGCTTCCGTGGCCCAAATGTTCGAACGTAAAAAGTTGATGACGCCGGATAACCCTCTTGCACAACGGCTGACCGCCGTCTTGTCGGAACTGCTAGCCCGCCAACTACTGCCATATAAACTGGTGGACTCGGAGGCCTTTAGAAAATTTGTGGCCATTAGCACACCGCAATGGAAGGTCCCCGAAAGGAAATATTTCTCCCAGAAGGGAATCCCAGAGCTATATGGCCATGTTCAGTGGCAAGTGAATGTATCTCTGGCACACAGTGTCAGTGCGACAGTGCCAAGATACATCTGACCACAGACACGTGGTCTAGCAAACACGGGCAGGGAAGGTACATAACTTTAATTTCCAGATTGAATGCATGCCTGCCTCTTCTTCTCCTCCTCCTACTCCATCCTCCGTCTCCTCCTCGGCTGACTCCTCCTTTTCCACTGCTATCACCTCTTCCGCTGAACCCCCCTAGCTCCCCAGAAGCTTTTTGACCTGCCAGGTGAGACGTTGCCATTCTGTGCTGCGGCTATTGTGCCTGGAAGCCAAGAGCCACACCGATATTGCACTGCTTTCAGCTCTGCGGTCACAGGCCGATCAGTGGCTAATTCTGCTCAATTTGACAGTTGGTAAAGTGATGTCGACAACGGTGCCAATCTACTGAGCGTGCTGAAACAGGGCAAAATAACATACGTGCCATGCATGGCACACGTCCCAAACCTAGTCGTGCAGTGATTGGTTGCCAAATACCCCGGTGTCCAAAACGTCTTGCGGCAGGCCAGGAAAGTCACTGGCCATTTTAGAAGATCTTACACGGCCATGGCTCGCCTTGCTGACGTTCACCCACAACACCAATTGCCCGTCAGATGTCTGATTTGTGACTGCCCGACGCGCTGGAACTCCACCTTGTATATGCTTGTTAAGCTGCTCCAGCAGAAATGTCCTGTTAATGACTACCTGTATGAACTCTATGGCAGGACAGGTTATGGGGAGCTTGTTTTTTTTTTCACCGCGCCAGTGGCTGCTCATGCACGACGCATGCAGACTTCTGCAGCCATTTGATGAGATCACCAAACTGGTCAGTCGCAGCCAGGGCGCCATCAGTGACATGGTACCTTACGCCTTCTTTCTGGAGTGTGCATTGCATTGTGTCATTGATCAAGCTGTCGAGGAGCAGGAGCAGGAAGATGAGGAAGTCGCAATGCTAAATGAATTCCCAGGGGGGCTACTCCACCTGAGTCAAGTCAGCAGGAGTCTGAAGAGGAGTCAGAGGAGGATGGTGCCTGGGGGGAGGAGGAGGAGGAGGAGCAAGAAGAGCAGGCTTTAAACTTTTCTGGAATCTCTGGTGTTGTCCGTGGATGGGGGAGGAGACCGAGGACGATGAGCAGGAGCCAGGCCTCTCCACCACTTCCAATTCAGTGCAAATTGGGGCCTTCATGCTCCAGTGTTTGAAGAGGGACCCCCGTATAAAAAGCATAAATGGCAGGGACCAGTACTGGGTGGCAACGTACTTAGACCCCCGGTACAAGCACAAAATGGCGGACATGTTACCAGCTTTACAGAGGGCTGTCAGAATGCAGCATTTCCAGGTCTTGCTTCGAGAGATGCTGCATTCTGCTGTTGCGGGTGCTGGCAGAGGAATTTCCACCTACAGAGAAACAGTTGTGGGTACCAATCCTACCGCGCATGCAAGAAAAGGGTGGTTTGAAGATGTGTTGGTCACTTTGGAAATGAGATCATTCTTGCAGCCAACTCATCGACAGCCGCCCTCCAGATCCAGCCTCAGGGAACGCCAAGACCGACAGGTGTCTGACTACATCGGGTTAACGGCCGATGTGGACGCTCTGAGAAGCGAGGAACCCCTTGACTGCTGGGTGTGCAGGCTTGACCTGTGGCCAGTGCTGGCATAATTTGCTATGGAACTCTTGGCTTGGCCCTCGTCGAGTGTCCTGTCCAAAAGGACGGTCAGCGCAGCAGGGGGGATCATGACCGATAAGCGCACTCGCCTAGCTCACGACAGTGTGGACTACCTCACATTTCTAAAAATGAATGAGGCATGAATCTCGGAGGAAATCAACACCTGTGACAACCAAGTTTAATTGAATTTCCTAATGCCAGCCCACACATATCCGCCAGAACCCAGAACAAATAATTGTCCCTGTCTTATGTAAATACAGTGGTATAAAAGGACTTTTCTGTCAGGTGAATGCCTAATGTTTAGGGCCACAGAGGAATTCAACACCTGTGATGACCACGTGTTATCAAATTTCAACTATTATCATTTGGGGTTTTTGAAGAGGGGGGATTTTGTTGTCCATGTTTTTAATCCAATTTTATATTTTTAGTTCTTTTAAACATATGCATATTTTTACTGGCCTGCAGTAAAATTGATATCCAATGACTGTCTAATATACCTCCAGCCACATAATCACTTGTTCTTTTCTGTACGGTGAATGAATAATTTTTGGGGCCTGTAGTCCACGGGCCTGCATTAAAATTGTTTTCCAATGACCGTCTAATGTACCTCCAGCTACATAATCACTTGATGTTTTCTGTCCGGTGAATGAATAATTTTTGGGACCTGTAGTACACTGGCCTGCAGTAAAATTGATATCCAATGAATGTCTAATATACCTCCAGCCACATAATCACTTGATGTTTTCTGTACGGTGAATGCATTATTTTTTGGGGCCTGTAATCTAACTGGCCAACAGTAAAATTGTTATACGGTGACCGCCTAATGTACCTCCAGCTAAATAATCACTTGATGTTTTCTGTCCTGTGAATGAATAATTTTTGGGCCTGTAGTACACCGGCCTGCAGTAAAATTGATATCCAATGACCGTCTAATAT
Source organism: Bufo bufo (assembly GCF_905171765.1). Taxonomy (NCBI): domain Eukaryota; kingdom Metazoa; phylum Chordata; class Amphibia; order Anura; family Bufonidae; genus Bufo; species Bufo bufo. The sequence goes on along the minus strand of NC_053391.1, from coordinate 347,741,513 downwards.
ACCTCCAGCCACATAATCGCTTGATGTTTTCTGTCCAGTGAATGCCTAATGTTTGGGGCTTGTACTCCACTGGCCTGCAGTAAAATTGATATGCAATGACCGTCTAATATACCTCCAGCCACATAATCAATTGATGTTTTCTGTCCGGTGAATGCCTAATGTTTGGAGTCTGTACCCCCGTGGTCTAAAATAAAAAATTTCTAGGCTCCAGCAGGGCACATTTTTGACAGTTTCCCTTTAAGACGCATAAAATTGGCCCCTGCTTAAAATATATATTTTTTGTGGGAATTTTTGCCATTGATCCCCCTCGGGTATGTCACTGTCCATGTTGTGGGACGATTTGTGCACTTCCAGTAGGTTTTTGGTGGCTGCAGATATGACCTGAAGGTTTTTTAGGTTTGCTTGACATTAAAGTGAATGGGGCCCGCCGCGAACTTGTGGTTTGCAAACATTTGATCGCGTTCGCGCAATCGCGTTCACGAATTGTCCCGGACGATGTTCGTCCATCACTATTCTATAATACACCCCTCTGAACAATGAGGAATTGTGCCACCACCTAGGATAACTGTGGTATTTCATTTATTTGTTAATGATTCATTTCTTATTATACTATTTGTGAATTTAACCTTTTTTTTCCTGAGCTGCAATGGGAAATGCTTGTTAAGGAACTTTTTCTGATCCTGCCTTCAGAATACCTACAATGTGACAGTAACAAATTACCATGCATTTAATCATTCCATTATTCAGGACAGTAACTGACAGCAGCTTAGTAGTATAGTAGATATATTTCTCATTGCTCCTATTCCTGCTGTCAATCATAGACAGATATGGTTCACCTGGAAACTTCAGGTAAAAAATGTAATTGTGAATAGGCACTATATTGACAAACTAAGCTGAAGGACCCGGCTTCGCTCGGGTATATTTAATCTATTTCATTTAATGTTTGTGTGTGTCGTTAAAAGATATCAACCCTATCCACTATAACAGTGACATCTACGAGCCCCCAAAACAGTGACCTCCACAGCCCCCCACCCCTTAACACTGACCATCCCACAGTGCCCCATGCCGTAAAATTGGACCTCCACAGCAGCCCACCCCCTTAACTTTGACCTTTACAGCAACCTTCCCCTTTAACAGTGAATTTCACGGCATACCACCCCCTTGACAGTGGCCTCCACAGGGGCCCACCCCCTTAACTGTGGATCGCAGGCGTGTCCTTTTTAACAGATCACTCTAAGACAGCAGCACTGTGCTTGATGAGTGTAAGCTGCAGGGAGAAAGTCACCCTCCCTCCCACCCCTGCAGCTGATAGAAGTTGATTTTTACCTTCATTTTTTCAATCCCCGTTGGCTCAGGAGTGGGCATGGCCTAACCGGATCAGGGGCGTGGCTTAGTGGGGCCTGGGGGCGGGGTTTTAAGTCTTTTGAGGGTGGACACATTGTGGCAGGGAGCGTGTCTGGGCTCCTTCGTGCAAGAGTGACGCCCCTCTGGGCACATTACTGGCTCATTTGCATACCAAATAAACTGGATTTTCAGAGGATACAAACATCTATTGCTGGAACAAAGGCACATCTTGAAATAAATTACTAAGTGCTATTAGGCCATGGCTTTACTGCAGTAGCAATTATCCTGGTGACAGATTTCCTTTAAAGCTGACCTACTGGAGTGAAGAAAAATGGCTGGGTTGTTATGGAAACCTGGAGTAAAACTGAGTATCTGGAGGCTGGAGGACCTGCGAGCTTCTATTGGCTGATAAGGGTAATGTGACCAAGCTTCTATCGGCTAGTGAATTTTTTGGGGGAATATCTCGGTCTAAAACCTTCCTGGACACCTGATGTACCTGTGTGCCAAATTTCGTGATTGTAAATGAGACGATGCGGATTCCTTTAGCGGACATACACATACACACACACACACACACACACACACACACACTCAGCTTTATATATTAGATGTATTGGGTCACCTAGACATTACATATACTGGAGCTTTTATGACATCTCATTCTAAATCCAATGGCATAAACATAAGGTACCCTTCCATCCTTTGCATTGAAGACAACGTCTGCTTTTCTGGGAAGGCTTTCTATAAGATGTACAAGAGAGTGTCTGTGGGAATTTTTGCCCATTCACCCAAAAGAGCATTTGTGAGGTCAGACACTGATGTTGAATGAGAGGGCCTGGGCTAGTGTAGAAAATGGCACACACACACGTGCCTATTTATATGTGTCTGGACCCCAATTTATACCTTGCTTGGTGACCAATAACATATCATTTGGTGCGTAACCCCCCACACATACACACAATCACCACATCCAGTTGTATCTGTCTTCAGAGTCTACTAATACCCCAGCTTATCATCAATGGCATACATAAAAGAGATGGCAGCCCCATAGCAAAGATCAAAATGGCTTCCATTTGTTGGTCAGAGTTTTGCCATCCAACCTCTATACTCTTTTAATGAACCTTAGGTCAGCTAACCACTAGAGTGTTTGCTAACAATTTAGTTCCACTGGAAAGGAGAGTTTTGCACAGGTTCTCAGCATCCAATATTGAAAAGCAGAAGACCAACCAAGTTCATTACTACATTAAATATACATTGTATATTCCATGTCTCAAGGTGACGGGGAGACAAAAGAATTGCTTTCTACAGATTTTTGTCTCTAACCTAGAAACATAGCTTGGTCAGTCTATCACAATCTCACAAGAATACAATTTAATGATATACTGACTCTTCTTGTGAAAGAATTTTTGGTCCCATTATGAATCCTAGCTTAGGTCATGTCCTTACCCCTGCAATATTTTAACTTTTTCCCTGTAAAGTTAAAGTCTTATTTTCAGACACCAGCAAAAGAAAAGTGACACCTAAAATGAGGACAGACTCCCATATGGTTACTCTGAGGGACAGAGGCGTATGAAATATATATTAAGATTAGTCAAATGGAATTAATGTTTCTAATATTGCCTTAAGCTGGCTCATATGCATCCGATCTTTATAATATTGTACTTTATCAAGATGGGATATTGTAGATATATATTAACCACCTGTCTCTCCATCTTTCTGTCTTCTACCAAATGAACCAGGAACAATCTTCAGTGTTAAAATAATGTATCTGCAGACAGGAGATGAAAAGGCCTTGCCCCCTGAAAACATATGAATATTTAAATTGCACTTAATTATTTAACATTCAGATTTTTATTATTATTATGCGATATTGTGTGTGAATTTATAGATACACGTTTTTTTTTAATTCTTCGCATCTGTAACATATGAATTAACCTCTGTGAAGCCATAAGTGTCAGCTATTTTATTTTGACAGTGAAACTCTTAGAAGCAATAACATAAAAAATCTAGACCATGGTAAATATTAAATGAAATAAATAATAGGCTCGTGTCATTTAAAATGAATCCTGGACTGTTCACATTGTGTTTTAACACATCACGGTAGGACAATAATACTGAGAAGTGATGTGTGCAATATTTGTAACGTTTACTGAATACTTCAACATTAGTCAAACTGCACATGTGAACCGAGTAGAATTGAAATAAAATGAATTCTGTGAGTAAAGCCTCAGTGAGCAGGAAGCAACAATGAGGCTATTGTGTCATTCACACTTCAGTGAAGGATGGTGGTCACCAACAATGGATTAACCCAGGCATGCTCAACCTGAGGCCCTCCAGCTGTTGCAAAACTACAACTCCCATCATTCCCGGACAGCCTACAGCTATCAGTCTACAGAAGGGCATGGTGGGATTTTTAGTTCTACAACAGCTGGAGGGCCACAGGTTGAGCATGCCTGGATTAGCATGAGGCACCAGGGTACTAGTGCCAAACCTGTCAGAGGGTCCCTCACTTACAATATGATATTTAAAATATATATGGTAAGGTTTAAAAAGGGTACAGGTCCATCAGTTCCAACTGATAAACCTACTGTGTTGATCCAGAGGAAGGTTTAGGAGATGGATGCCTATAATCCCATATTAGAGGAAAATATTATTTCTGACACAAAATCTGACAATCAGAATAAATCCCTGGATCAACATTCCATCTCCAGTAATGTAGGACTTAGGCTAGTTTCAAACTAGCAGCATGGGACTCCGGCAGGCTGTTTCGGCGGTACAACATGTTGTACTTTTATTCCGGAGGCCTCTCGGCATGTGCTTCTGTGCAGCCGCCGGAACTCCGCCCCACCCCCATTATAGTCAATGGGGCCGGAGCGGTAGTCCGGGGGTACGTGTTGACTAGCGGCAGGATGGATCCGACAGGCTGTTCACCCGCCGGAACAGCCTGCCGGAGGTCTGTGCCTCTAGTGTGAAAGTAGCTTTATAACATGATATTCTTACTCTCAAGAAAGCCATCCAGGTCTCCTTTGTTCTGGTACAATAAATGAACCATGAGAACATCTTGTGGCAAAGTTCCACAGTCTCATATAGTAAACAATCACCGTCTATGATGATGGCGAATATTGATGTTTTTTTGCACCCAGAGCCTAGGTAAGTCTGTTTTTCATCCCCTATATCAATGGCTCTGGCCAAAAGTAGTGTGTCATCATACAGTATGTGACAAATGCAGTCCAGTTGTGATGGTTCCAGATCATTGCTATCTAAATGCAATCACAATTTTGCTGTAGGGTGTCCATTATTTTCTTTTATGTTTACACTTAAAGGGAACCTGTCATCAGATTTATAGAGATGAGAGAGATGAGTTGATTTCAGCGATCTGTCATTTATCAGTTAAAAATAAGTGGTTTCCGAGAACCAACACAACAATCATTGCAGACTGGGCCTGGAAAAGAGTCCCGGCCACCCGAGAAGAGTCCTGGTTATTCATGAATTCCTGCTCACCCGCCCACCTACTGATGACTGACAGTCTTCTACCTAGATTTCTCTCTTTCTCTCTCGGAGAGAACTGCCAATCATCAGCAGATGGGCGAGGAGAGGAGGAGATTATGAATAACCAGGACTCTTCTCAGGTAGATTTGACTCTATTCAGGGCCTGGGCTGCAATGATTATGATGCTGGTTCTCAGCAACCACTGACTTTTAGCTCATGAGTGACACACCGCTGTAATCAACATTTCTGTCACAAATTTATGCTGCCCTCAGTGAGGTTAGCATAAAGTTGATGACAGGTTCCCTTTAAAAGGTTTGGCCCATCTGGGATATTATTAGCATATTGCCGTATCGCTTGGATATGCCATGAATGTCAGATATTCTCACCTGTGGGACCCACTCATATATAGAGAAAGGGGCCCCTGAAGTGAAGGAGAGCACACTGTGCATGTGCGACATGTTCTCCTTTCATCGCTATGGGAGGTCCAAAAATAGCTGAGTGAACGCTCTTGGCTATTTTTGGAGGTCCTGTAGTGGTGAATGGAGAGCGCACCATGCAAGGGCGGTCCCCTCTCAATTCTCTGCTATAGGACAGCCAGAAATAACACAGCCAGGGCTAGCCTATTTCCACAACTCCCATAGCAGTGAATGGAGAATGGCTGCACATGCATGGCTGCTCTCTACTCACTTCAGAAGTCCCATTCTGGAGATGGGAGTGGGTTGCAGACCTGTCCCAGATGGCAATACCCCTTTAATAAGATATTCTCATTTTATGCAAATAAAGCTTAAAGGGGTTTTCTTCAAAGTGTACTATTAATGGCTTATCCTGATGATAGACCTTATGGTCGGGCTTACTGGAGTGCCATACCACTTTATTATAGTGCAGATCTCATTCATGAAACTTTGTCTAGTATAGCAGCTAAGCCCCGCTCACTAGAATGAAGCTTAGCTGCAATACTTGACAAAGATCCATAAACACCAGAAGTGCTGCCAAATACAGTGCTTTCCCCATATCTTCTGCAGACTACTGAGGGGGACATGAGGCTAAGATCATATTTGGAATAATAATGCTAATTGTAATGCTTAGTATTCCAAAGCATTATTGCCTGTCAGTTTATGGTGTAATAACCGTATTCCTATCGCTGACCTTGAGGCCTTGTAAGGCCCCAGCTGCCATGGTAATCCTAAAATCACCCCCTTTCTGCAGCTACAAGTTGAAAAATGGTCCCTTAGACCTACCACATTTAAGGGTTTTCTACTGTATTCAGGTTAGACAATCCTATGTGAGCTAAAACCCAGTATCATACCTCTCTTGTCATGCTTTGCTACAGTGTATCAGCATACTTAAAACATATCAGTCTGGGGTGTATGTTACATAACTTTTCATTTTACAATTAATATATGTCTTCTTTATTTAAGCCAAAAAGTTTTATTTAAAAATTAATTTCAAGGGTCTCCAATTTTGTATTTGAAGTATCCCAGACCTGGTTGCTTGTTTTATTTTATACTAATGTCATATCATGTTTTATGTACTGTATCTGCCGTATGCTTCATAAATGATAAGGTATAGTTGGCATTAGGAATGGAATTTTCCACTCCATTTCTCCCCTACTGGTGGTAGTGGGCTGGTCCTACTTCTGGCCAAGAAGGAGAGTTCTAGAGAGTTCCAGAGTTAGCTTAACAAGCCTGGAGTGAGAGAGCATCTCCATATGCTCCACTGCAAGGGCCTTTTGAATAAGAATCAGCTTGTTTGTGAGGACAACTATTCCAGGAAGACTGCAATTTTCTAGGCCACAGATGATCTGCAAGCTACAGCTTTTACAGTCAGAAGACTAATCAGCACTACAACTATACAGACACTGCTGCAAGTGAGGGGATAACAAGTTAAGTCACCCATCATCACAGCCCAATTCAGACAAAGGGAAATCAGGAGAGAGAGAAGGACTACTCTAGAGTGCTATTGTCTGTCACTTTGCCTGCCACCATACCTCTGGAGTTAGAAACAAATGCACTTTGTATAGATGACAGCTGGATGTACTGTAACTCTTCCTTTGCGCTTAGTAAAGAAAAAATGTTTGTAATTCTTAGGTGTCTGCCTGATTCCTTCATATCGCCTTTCCACTACACTGAATACCAGGGAACGATGGCCTGAGGGAGTACACCGTGACACAACATCTCATTAGGGCTACTACCACTCCCATCCTCTGTATTGGCTCCTCAGGGGCTGGCTGCATATTATATTGAGCAAAGGTTGACACTGTATATAACACACAATATCAATCTGCATTGTTATACTGCAAAATGCTAGTGAAAGTAGTATTTATTAGTATCCTATTGTTCGCCGGTGTGCCAGTCTTTACTGTATTTTTTAGTGCCGTATATTTGCAACCCATTTTTCACTGACACATATTTGTGACCCATCTACATATAGTGGTATATACTTGTGTCTATCACGTATTGACTTTGAATCGAATGTCAGGAACAATTTGATTCACCACAAAGCTGAATTTCCTCACGCTTCATGGTAAGGGTAACAAATCTATGTTTCCAGAAATGGCAGTAAAAAAAACATACATACTCACGTCATCCATAGTAAAATTCCAGCTCACCTTTTGTAGATTCAATCAACCCCTGGTGCACGGAACAGGTAAAAGAGTTCTTTGGTAGCCAAACAATAATAAATGAAGTTCCAGCACTGAAAAGTAATTGTTGTGTCGCTTGTCTCTTTATTCGTGGCAGCAAAATTATAGCATGTGGATCACACCTCACACTCCAACACTCAGTTATGACTAAGGACTAAGTGTCTGAAACGCGTCAACTGGTGTTGGAGTGTGAGGTTTGATCCACATCCGTGATGGCCTCTTCACGAGCAAATGGATGAGGTGAGTATGTTTTTTTTTTTTTTACCCTGATAAACCCCTGAAAGTCCTCAATTTTAATGTCAGATGCCACAGTCAGCGATAGATGCAGCATTTAAGGGGTTCAATGACGGGGGGTGTGGCGTGATCGTTATAACCCATCATTTTGTGCCCGCTACATATAATGGAATGCGATTCGTGATGAACTAATTTGTAATGAATAAAATTTCTTTGCGAAACGAATAAAATTTCTTTAAAGAAAGGTGTCAAATATAGTGATCATCCTGAGCAGTTCTGTAGTGTTAGGATGAATAGTGGCTTACTATTAGTATTGACATCTGTAAAGGCATAAAAATGTTGTGGGATTATGGAGTACGAAGGGAGGGGAGGCTATATAATGACTAGATAAAAGTTTGCCCGTTTCCTGGATGTGATTGTAGTTTCTATTCACCTCCTTTACTTGACTCTAGCTTGCATGTGACATGTTTTACATTGCCTGGCAGTTTTGCAGTGCAATTCTGCAGGGATCGCTCTGTACACAGCTCCCTGAGTCCTCTCCTTACCATTCTTGCCTGCAGCAGTCCCAGCGTAGAACACCAGAGGCAAACAGGTCTGTAGTGAAACCACTCTATAACACAACACAGCCCAGAGAGCCATTTGGCAATTTTTGCTCATTAGTCATGTTTTGGGTCTGATGACTGTGCTGGGATAATAAATAAGTATAAATATTATATTTGCCTGTGGGTCATGTTTAAAAATGTATTCCTTTCTCTCCCTCTTTTTTTTTTAACTTTATTTCTATCCATTCAGCATTGGGAGAGAAGGATTTAAACTAAGTGTCAAGAAATATTAAATACAAATCGGGAATACGTGATTTTTGGTGATTTATTTTATAATGGAATTCTTTGTGGGATGAATTTCGATTTTATTGCATGCTTTAGTTGCATCATTATGCTTTTACAAGACAAAAAAAACTTGACCATCTAAAAAAGTCTTTAAAAAAGGCATCTCAGCCCCTGTTCAATAATAGCATATGCACCTTAATCACTTGCTGCTATTTTATTCCAGTGGGTAGCTCATCATAGGTTTTATTTGGTACACCATTTCAAGGATTAACCCGAGTGTGATGGCATATTGTTAGGGTGTGTAATCATTTTATGATCAGTATATGTCTGGGGATACCCACTGATCCTAAGAATGAATGGTTTGCATTTTGAAACACTTTTTTTTATCGCACTGGGTGTGCAGGAAACCACAGTATAGTCAAACACACTTGAAATACTAAGAAGGAGCCACAGCAATAGGGCAGGAATATGTCAATGTACATAGCATTCCAAGTAATCGATGAGGTGGGTACCTTAAGGTATGGTTAAAAGGCCCCAAACAGGATAAACCAAAATCACAAGTATGCCAAGCTATGAAAAATGTGATTTGTCTGCTTCGCCGAATTTCAAAAAATTAATTTGATTTGTGACTAATTACTTTGTCACAAAGCACATTTCTTTGTATGTAGCGGGCACAATGACAGAGGAACACTGATCTAAGGCTACAATTTAGGCCTTTCAGGAGTTAATCAGGGTAAAAAAAAAATACTCACCTTATCCATTTGTTAGTGTAGAGGCTGTTGCGGCCATCTTGATTAAAGAAACCAAGTGAAATCTCACGCAGTGACATGATAACATCATCTTGCTGGCGGGGTGTGGTGAAGCCATCACTGGTGACGTCATCACCGGCAAGATTTTGCACGGTTTCTGAAATCAAGAATAGGGTTTTTTTTTACTGTCATTTCAGGGAAAATGTATTTGTTGCCATGAAGCATGAGGAAATTATGCTTCGCAGCAAATCGAAATTTTCCTGAAATTCGGATCGGTCAATTCATTTGACTTAGATTCGCTCAACACTAATCACAAGCAATGAAGACAGAACTCCTGTATACAAAATCATTACTTGCTGTTGAGCCTTAAAGGGGATGCACCATGACTTGCATTGGCCAGCCCTGCCCAGTTCCAGTCAGAAAACTACAGGTTCCAGCACTCAGTTTATAGGGTCAGCATCCCATGTGCCAGGACTGACCCAGTTTTAAGGCCTTAAAGGGTTTCTTCAGGAATACTCAGTTTTTTGCCTTCAGCCTGCCTCCATAAATGTATGATTCATACTTACCTGCTCCCCACCGCTATGGTCCTCTGTGCTGCCTCCGCGGATCAGATGCAGACAGAACATACTGTCGTGTGCTTGAACCCTGTAACTAGAGATGAGCGAATAAAAAAAAAAATCGATTCGCCGGCTTGCTGAAATTTCCGGGAAAAATTTGGTTTGATAAATTTGCTTCAAATTAAGTTAAAAAACGGCTATTTCCTGGCTGCTCAGAGTCTTTATAGTGGTGTAGAACACTGTGTCTTGTAGTAATACGCATAGGGAGTCTATTGGGGGGCATCTATGGGGGCACTTGTTACTGGCACATGATTGGAGGCACCTATGGGGGCAATTGTTACTGGCACATGATTGGGGCATCTATGGGGTAACTTGTTACTGGCACATGATTGGGGGAATCTATGGGGGCACCTGTTACTGGCACATTATTGGGGGCACTGTGGGGGCATATATGGGGCACTTCTTACTGGCACATTATTGGTGGCACTTTTTACTGGCACATTATTGGGTGGCACTATGGGGGCATCTATGGGGGCACTTCTTACTGGCACATTATGGGGGCACTATGGGGGCATCTACTGAGGCCACAAAGAAGGGGTATTTTATATGGGGGAAGGGGGATAGGAACACTATGGGTGCTTCTACTGAGGCCATAAAGAAGGGGTATTTTATATGCGGGATCTGTATAGGGGCATTTTATACTGGGGCATATTATGGTGGATACTATGGGGAAGGGGAGAGAGGAGTACTATAGGCTCATCTATGGGGGGCACCTAAAAGGGGAATTTTATATTTGCAAATTATGGGGGACACTGAGGGCATCTACTGGGGCATGAGTCTGCAAAGCACAGAGCACAGTAATGACACTGCTCTCTCTTGCAACTGCAAAAAACAGCAGAAAATGGCTGCTGCAGAGTCTCTTATACACTGCGTGCAGAATTATTAGGCAAATGAGTATTTTGACCACATCATCCTCTTTATGCATGTTGTCTTACTCCAAGCTGTATAGGCTCGAAAGCCTACTACCAATTAAGCATATTAGGTGATGTGCATCTCTGTAATGAGAAGGGGTGTGGTCTAATGACATCAACACCCTATATTAAGTGTGCATAATTATTAGGCAACTTCCTTTCATTTGGCAAAATGGGTCAAAAGAATGACTTGACAGGCTCAGAAAAGTCAAAAATAGTGAGATATCTTGCAGAGGGATGCAGCACTCTTAAAATTGCAAAGCTTCTGAAGCGTGATCATCGAACAATCAAGCGTTTCATTCAAAATAGTCAACAGGGTCGCAAGAAGCGTGTGGAAAAACCAAGGCGCAAAATAACTGCCCATGAACTGAGAAAAGTCAAGCGTGCAGCTGCCAAGATGCCACTTGCCACCAGTTTGGCCATATTTCAGAGCTGCAACATCACTGGAGTGCCCAAAAGCACAAGGTGTGCAATACTCAGAGACATGGCCAAGGTAAGAAAGGCTGAAAGACGACCACCACTGAACAAGACACACAAGCTGAAATGTCAAGACTGGGCCAAGAAATATCTCAAGACTGATTTTTCTAAGGTTTTATGGACTGATGAAATGAGATTGTGGGTGGTTTGTGTGCTGGCACAGGGTAGGGTACTTCTTTGGCGCACAAAAGACGACCTCATTCGCGGAACGTTTAATTTGATAGCTGTTTATAGCGCAGTTGACAACGCGTTTCGGAGTTTATAACTCCTTTCTCAAGTCTTAGGGGCGTCGGCAGCAAGAGTGGCCAGAAGGCTGGGAGCTTCTTCTGGTGCGTGCTTGCTGTGCAGGGCGCTCTTGCTGCCGACGCCCCTAAGACTTGAGAAAGGAGTTATAAACTCCGAAACGCGTTGTCTACTGCACAATAAACAGCTATCAAACTAAACGTTCCGCGAATGAGGTCGTCTTTTGTGCGCCAAAGAAGTACCCTACCGTGTGCCAGCACACAAACCACCCACAACTTCCTCCACAGTCCCTAGGAGTTTTTGGCAACTCCATCCAAAGGGACCGAACGGGTACTGGCGGCACCGACCCTCCCCCCTCCCTCTCTGTGGACCTGCCCCTACGGACGTTGTGCGCACCCACGCACAACACCAAAAGGTGAGCACACTCCATCCATTTCTACAAACCGTATTATCGATACCCACCACCCTATGAGCGCCTCTCCCCATTTTTTGTCTCTCGCCACAACTACTGATGAAATGAGAGTGAGTCTTGATGGGCCAGATGGATGGGCCCGTGGCTGGATTGGTAAAGGGCAGAGAGCTCCAGTCCGACTCAGACGCCAGCAAGGTGGAGGTGGAGTACTGGTTTGGGCTGGTATCCTCAAAGATGAGCTTGTGGGGCCTTTTCGGGTTGAGGATGGAGTCAAGCTCAACTCCCAGTGCAATTCGGAGGAAGAGGTGGTGGTCACACAGAACCAGCTGCACAGCAAAAGAGGGAGCAGGGTGCAAAAGCAGAGTGGCCCTCCACTAGCCAGTATGCCTGCTACTGCCCTCCGCACCCAAGGACTGAGCACACCAAAGCTAGCTCCAAGGAGTTCCCTGGCGTGGCAGTTCTTCAGACGTCAAGAAGAGGGTGGTTTGCACGCTGTGCAATCAGTGCCTGAAGCGAGGCATAAATATTCTAAACCTGAGCACCACCTGCATGACCAGGCATCTAAATGCAAAGCACGAGCTGCAGTGGAGTACACACCTGAAAAACCACAAAAGATCTCAGGCTCCTCTTGCTGCCTCTTCTGCTGCAGTCTCTTCTGCTTCCTCCCCCTCTGGAGTGACAGTGGCACCTGCAACCCCGCAAACAGAGGATGTGGCAGCAACACCACCACCTCCACCACCGTCATCCAGTATGTCCACACTGTCCCATGGAAGCATTCAGCTGTCTATCCCCCAAAGACTGGAGAGAAAGAGGTACCCCCCTACCCAACCGCGATCCCTGGCCCTGAATGCAAGCATTTCAAAATTCCTGGCCTTTAAAAATGCTGTCATTCTGTCTGGTGGAGACAGAGACTTTTAAAAACTTTAAGGCCGTGGCTGTCCCACAGTACGTGGTTCCCAGCCACAACTACTTTTCCAAGCGAGCCATCCCTGCCCTGCATAACCAAGTGGTGGACAAAATCAGGTGTGCACTGCCCAACGCCATCTGTGGCAAGGTCCACATAACTACTGATATGTGGACCAGTAAGCACGGGCATGGACATTATATCTCCCTCACTACACACTGGGTAAATGCAGTGGCAGCTGGGCCTGAGGCGGATAGCAGTTTGGCGCATGTTCTACCGCCACCGAGGATTGTAGGACATTTCTCGTTGCCTCCTGTTGCCTCCTCCTCCTACTCTGCTTCCTCCTCTACTGCCTCCTCATCCGGTCAGCGTAACACCTTCACTACCAACTTCGGCACAGCCAGAGGGAAACGACAGCAGGCTGTTTTGAAACTCATTTGTTTGGGGGGAAAAACCCACACACCGCAGGAGCTGTGGACAGGCATGGAACATCAGACCGATGAGTGGTTGGTGCTGCTGAGCCTCAAGCCTGGCCTGGTGGTGCGCGATAACTGGTGAAATCTCATAGCAGCTCTGGGGCTAGCCGGTTTGACGCACACCCCTTGATTGGCGCATGTGCTGAATTTGGTGGTGCAGGGGTTTCTGAAAAATTACCCCTATATGTCAGAGCTGCTGCAGAAAGTGTGGGCCGTCTGTGCGCGCTTTCGGCGTTCTCACCCTGCTGCTGCTCGCCTGTCTGTGCTGAAGTGTAACTTTGGCCTTCCCGCTCACCGCCTCATATGCGACTCCACCTTGCACATGCTGGAGAGACTGTGTGAGCAGCAGCAGGCGATAGTGGAGTTTCAGCTGCAGCATGCATGGGTGATTCGCTCTGCGGAACAGCACCACTTCACCACCACCAGGTGGGCCTCCATGCTGGACATGTGTGCCGTGTTGTGCTGTTTTGAGTGCTCCACCAACACCAGCGTTACTATCCCACTTCTATGTCTCCTTGAAAAAACACTTCGGGCGATGATGGAAGAGGATGTGACACAGGAGGAAAAGGAGGAGGAAAAGGGATCATTTCCATGGTTATCAGGCGGTGGGTTCCTGTACCAACAGAGGCCAGGTACACAACTGCCCAGCTAGGGCACAGTTCTGCAGAATGATGAGGAGGAGGAGGAACCGTGTTCACAGCAGGGTGGCGCCCAAAGCAGCTTATGGGCATCACTGGAGCGTGGCTGGGGGGATACAGAGGACACAGACAGTGGCGTACACAAAATCCATGGGGCCCCGGTGCAAAACTGATCCATGGGGCCCCCTCCATGTCGCCCCCCACCCCCAACCCATCGCAAGAATTTACTTGGGCACCCTGGATTGGGATTAATAATGCTCTGTGCCTCTCTGTGACCTTTTTACTACAAAATCACAGTGAGATAAAGTTGTTACTATGATTTTGTAGCAAATAGATCACAGAGAGGCAAAGAGCATTATCAATCATGTTAATGCTCTGTTTCTCCGCTGTCCAGTACGGGGCTTGGCCCTCTTTCACACAGTGGATTACCCGCACAGGATCCGCTCATGTGAAAGAGCGCTGAGCCCAATGCATGACTACACTCACCCAGTCCTAACTAATAAAATCTGGTCCTACCTCATCCAGGGTGTCGCTGGCATCGGCATGATGTCTGCTGGATCCAGAACAAGGTCCCTGTGGTGATAGAGAAAAAAAGAATAATCACATAAGGAAGGGATGGTGACTGCCCCTGTGAAATCACCCGCTGTGCTGGCCTGTAACACTGAGCCATGCCAATGTATAGCATACATTTCCCCTAAGTGCTACTACACAGTACTAATGCCCACCTTGTGGCCCCTCATAGTAATTAAGCCCAGCTTGTGGTCCCTTCAAAATAGTTATGTCCTCCTTGTGGCCCCTCACAGTAGTTATGGCCAGATATATGCCCCCCTTACAGTAGTTATGGCCAGATGTATCCCCTCACAGTAGTAATGCCCAGATATGTGTTCCCCTCACAGTAGTTATGCCCAGATATGTGTCCCCCTCACAGTAGTAGTTATGTCCAGATATGTGTCCCCCTTACAGTAGTTATGTCCATATATGTGCCCCGTCACTGTAGTTATGGCTAGATATGTGTCCCCCTTACAGTAGTTATGGCCAGATATGTGTCCCCCTCACAGTAGTAGTAATGTCCAGATATGTGTCCCCCTTACAGTAGTTATGTCCAGATATGTGCCCCCTCACTGTAGTTATGGCCAGATATGTGTCCCCCTTACAGTAGTTATGGCCAGATATGTGTCCCCCTTACAGTAGTTAAGTCCAGATATGTGCCCCCTCACTGTAGTTATGGCCAGATTTGTGTCCCCCTAGGACAGGGGGCAAAGTGGAATATATATACAGCGGAGGCAAAAAATGGAATATATACACAGGGGACAAATAGAATATATACAAAGGGGGCAACATGGTTATATATACAGGGGCCCTGTATATATATACTGTATATATATATATATAGCTCACAGCTTGACGAGGCAGCTTGACAAAGGCCTCATTGAGTAGGCCGAAACGTTGCTGGGAATAAAGTTTTGGGGTCGTCACCCTGTCACCAAAAGCTGGAAGTGCTGCCTCGTCATTTGCTATATATATATATATATATATTTATCCATTTTGCCCCCTCTGTATATATTCCATTTGTCCCCTGTGTATGTATTCCATTTTTTACCCCCTCTGTATATATTTAATTTTTGTCATTTTTTGTATTTTGCCAAATATTTTATTAAATTTGCCCCCGGGTCGGGCCCCTATGAAGGATTTGCCGCACTTTCAGATGCTCCCTGTGTTATGAGCCGGCACATAAAACTTACCTACTCTGAACCTGCTCTGCTCCCGCCGTCTTGTTCATAATCCCGTCTTCTGGCGTGCGTCGGCCGCGTCATCCCGTCAACCAGCGTTATCCCGCGAGACCTGGCACGAGGGTCACGGGTCTGGAGCAAGGCACTGGCAGCAGCCCTGGATGGGTGGAGGAGGGGCCGCCGCGTAAGGTACTAGCTGCGAGTGCGCAGTGCTGCACCGCCGGCCTGACACAGAAGCCGGGGCCCGACCGGCCATATACTATTAAAACTTTTAAAATCATTTGCGGTGGGACTGCATGCCCCAGCTGCCTTGGGTACAGCACTACTGCAGGGGCCAGGGGTCCACAGGCGGCCAGGCCCCCTGGAGTGCCGGGCCCGGTCGCAACTGCGACCGCTGCGACCCCTGTATGTACGCGCCTGGACACAGACTATACACCTCCCACAGAGGACAGTTTGTGGTTGCCTCTGGGCAGCCTGGCACACATGAGCGACTACATGCTGCAGTGCCTGAGCAATGACAGCAGAGTTGCCCACATTCTAACCAGTGCTGATTACTGGGTGGCCACCCTGCTGGATCCCCGCTACAAGGACAACGTGCTGTCCTTAATTCAGTCACTGGAGCATGATCGGAAGGTGCGCGAGTACAGCGCACGCTGGTAGACACGCTGCTGATGGCATTCACACCTAACAGCATGGGCTCAGTGGAAGCGCAGGGCTAAGGCAGAGGAGGAGGAGGAAGAAGTCGCCAACGCAGCTGGGGCACCGCCAGCACCTCAGAAGGGAAGGTTAGCATGGCAGAAATGTGGAAAAGCTTTAACAGCACGCCACAAGAACCAGCACCACCAGCTGATATGGAACGTCTTAGCAGAAGGCAGCATTTCAGCAACATCCAGCCAGTGTATTATCTGAACGTGTGTTTAGCACGGCAGGGTGGGTAATCACAGACAAGCGCAGCTGCCTGTCCACAGCCAACGTGGACAAGCTCACATTCATTAAAATTAACCAGGCATGGATCCCACAGGACTTGTCCGTACCTTGTGCTAAGTAGACAAGTATATCGGCGGCACCCAGCCAATGCTATACTCCAGCGCACTTTCTCTTTGCATTCTATTTCCTATTTTCCAATGTTTTGGGGTCTTCCCAAATTTATTTAAAAAAAAGAGATAAATAAAGGAAAAAATATAAATAAAAAAACAACAAAAACAGTGTTGGCTACCTCCTCCACCGCCTTCTCAACCTCCTTCTACACTTTGACCTCCGCCTGCTAGTTCAAGATTATTATTATTATAATTTTTTTTTCTATTCTATGTTATTTTAAGTCATTTCACTATCCACATTTGTTTGCAGGGCAACAGTCCTGCTCTTACCCCCATTTTGCATCCCTATAGCCCTTACTATGACTATTTTACAGCCATTTTAGTGCACCAAAGTGCAGGTCCCCATTGACTTCAATGGGGTTCGGGTTTGGTTTCGAGTTCGGGTCTCGAATAAAAAGTGTGTGAACCTGTTGGAATTACAATACCTGCATTTCTGGATTGATTACTAATAAAATGTGTTCAATACTGTTGCTAATCTCTCTAGGATTTGGCATGGTGTTAAGATCATCAGAAAAGTACCTGAACTGCGAGACTACCCTTGATAGAAAGAGAACAGACATTTTCAGATGGTTGAGAACCACTTAAAGGTCATGCTGCGCTGAGACAGTAAGGTAAATGCATGTTTAAGGCCAAACACTTTATTGCCTCTGGAAAGGGGTAATAGCTTCCAATGCCCAAACACTTCTGAGATGGATTGGTCATCCAAATCTGCATCCCACAGACTGGGCATTGCAGAAAGCATTAATAAGAATGGAATTGCACACCTGTGGTTATTTGGGAAGATTGCAAAGGGTATTTAGAGAGAGACTCATGGAGGACTGCTACCATCATTGCCACCTCCTACATTCAACCTTTGGGAGAATCCAGCTGTGTTATATACCTCAGAACTGTGTCTACTGGGTGTGTATGTACTACAACTCCCATAATAACATCACCTCCTCATTAAAGAGACTTTATGTATTTTTACCAAAAGGGCTTGGTCATTAACTCCACCATCGATCTGTCGGCCCCCTACTCCTGCCCTCTTGCCTTGCACCCTGCTACTCATACACCTAACATTATGGGACCCCCAGCCACCACCAGGCAGTAGCCCCCAAAATTCCAGGGTGTTCCCCAATGGACTAAAGGGTGCTCCCTTCACTCCACACATGGACCAGGGAGTGTTAGCAAAAGAGGGATTAGCCACTGTGAGGATTACAACCACCTTCATTGTCACCACAACCACCACTACTATCCTCTCCAGCTCTAGCCACCATGCCTCCACTGCAGACCAGTTCACTGCACACTAAACACTGATTTGTTTTTGCTTTTTTTTGTTTAAGAGAAAAACGACAAGCCTTTTTTATTCTTGGATACAGTTTGGTTCAAAAACATCTGACTTTTGAAATCCAATCCAACTTGTCTGATGGTTGTCCTTTTTGGGAAAGGATCTTCTTTATACATAAATTGTGTATGGTATTGCAAATCAAGCTCATTTACCTACTTGCATGGGGGTTTTAAAAAGGTTGTCCCATTTAGACAACGTATCTCCTGCTCACAGAATAGAGGATAAGTGTCTGATCAGTGGCGATCCGACTGCTTGGACCCGCACTGGTCTCAAATACAAAGGCTCATACTCTCCAGTTTAAATGGAGTGGGGGCTCATGCATTTATACTGCCACTCCATTCACCTCCATGGGACTGATGGAGATAGCTGAGTGCTTGGCTCAATTGGCTATCACTGTCATTCCCATAGAGTTGAATGGAGTGGGGGACATGCATGTGTGTCTGCTGCTCCATTCAAAAAGGGAACAAAGGTCCCCATTCATGTGATAACCAGGGGCCCAGTAGTATGATCCCTGCCGATCAGACACTTAGGGGTTAAGTCTCTCTCTACTGCTGGAGGAAGCGCCAAAGTTATGTGGAGGCGCAGGCCTCTACATAACCTTGTCGCTTCCTCCAGCAGGCCATGCGACAGACTTAAAGGAGTTTTCCGATAATTTAATGCTAATGACCTATCTTTAGTATAGTTCATCAATATCTGATCGGTGGAGGTCCAACACCTGGGAGCCCCACATTTCAGCTGTTTTAGAAGGCAGTGGTGCTCATAGTAGTGCTGAGACCTTCTCACAGCTTTCCAAGGACAGTGATGATACGATCATCGATCACGTGGCCAAAGCACAGCTCAGCCTCATAGAAATTAATGGGGCTGAGCTGCCATACCAAGCACAGCCACTATACAATGTACAGCGCTGGGCTTGATGAGCAGAGTGAAGGCTGAAGCACTCTCAAGAGCTCAAATGCCTTCTCAAACCGTTGTTCAGCAGGGGTCAGGGGTGTCACTCCCAGAGGATAGGTCATCAGTATTAAAATCTCAGAAAATTCTTTTAAATTTATACCATCTCTCTTGCTGGTGTAGATTTATGCCATTTTCTGCCGGCCTGCCCTCTTCCCCGCCAACATGTTTAAAAAGTGGCACGAGCGGGGAAAAGTTGCATATTTTGCAGCAAAATGGCATGCAACAAAGTCTGTGACTGGTTGTCACGGCCTATGGTGTGCTTAGTGACATTTTCCTTCACTTGGTTGCCTGTGACTACGTTTGGTGTTGCATGCATGTGGTGGCAGTGTCTCGGCCTTCTGGCTGATCCCCAGGACATGGTTGCCACGCATGCCGTTGCCCGCGGCAACAGGTGGAGCCTATGTTACATGGTGTTATGAAGGTGTGTGTTTGGTCTCTTTATTTATTGCAGCTTATGGTTTCCTGGGTTCCCGTGTGATGTGTGGTGTGTGCTGTGTCCCTTGTGTTGTTGTGGACAGCAGCACTTGCACATGGGTTCCAGGCTGTGTGTCTGTGGCAGGTAGATGTGGTTCTTGTTTCACTTACCTGCCATTGCCATATGTCTGTTTATGTTTCCCCTTTCTTTATAGCTTGGTCAGTGAGACTCCTGTTCGTCCGTATCCTGGAGGAACAGGTAGGCTTACCCTTCTCCTAGTCCAGATCCACCCTGAGGGCGAGTAGGAATATTAGGTTCCGGAGTATGAGCCCTCCCACCATCAGGGTCGGCTCATACGGCTAGGAGACAGGGTCAGAATTAGGGATTGATAGGAGGTGACCTGCTCCCTGATTCCTGTCCTGGCCTTGCATCGACCATCCATCTTCTGGCATCGCACGGCTGAGGGTTTTCCCCATCCTCAGCCGTGACACTGGTATACAGCACAAAAATGGCGTATAAGGGTTAATAACTTAACCCTTTATTCCCTATCTTGTGGCTATGGGATATGTTGTCTTCATGGGGCAAACCCTTTAATATTGTCTTTGGATACCAATGTGATAAGTTGGAATTTCCTTTTATAATGATGACCAGAAACATACATTTTATCAACAGGTGTGTTCATAAACTTCTCAGCAACGTAGCATGAAGTACATTCAAGGCTGCTGTTACCATTATAGACAATTGTGTCATACGAACAGGATATCCGATACATTTGTGATAGTTTAAGGTAACACATTTCTCCAGAACAGGGTCTCCTGACCCCTGTCCCTTGGTTATGAAGAAATTGAGAGGTTTCTCCATTCATTTCAGGGGGAGTTGTGAAAACAGCTGAGTAGCCAGCGGGGCCGCACTAGAAATACAATACATGGCATATCCACAGGATATTTACAGTATAATGTCAATGATAAGACTATACCTTCTGTTGCAGAATTCTGCAAGGTAACTTGTGTATAAAATGTTCTATAACCCTATTTGAGCACTACTGGAACTCCTACAGGTGAAAGAATAACATTTGAATATGGAATTGCTATTCATGAAGTTCTCTTTTATATAGTTTGAAACAACTCACTTTAAAGGGACGATTCATCCTTGAAGTGTTTTTTTTTTCTTTTTCAGAACCAGCAGCATAGCTGGACCCACGATGGTGAGCATTCTTTCCTGATTCCCAGTGCAGGGTTCTAGCTCCATCACTCCCCCTCTGGTTCTGTAGGTCCTGGGCCTCACCACGTCAAATTCCTGTTTGATGTGGATCACGTGACACATGTTTGATATGTGACCACTGCAGCCAGTCACACTGGGGGATCTGAAAAATACACTCTGAGGGTAAACAACCCATTTAAGCTGCATGATATGTTCTAAAGAGGTACATTTCCAAAGGTTCAAAATCAGTTATTGTTCAAACTTTAGTCACAAATTTGGATCTCAGTTGGTCTTTTGCAAACCTAAGAAATGAGATCATAACCAGCAATGGAATTACAGTGCCGTATATGCTGATGTTGAGAATCCCTCTCCTTTCGTTACCCACACGGCTGTATTATCTTTTAAGAACAGAACACTGGAGAACAGGGATTTTAAAGTCGGTGCACTTTGCAGGAGGTCCATTAGCTGGAGACATCAGATGCCAGTAGAGATGAAAACATTCTCTAAAAGCTTCCTTGAAGTGCCACACATTACAGTTTCCAGACTGGCTGCACATATAACACACTAAGCCTGTTGCTTTATAGTATTATTAGTGAAGTAATTGCATTGCTGAGCTCCACACTTTGCCATTCCAGCTGTTTCAAAGTTTCAAGCAGCCCCCATCATTTCTCGTCTTTGTGCGACTTTACAACTTGTTGTGTACGTTTTCATCCAACAACACAGCATCTTGCAGGTCTTAAAGCTGTGATACTCACTGCATGAGATTTCCTGCTCTCTGAGGCTCATCCCATAATGGAATTTGAGCACGACTTTTCCAAATTCGACACTCTTAATTATTTCCAGGCAAGGGTTCGTCATGAAATTGCTGTGCATTGCTCTGGAGAGAAAAAGAGGCATCTCGGGTGAAATGGGTCTCAGCAAGAAATCAGATCGCAAGCCAAAACAGATTTAATCTGGGCTCCTTAAAACAAGTGTCGCTTGCAATGTAGAAAAAAAAAAAAAAGAAAAAAAAAAGAAATAGAAACTATTCTAAAAGCATATGTTCAATAAATATAGCATTTTCATTCTGTTTTCAAACAGTGTGATTTGATTACTACTTTAACACCCATGAAACGATGCAAACATTAAGTGTGATATACGCTACTTAATAAACCGCAGAACCAAACGTCCTAACAGGAGGAAGGAGAAAACAAGCAATAAAAAAGTATTTCCTTCTAAACTTTCTTGATGAATGTAGATGTAAAGTCCAGCAGATTACCATTGATGGTGTTCTCCCAAAAATGAACATTCAGGACTGTGTTCGAAAGCTGGTACCTCCATCATCAGTCTTTCTAATGAGAGTGTCGGCTCCATGTTCCTAGCAGTTACAGTCATTCTCAATACATTCCTATGCAGATATTGAAACATTAGATTGTCTCCTATAGTCTTTAATGGAGAGCGACTGCGCTCCTTTTCTCAGGAACCTGGACAAACATACTTGTATAGCATTTCCGTGGATTTGTCATAAAAGTCCTTCATCTAAAAATCCCTGTCTCAGATATACTCTTATTTTATTAGAAATACTATGTTAATCTATTAGAAATATTCATATTGCTAAATGGGGGAGATTTATCAAAACTGGTTTAAAGTAAAACTGGCATAGCTGCCCATAGCAACCAATCAGATTCCACTTTTAATTTTTCAGAGCTCCTTTGGAAAATAAAAGGTAAAATCTGATTGGTTGCTATGGGCAACTAAGCCAGTTTTCCTTTACACCAGTTTTTATAAATCTCCCCCCATAGTCTTCATTAACCCCTTAAGGACTCGGCCCTATTTCACCTTCTGGACTTGGCCATTTTTTTCAAATCTGACCAGTGTTACTTTAAGTGCTGATAACTTTAAAACGCTTTGACTTATCGAGGCCATTCTGAGATTGTTTTTTCATCACATATTGTACTTCATGACACTGGTAAAATGAAGTCAAAAAAAATTATTTTTTATTTATAAAAAAATACCAAATTTACCAAACAGTTGTAAAAAAATGCAAATTTCCAAGTTTCAATTTCTCTACTTCTATAATACATAGTAATACCTCCAAAAATAGTTATTACTTTACATTCCCCATATGTCTACTACATGTTTGGATCATTTTGGGAATGATATTTTATTTTTTGGGGATGTTACAAAGTTTAGAAGCAAATCTTGAAATTTTTCAGAAATTTTCAAAAACCCAATTTTTAGGGACCAGTTCAGGTCTGAAGTCACTTTGCGAGGCTTACATAATAGAAACCACCCAAAAATGACCCCATTCTATAAACTATACCCCTCAAGGTATTCAAAACTGATTTTACAAACTTTGTTAACCCTTTAGGTGTTCCACAAGAATTAATGGAAAATAGAGATACAATTTTAAAATGTCACTTTTTTGGCAGATTTTCCATTTTAATATTTTTTTAACTTTTACAAAGCAAGGGTTAACAGCCAAACAAAACTCAATATTTATGGCCCTGATTCTGTAGTTTACAGAAACACCCCATATGTGGTCGTAAACAGCTGTACGGGCACACGGCAGGGCGCAGAAGGAAAGGAATGCCATACGGTTTTTGGAAGGCAGATTTTGCTGGACTGTTTTTTTTGACACCATGTCCCATTTGAAGCCCCCCTAATGCATGCCTAGAGTAGAAACTCCAAAAAAGTGGCCCCATTTTAGAAACTACGGGATAGGGTGGCAGTGTTGTTGGTACTAGTTTAGGATACATAGATAACAAGAAATAGCTATTTTGGCACCGTTTTTATTTTTTGTTATTTACAACATTCATCTGACAGGTTAGATCATGTGATATTTTTATAGAACAGGTTGTCACGGATACCTAATATGTATACTTTTTTTTATTTATGTAAGTCTTACACAATGATTTCATTTTTGAAGCAAAAAAAATCATGTTTTAGTGTTTCCATAATCTGAGAGCCATAATTTTTTCAGTTTTTGGGCGATTACCTTGGGTAGGGTATGATTTTTGCGGGATGAGATGACGGTTTTATTGGCACTATTTTGGGGTGCGTGTGACTTTTTGATCGCTTGCTATTACACTTTTTGTGATGTAAGGTGACAAAAAATGGTTTATTTAGCACAGTTTTTATTTAAAAATTTTTACGGTGTTCATCTGAGGGGTTAGGTCATGTGATATTTTTATAGAGCCGGCCAATACGGAAGCGGCGATACCTAATATGTATACTTTTTTTTATTTATGTAAGTTTTACACAATAATATCATTTTTGAAACAAAATAAAGCATGTTTTAGTGTCTCAATATTCTGAGAGCCATAGTTTTTTCTGTTTTTGAGCGATTATCTTAGGTAGGGTCTCATTTTTTGTGGGATGAGGTTACGGTTTGATTGGCACCATTTTAGGGTGCATATATCTTTTTGATCGCTTGCTATTACACTTTTTGTGATGTAAGGTGACAAAAAATTGTTTATTTAGCACAGTTTTTATTTTTTATTTTTTACGGTGTTCAAATGAGGGGTTAGGTCATGTGATATTTTTATAGAGCCGGTCGATACGGACGCAGAGATACCTAATATGTATACTTTTTCCCCCCCTATTTTTTTCCAATTTTTTTAAACTTTATTTGGGGAAAATGACGTTTTTGTTTATTTTTACTTAAAACTTTTAATTTTTTGGGGGGAAAACGTAATTTTTTTTAACTTTTTTTTTCACTTTATTTTTTGTCCTACTTTGGGACTTGAACTTTTGGGGGTCTAATCCTTTACAATGCATTCCAATACTTCTGTTTTGGAATGCATTGGCTGAATGAGTAATTCTGTGTGTATTACTCATACAGCTTCCGACCTGTGAGATCCAGGGGGCTGGATCTCACAGGCTCTTCACCGGAAGGCAGCGCAGATGCCTCAGGAAGGCATCGCGCTGCCTTCCATGCCATCGGGTCCACCCCACAGCCCCATGGGGACCCGATGGCACCACCGCCGCCGCACAAGGTAAAAGCCGCAAACCGCAGGTCTGAATTGACCTGCGGTTTGCGTCGATCGCCGACACGGGCGGGTCACGGGACCCCCCTGCGCATTTAGCCAAGGTGCCTGCTCAATGATTTCCGCAGGCACCTTGTTCCGATCACCGCTCACCGGGCGGCGGTGATCGGAACAACACATGACGTACCGGTACGTCATGGGTCCTTAAGGACTCGGGAACCATGCCGTACCGATACGTCATGGGTCCCTAAGGGGTTAAATTGTTAAAGGGAACCTTTTCTGTGTAAGTGTGTATACATAGATAGCGGTCAGTCACTGATATCTGTACACAGAGGAGGTGGTATCAGTGATTCATAGTTTAGTGTGTGTAAGTGTGTATACACAGATAGCTGTCAATCACTGATAGGTGAACACAGGGGAGGTATTGTCAGTGATTGATAACATTCTGTGTGTAAGTGTATATGGAGAGATAGCTGTCATTTGCTGATAGCTGTATGCAGGGGCAGTCTTAAAGTGGTTGTCCGGGCTTTTAATATTGATGACCAATGCCATTTAGGTTTAGAAAAAGCAGTGGTGTAAATTAGAGATGAGCGAATTTCTTAAAAATTCGATTCGGTCAGTTCACCGAATTTCCCCAAAAGATTTGATTCGATCCAAATTTATTTGTGAAGAATTGCATTAAAAAAACTGCTATTTCCTGGCTGCTGAGAGCCTGCACAGTAGTGTAGAATACTGTGCATTGCATAAACATGCATAGAGAGTCCACTGTGCTAGTAAAACAGTATTGTGAGTCAGTATGACAAGCAGATGATAGGCGTTACTCAAGTGTGAACTCAGCCTTAAAGGTCAATGTTAGCGTCAAGAAGAAACGCACTCCTTTTACACCGTCGTTAGCTGATTCTATATAGATTTCTACAAAACCTGTTCTGTTACACGCTGAAACAAGTAGTGCCCCCATGACTAAGTGGTGAGGTGGCAACAGCATGGGAAGTCAACACAGTGGCCCAGTCACAGAGTGGTGAGGTTGGGAATCTCATGAGGTATGGCATGAGGAGTCAACACAGTCACAGACTGGCGAGGGTGGGAATCGCATAAGAAATTGCATGAGTCATCAACACAGTGGCCTAGTCACATAGTGGTGAGGGTAAGAATCGCATGAGGAATCGCATGAGCCATCAACACAACGGTTCAGTCACAGAGTGGTGAGGGTGGGAATCGTATGCGAAATCGCATCAGGAATCGCATGAGTCGTCAACACAGTGGCCCACTCACAGAGTGGTGAGGGTAGGAATCGCATGAGGAATCACATTAGTCGTCAACACAGTGGCCCAGTCACAGAGCAGCAGCATGAGGAGACCTGAGTGGTGAGGTGGCAGCAGCATCAGGAGACCACAGAGTGACCCGGTGACAGAGTGGCAATAACAGTACCCGCTGATGATGGTGGGTGTAATAACGAGCACTTGGCATCAGATGTGTGGCATCAGGCGGGTGGCAGCATCAGAATAGCAGGTGAAGCAGGTAGCCAGAAGAAACAGGTCTCTTTTGACAAATTTTGGGTGTGGCCCCATGGATTATCTAGTCTGATGAATCAGGCACTGGTGTGTGGAAATCCTGGCTGATTCATGCCTGATTCATCTTCACAAAGGTCAGTTTCTCCTCATTTTGGACGAACAGGCGAGATCTCCTTGGGGTAACTATGGCCCCTTGCCTCACTAAACACCCGCTCTGATGCCACACTGCTGGCCGGACAGAAAAGCTTGTCTAGGGCAAACTCGGCTAGTTACGGCCACAAATCAAGTTTGGATGCCAAGTGGTCCAGGGGATCTTTGATGTGGGGTGGCAGGGTGCAGTCCAAGTATGCCACAACCTGCTGGTTCAGGTTCTGACCCATGTCTAGTTGGAGATGCTAGTAAGTAGTTTCTTCACTAGGCTGGTGAAGAATACTGCTCATCAGCGACTCTAGACTTACGTTTCTGCTGATGGAGCTGATACTGCTCCTGCCCCCCCTCTCCCAGCAGCCATGACAGTGGAACGTGAGCAAAGAGGGCCCCCGGTCAGACCTGCGTGAAGATAGGCGATGGCGCACATAGGCAGCGGCCAGCTGACTACATAGGATGTCTCGATAGTAGTTTAGTTTGTCCTCCCTCTCACCGGGTGGAAAAAAGGCCCCCATTTTGGACTGGTAGCGAGGATCTAAAATGGTGGAGATCCAGTAGTCATCCCTCTACCGAATGGTGACAATTCAACTGTCACTACGCAAGCAACTGAGCATGCATTTTCACAAGTGATTCAGAGGGACTACCTGCCTCCATCTCCACTGCATACTGCCACGGTGTGTCTGGGTAATCTGACTCGTTTTCCTCATCGCCGTGTAGCTCCTCTGGCTGCTCCTGCTTCTCCTCTCCTTTCACCTGTGTAGAAAAACCACCCATTTCTCTAACACTGCCACTGGCTAACTTCGAAGTTACACAGGGGAATACCTCTGTCCGCCTGTATCATCAAGAAATCGTTTATGGCCTTTCTCTGTTCATATAGTTGGTCCAATATATGGAGGGTGGAGTTCCAATGTGTGGAAACGTCACATATCAGCTGATGTTGGGGAACGCCATTCTGCCTTTGCAGCTGAAGAAGGGTGTGCTTTAGAGTGTAAGAGTGGCTTAAGTGCATGCACAGTTTCCTGGCCATTTTCAGGATGTCTTGCAGATGGGTGGAAGACTTCAGAAACCTCTTTACAATTAGATTAAACACATGCGCCATGCAGAGCTCATGGCTCAGCCCTCCTTGACATAGCGCCAACACCATGTTCTTCCGGTTGTCGGCGACCATGGTTCCGATTTCGAGTTGGTGAGGAGAAAGCCAGGATTCGATTTCTTGAAGGAGGATGTGGAGCAGTTCCTCCCCTGTGTGACATGTGGTATGCTGAAAGAGCACTGTGAATTGTCCCTGCAGTGGAGGCTGAGGACATGGTGGAGGATGAGGAGGCAGAGACGGACACCGGCACAGGACCCACAGCTTAAAGGGAGTCTGTCATCAGCATTTCACTTTTTTGACCCTTCCCATAGCTCTTTAGGGAGCTATGGGAAGGGTTAAAAAAGTGAAATGCTGATGACAGACTCCCTTTAAGAAAGTGGAGGCAGTAGTGGCATCACCTAGGCCAATTTTCTGGTGTGACTGGGCAGGAACCACATTTACCATAAAGGACATACATTGTCCTTGACAGTAGTTACAGCTCCACACGTTGGCACTGTCGTGAACTTTGGCAGACACAGACAGGCTCAAGGAGTGGCCCACTTTCTGTTCAACATAGGTGTGCAGGGCTGGTACTGGTTTTCGCAAAGAAATTATGGCTTGGGACTCTCCACCTCTGCTCGGCACAAGCCATCAGTTCTCTGAAAGGTTCAGTGTCCATTGACTGCAGCACCAGCAACTTGGCTAGGAGCACATTCAGCTTCTGCACCGTTGGATAAGTGCACGCGTTCTGCTGTCTTTTTTCAATCGCTTCTGTGATCGATTGCTGATGAAATGACTGAGGGGGTGGAGGAGGAGCAGGAGCATCAGGACCAATATATGATGGGAAGGAAAGACAGCTCCCTTCGGCTGAGGTGGTGGAGCCTTGACTGCAGGAAAAGGGGTGCAGGCCACTGGGTGATGCAGCGGTTGCTGTGGCAGGCTGCACGACTGCATCAGAGCCACAGTTCTCCCAGGCCACTCTATGGTGATGCTGCATGTGTTGACGCAGGGCCATGGTACCGACATTGGCACCCTGACCACACTTCACCTTCTGCCCACAGATTCGGCAAATGGCCATCTTCACCTATTCTGGCGGCTTGATGAAAAACTGCCAGACCTCCTTCAGCTACTCACCACAGAATAGTTAATAGACGTACTTATATTTTATATAAATAAACCCCAAAACAGGCTGTATCCCAAAAAAAATTCACCACAGAACGGCTAATAGATGTACCTAGATTGTATATAATTAAACCCCAAAACAGGCTGTATCCCAAAAAATGTCACCACAGAACGGCTAATAGACGTACATAGATTTTATATATAAATAAACCCCAAAACAGGATGTATCTCAAAACAATTTCACCACAGAACGGCTAATAGACGATTCTTCAGTCCCTACGGAAGAAACTCAGCATTCACCGAGCAATTTGCGCAAAACAGGCTGTATCCCAAAAATATTTCCTATAAACACACCCCAAAAATGGCTGTATCCCCAAAAAAATTCACCACAGAACGGCTAATAGACATACTTAGATTTTATATAAATAAACCTGCAAACAGGCTGTATCCCCAAAAAATTTCACCACAGATAGGCTAATAGACCTACTTATATTTCCTATAAGTACACCGCAAAAATGGCTGTATCCCCCAAAAATTTCACCACAAAACAGGCTAATAGATGTACTTAGATTTTATATAAATAAACCTCAAAAGAGGCTGTATCCCAAAACAATTTCACCACAGTACGAGTAATAGACATACTCAAATTTTATATAAATAAACCCCAAAACAGGCTGTATCCCCAAAAAATTTCACCACAGAACAGCTAATAGATGATTCGTCAGTCCCTACAGAGGAAACTCAGCATTCGCTGGGCAATTTACGCAAAACAGGCTGTATTCTCAAAAAAATTCACCACAGAACAGCTAATAGACGATTCGTCAGTCTCTACGGAAGAAACTCGGCAGTCACTGGTCAATTTGCGCAAAAGAGGCTGTATCCCAAAAAAAATCACCACAGAATGGCAAATTTCCTATAAATACTAGTGATGAGCGGCAGGGTCAATATTCGAATTTGCAATATTTCACTAATGATTTGTAGAATATTTATCATATATTCGCGAATTCAAGAATTCGCAATTATTTTCTTGATTGTGAAAATTGGCAATGTAATATTCGCGTAATGCGCACGCAATACAGGCTTGGGTCACTTTTGCTACATTTTCCAAGCTGCTAGAAGTTTCCTGAGACTGGAGAAAATGGTTGGCAGGGCAAAACATTAACGACCTCCCGTCCGCACGTGTCCTATAAACGTCCGGGAGGTGGCTTTCTATCTCTGAATGGACGTTTCTGAACGTCCATTTAGAGATCGCAGCTGGACGCTAATCATGCAGCTGCAGATCGGGTTGCCCGCTGTCAGTGACAAAAGGGCAAC
Source organism: Bufo bufo (assembly GCF_905171765.1). NCBI lineage: Eukaryota > Metazoa > Chordata > Amphibia > Anura > Bufonidae > Bufo > Bufo bufo. The sequence goes on along the minus strand of NC_053391.1, from coordinate 347,711,697 downwards.
CCTTAGAGAAGGCAGGGACAGTTCCCAGCTGTCACTGCCTTCTAGATATCTGTATACATATCGCTCACCGAGCGCTGTGTATACAGTGTAGGAAGCGCTAAGCGCTTCCTGTTCTGGCCCAGCGGTAGCCCTGCACTGAGGCTGTACAGCGCAGTATACTGCTGTACAGCCTCTCTGGGGGGTGTATTTCTACTGTAACTGGGGCTACTATGTCAGCCCCAGTTACAGGCGAAATCAATAGTGAAAAAAAAAAAAAAAAGTGAAGTTAAATGTCCCCCAGAGGTCTTGTATGACCTTATAGGGGATTCAAAGTGTAAAATAAAAAAAATTTAAATAAAGTGTTAAAAAAAAAAAAGGTTTCACATGTAAAAAAAAATAATTTCCCAAGTAAGGAATTAAAAAAAGGAATGTTAAAAATAGAAAAAAGTTAATAAAATAGACATATTTGGTATTGCCGCGTCCGTGATGGTCGGCTCTATAAATATATCACATGATCCACCTAGTCCAATAAACACCATAAAAAAAAAAAATTATAATAATTTTTGTCCCCTAACATCAAGTAATCAAAAAGGCGTAAGTCCCATAAAATGGTAACAATAAAACCATCACCCCATTCCATAAAAACTGAGCCCCTACATAAGAAAATCGCTCAAAAAATATAAAAACTATAGCTCTCAGAACACGGACACATTAAAACATAATTTTTTTGTTTCAAAAATGCTATTATTGTGTAAAACTTAAATAAATAAGAAAAAGTATACATATTAGGTATCGCCACGTCCGTAACGATCTGCTCTATAAAAATGTCACATGACCTAACTCCTCAGGTGAACGTTGTAAAAATAAATAAATAAAAACTGCTAAAACAACCAATTTTTTTGGTCACCTTGCCCCATAAAGTGTTATAATGAATGATCAAAAAATCATATGTACCCAAAAATAGTACCAATAAAACTGGCACCTTATCCCCTAGTTTCCAAAATGGGGTCACTTTTTGGGAGTTTGTACTGTAAGGGTGCATCAGGGAGGCTTCAAATGGGACATGGCATCTAAAAACCAGTTCAGCAAAATCAGCCTTCCAAAAACCATGTGGCGCTCCTTTTCTTCTGCGCCCTGCTGTGTGCCCATACATCTGTTTATGACCACATATGGAGTGTTTCTGTAAACTGCAGAATCAGGGTAATAAATATTGAGTTTTGTTTGGCTGTTAACCCTCGATGTGTTAAAGAAAAAAAATTGATTAAAATTGAAGATCTGCCAAAAAAGTGAAATTTAAAAATTCCATTTTCCTTTAATTCTTGTGGAACGCCTAAAGGGTAAACAAAGTTTGTAAAATCAGTTTTAAGTAACTTGAGGGGTGTATTTTCTACAATGGGGTCATTTATAGGGTTTCCACTATGTATTCCCCACAAAGTGACTTCAGAGCTGAACTGGTCCTTAAAAAGTGGGTTTTGGCAATTTTCTTAAAAATTTTAAGAATTAATTCTAAAATTCTAAGCCTTTTAACGTCTTAAAAAAAAATGACATTTCCAAAATGATGCCAACATAAAGTAGACATATGGGGAATGTTAAGTAATAAATATTTTATGAGGTATCACTTTCTGTTTTAAAAGCAGAGAAAAGGAAATTTTGAAAATTGCAAATTTTTCAAAATTTTGGGTAAATTTGGGAGTTTTTCCTAAATAAAGGTGAAATATATTGACAAGAATTTATGACTATCATGAAGTACAATGTGTCAAGAGAAAACAATCTCTGAATAGCTTGGATAAGTAAAAGTGTTCCAAAGTTATTACCACATAAAGTGAGATATGTCAGATTTGCAAAATTAGGCCTGGTCAGGAAGTGGGCAAATGGCCCGGATGTGAAGTGGTTAAAAATGGTTTTATATGCAGATAGAGTGCTCCAATATATTCACGATTGCGCTAATCGGCACTAATGATGCAAATATTTGGGCGCAATACGTGAAACTTCACATTTTAGCAGGTCTGACTACATATTACTGATTGGTGCACTATGTATTGTTGTGACATCACAGCACTATGTCTGTAGCATGCATGTATGGACAGCAGAACCTATCGCACTACCTAACACCCTGCACTGGAACCTATCAGCTACACTATATCACGATCTAACCTACACTAACTATCTCCCACTAACTATCTGTATTATATATATATAAGCTAACTAACTATCTAACTAATGTAATGAGTGGAAAGCACAGAGCACAGCAATGTCACTGCTCTCTCTCTCAGAACTGTAAAATGACTCCTGGGGAGTTTCTTATATAGTAAGGGGTAGTCAACTTTCCTTTTGGAGGTTGCTAGGGATGTTGCTAAGCTCAGACAAAGACATTGCAACCTTCTCATTGGCCCACAAGCAAGAAGCAGAGAGGGATCATGGGTTCAGATGAAAAAAAATCTACTGTAGAATATTCGCAAATACGAATATATAGCACTATATTCTAAATATTTGCAAATTCTCTAAGTTACGATATTTGTGCTTTGAATATTCGTGCCAAACACTAATAAATAAACCCCAATAATGGCTGTATTACAAGGTAAGTTCACCGCAAAACAGCTAATAAGACGTACTTGTTTTTACTATAAACCCCAAAAATGGCTGTGTGACAATGTATGTTCACAGCAGAACAGTTAATAACACACACTTGTATTTACTATAAATAAACCACAAAAATGGCTGTATGACAATGTAAGTTCACCGCAGAACGGCAAATAACACGTACTTACTTTTCCTATTAATACACCCCAAAATTGCTTGTATCACACAGCACTTGCACCCCAATAACAAGCAAGGTTTGCTGGAATTACTGAGCTATCATACAGGGTGTACCTAAAACCAGCAGTAAAATAGCATTTTGGATCCCCAATTAGTGCAGCAAGGTGTAATAGAATAGCTCCTATTGCACCCTGTTCTCCTTTTATAGTGCAGATGATACCTCCCTATCCTTTCCCTACACCTTGACTAATCTTTCCCTGAACTTGTAAATCTTTTTTTTTTTTTTTTTTTTTAGCACAATGACGTTTTTTTTCTATCACTGTCCCTAGCGCCTGCTGACGTCTCTCCCTGCACTAAGCACACTGGAAAATGGCAGCATCCAAGATGGGTGAGGCTATTTATAGGGCTGTGACATCAAAGGGCCTGGCTGGCTTCTGATTGGCTGCATGGATGGCATTGTGGGTGATCCCTTGTTTCCAGAGTTATTAGGTCCATGTTCTAACATGTGCAGCAGCCATTTTAGGAAAAAATATGATTCGTTACCACGAAGCATGAGGAAATTTGACTTCGGTGCAAATCGAATTTTTCCTGAAATTTGGATCGAACTTTGATTCGCTCATTCTCTAGTGTAAATGTATGAGTTACAAGTTTTGCTGAATCCTTTCCCACAAAACTATATATCAAACTGCTCAGCTTCTCCTGCTCTATAACAAATGCTCTATGCAGATTGCATTGCATTTCGTGGTGACATCTTTAATTCAAGATACACTCCTGAAGGCAGAAGATTGCAGGCATAGGTGAATTATTGCTCAATTATGGCAACTAGTGATAAGTGAAGTATTCAAAAATTTGATTCGCCTGCTTTGCCAAATAAAAAAATAAATAATAGCTTTGTGATTAATTACTTTGTCACAAAGCGCATTATTTGTAATTGGGTGCAATGACAGGGAGTGGCGACTGCGTCTCCCCTGTCATTGAACTTCTCATATGCCGTGTTCATGTAACATAAAAAATAAAAATAAAATCATGCTTACCTCATCATTTAATCGCGAAGAGCTGGCTGCCGCCAACTTGATTGAAGATCTACCGCGCACAGGATTTCATTCAGCCAGTCACAGGTTGAGACAGGCCAACGCTTCTGATCCTTAGTATTAAAAAAAAAAAATCCCTTTAAAACACCAGTTTGATGTCCTGAAAAGTACAGTCAGAGCCATCTAAATGGTGAAATAAGCAAAAAAAACAGGCAATAAATAGTGTTGGGCGAGCATGCTCGGTCGAATGCAGCCAATAAACGCGTGAGGAAGTACTGGCCTTCACTGTAATGCCGTAGCCATGTTGGTTACTAGTGTTGATTAGTGTTGATCACGAATATTCGAATTTCGAATTTTTAGCGCGAATATAGGTACTTCGAAAATTCTCGAATATTTCGAATATAGTTATATATATTTGTAATTTCGAATATTCGAATATATTTTTTCGATTATTTTTTTTTTTCCGATTATTATTTTTTTTTTATCAGTACACATGATCCCTCACTGCTTCTAGCTTGTGGGCCAATAAGAAGGCTGCAATATACTTGACTTTAGGAGTAGTAGTGTTTGCGAATTTTGCTCTATATTCGTTTTTTTGGAATATTCGCTATATTGCTATATATTCTTGTTTTAGAATATTACGAATATTTGAAAAAACTAAGTTATAGCAATATAGAGAATATTCGAAAAAAATCGAATATAGAGCAATTTAGCTAATATAGTGCTATAATCTTCTTTGTCTAATAGTTGTAAGTTGAAAAATTTGCAATAAAAAATTTGAATCCGAAAATTCTAATTCCTAAAATTCGCATATTACACAATCTTTACCTTTACGATTTTTCGAGTAAATATTATAATTTTTTTTTTGAATTTTCGAATTTTCGAATATTCGACGAATATTCTACAAAATTTTCGCGAAATATCGCGAATTCGATTATGACCCCTGCCGGTCATCACTATTGGTTACTGGCATTACAGTGATTAGCTGGCCGAAATGCGTCATTGGGTGCTATATAGCACCCGATGACACGTGGTTTGGCTCAGTCTTAGTCAGGGAGAGCTGCAGCAGAAGGGACAGATAGTGTATGGACAGGAATTGTTTAGTGTTGAAAGATGTTAGAGACCCAAAAGTCCTTTTAAGGACTATTGTTTTATCTGGCTGCAATATATATTATTAGCGCAACCTGCGCTAAATTACGGCTACATCTGTTGTGTTACATTAGCGCATCCTAAATATCTGTTACATTCAGCGCAATTGTTTGGGCGCTGGTGACAGCGACATTACCTGCACTGCATCTCCTGTATAACGTTTGCGCATCCTAAATATCTGTGACATTCAGTCTAATTTATTTGCGCATACACTTACAAAACCTAAGCTACTGTACGTGTGACATACTTGCAAGCATATATACCATTTAATATGCTCAAGGTGAGCAGTAAGAGGCGGCAAAGTGGCCGTGCACTGATTCCCAAACTCTTGAGCATCCACAGTCAGAAGATGATGGTGGGGAATAGCAATTAGTGTTTCACGAGGTAGATGATGATGATGAGAAACAGTTGCCAATAAGTCAATGGCAATTAGTGTCTCAAGAGGTTGATGATGAGGATGAGGCACAGTTGTTAATAATCGAGGTTCTTGTTAGGTCAACAAGTCAGGAGGATGACCAGAGTGAGGAAGTGGAAGAGGAGGTGGTGGAAGATGAAATCATTGACCCAACCTGGGAAGGTGGCAAACCGAGCGAGGACAGCAGTACAGAGGGGGAGGGATCCGCAGCACTGCAATAGGCTGGAAGAGGCAGTGGGGTGGCAAAATGGAGAAGGCGGGCCACACCAAACAGGCCTGCAACTGTTCCCCGGAGCACCCCTTTGCAGCAATAACCCTTGTCAAGGAGTAGGTGTTCCGCAGTCTGGCGCTTTTTTGAGGAAAGTGCGGACGATAAAAGAATTGTCATTTGCAACCTGTGCCGTACCAAAATGAGCAGGGGCGTGAATACTAGCAATCTCACCACCAGCAGCATGATCAGCCACATGGCATCAAAGCACCCTAATAGGTGGGCCAAATGCCTGGGTCCACAATCAGTGTCGGCGGGTCACACCACTGCCTCCTCTTCCCTTGTGTTACATGCTGGCCAATCCCCAGTCCAAGATGAAGGCCCGGATGACTCCCGCCCTGCACCTGGACCTTAGCATGCACCATCAGCTAGCACATCCACTTCTGTGTCCCAGCGCAGCGTACAAAGGTCCATACACCAGGCCTTTGAACGAAAATGCAAATACCCAGCCAGCCATCCACAGGCCATAGCACTAAATGCGCACCGTTCCAAATTGCTGGCCCTGGAAATGTCATTTAGGCTTGTGGACACTGAGGCTTTCTGCAGCCTGATGGCGGCGGCCGTCCCTCGTTACTTAGTCCCCAGCCGCCACTATTTTTCCTGGTGTGCCGTCTCCGCCTTACATCAGCATGTGTCCCGTAACATCACCCGTACCCTGACCAACACAGTTATTAGGAAGGTCCACTTAATGACTGACACATGGACAAGTGCTTTTGGCCAGGGACGCTACATCTTCCTGACGGCACACTGGGTGAACGTTGTGGAGGCTGGGAGCGAGTCGTACCCTGGGATGGCACAGGTGCTACCAACGCCAAGGATTGCGGTCCCTACTTCCATAAGGATTTCCGCCACAACCTACATTAGTGGCTGCAACCCCCCCCCCCCCTTCTCCTCCTCTGCCTCCTCCTCCACTTCCACCTCTGAATCTCATCTTGCAGCACCAGTCAGCCATCAGTCAGTAGCTGGAAGCAGTGTAGCACTGTAGTGGGGAAGCGGCAACAGGCAGTGCTGAAGCTAATTTGCTTAAGTGACAAACAGCACACCGCCGCAGAGCTTTGGCAGGGTATAAGGGACCAGATGAGCTGTTTTATATAATCAGATGAGCAGCAGGCACTAGCCCCTAATGTTTTAGATGGTCAGATCAGCAGCAGGCCCTCGCCCCTAATGTTTTAGAGGGTCAGATCAGCAGCAGACCCTCAACACTAATGTTTTAGAAGGTCAGCTCAGCAGCAGACCCTCACCCTTAATGTTTTAGAGGGTCACCAGCAGGCCCTTGCCCCTAATGTTTTTGAAGGTCAGATTAGCAGCAGGCACTCACCCCTAATGTTTTAGATGGTCAGATCAGCAGGCCCTTGCTCCAATAGTTTTTAAGGGTCACCAGCAGGCCATCAATCATAATTTTTCAAGGGTGTGTATGATGCCCTCCTTAATGTGTAATAAAGGGTCTATTGGGGTGCCGATTCCTTGTAATTTCTGGCAGCACTTGCACTTTATATACAAGTAAATATACAGGAAAGAATGTTTCCTAACAATTTTTCCCCTAAAATCGATTTTATCTTTGGTTTTGTGCGTATTATTGTCAGTCTGTAAAAGTGGCGTACTACTCGGACAACATCGTTCACAAAAGTGAGTCCAAGATGCATCCACACATCCTCCCTATGCTGTTTCTGAATCATTTCAGTGGTGTTTCCATTAATTTCTGACCTTTTCCTGTGAACCAGACACCCTCCCCTCTTCAGAGCAGGGGATGCCTGGTTTAATGCTCGGGTTCTTCTATTGACTTCCATTGTGCTCGGGTGAGTATCCCAAAGTGTTTTACTCGAGCACCTGAGCACTTTGGTGCTAGATCAACACTAGTAATTAACATTCTCTTTAATGCCAAGGTGGGATACTTTGGTTCAAGATAGGAAATAATTCTGTGGCACACCTACAGACTATAAAGAAGATATTTGTGAATATTTGTGAATGAAGGGGTTGTCCGGGATTGAGGACTTTATTACATTAGTACAAGACAGACATACATATAACATACATCCATGTCCTACCTTTTCCACATGTTTCTGAAGCCGAATTTTCTTATAGGAAATTCTTCTCCGGAAGTGAACTTTTCTTAGACTCAGTGACCTAACGGGTTCCTTGCAAGAGCGCTGAAGCCTCTTCTTCCAGCTGCTCAGGGAGCCCGGTGACATCACCGGCACTGATGGGCGGGCTTTAGCGCTGCTCTAGTCAATAAAACGGCTAGGGCAGCACTAAAGCCCGCCCATCAGAGCCGGTGACGTCACCGAACACACTGCCCGGTGGAAGCAAAAGAGCCTTTGCCCTGCGCAATTTAGCGCAGCGCAAAGGAGAGCATCGGAGCATGAACTGCTCCGATGCTCAAGTCAGGGGGGTTGCCTGGGTGAAAATAGGGGTTTGTCCGGGTTTTAGCTCTATACCCGGGCAATCCCTTTAAACAAGATAAGTACCTTCAACCACAATTTATCTGTGTCTGCTGTATCTTATGGGCCTCAATATCATGTTGGTGCATAGGCTCATCAGATGAACCTCTGATCTTCTGTTGTGCTAGTCTAATCATGGATCTCTTTTGGAAATCTACGCAATAAACTAGACTAGTTGTAAGTAGTTATAGGGTTTTCTTGGATAAGTAATCTGAGTTTTTTTCTAAAAACAGTTCTACTCTTGTTCATGGAGTTAATTCACATTCAAGTGAATCAGGCGGACCCCTTTTTTTCTAAAAATTTTTGGTTATCTTCTCCTAACAAAAATATCTAACAAATTTTCCAGTAATTTCTAAATCTGTCAATTACACTACGGTCCCATTCATCCTTAAAGGGAATGTGTCATCAGAAAATAACCTATTGCTTAAATTATGTTTTTATGTTAAATATATTTCTAAAGAATTTTTAAATTTGCATGTCAATTTGTGTATTAAAAAAAAATCCTGTAGTTTTCCTACTGACCACAAAGCCTGACAATAGGCGCCATTTTTTTCTCTGTAGAGATCACTTTACTGCAGTTACCTGCTTATCATCACAGACAGGTTTAGAATGACAGATATCACATAGATAGATAGATAACTAAGGCTACTTTCACACTATTCGTTCAGAGCGGGTCTGTCTGGTATCTGCACAGACGGATCCGCTCCTATAATGCAGACGTTTGGATCCGTTCAGAACGGATCCGTCTGCATTATAGTTTAGAAAAAATTCTAAGTGTGAAAGTAGTTCAGACAGATCCGTCCAGACTTTACATTGAAAGTCAATGGGGGACGGATCCGTTTGAAAATTGAGCCATATTGTGTCAACTTCAAACGGATCCGTCCCCATTGACTTACATTGTAAGTCTGGACGGATCCGTTTGCCTCCGCACGGCCAGGCGGACACCCGAACGCTGCAAGCAGTGTTCGGGTGTCCGCCTGCTAAGCGGAGCGGAGGCCAAACGGTGCCAGACTGATGCATTCTGAGCGGATCCGCGTCCACTCAGAATGCAGCTCACAAGCGGAGCCCCGAACGCTAGTGTGAAAGTAGCCTTAAAAGGTGAAACTAACATATGAGATAATCATTTTTTTAAAAAGAGTGAGAAAATAGCAGCATTCACCAAATACTTTTCCACTCGTAGCTTTATTCCGGGTAAAATCACCGCAGATGTGGGTCACTGCACAGAGACACAAGGCAACAGCCGTTTCGCACTAAACAGTGCTTTGTCAAGGCTTGACAAAGCACTGTTTAGTGCGAAACGGCTGTTGCCTTGTGTCTCTGTGCAGTGACCCACATCTGCTGTGATTTTACCCGGAATAAAGCCACGAGTGGAAAAGTATTTGGTGAATGCTGCTATTTTCTCACTCTCTTTTTTGAAATGATTGGGCTCAATAGTTTATTTAGCTGAGCACCACCACAAGTACCGCATGATAAGTCATATGGGTGTGAATCGTGCTGGATACTAAAACCTCATTGTGTAGTACCGACTGTGTGTATATTTCTTAACATATGAGATAGACTCATTACATGCAAAGTGAGATATTTCAAGCCTTTATTTGTTATAATTTGGATGATTATGGTTTACAGCTTATGAAACCCCAAAGTCACAATTTTGAGGTACCCTTTGCTCAGGGGGTATGGATTAATTAGCTGACTAGAGTGTGACACTTTGAGCCTAGAATATTGAACCTTGTCACAATATTCTAATGTTAAGCTGCATTAATGCAATTCCTTTTAATTTGCATTTCTGAAATAAATGGACTTTTGCACGATATTCTAATTTTTCGAGTTTCACCTGTATATCTAATCTGTTCACATGTATAACTGCTTGAGAAAGACTCTAGTGTTAAGCTGAAACGTTGCGTATCCACATGGCTGAATAAAAGCATTTTCTTCATTTTTTACTGATTTTGGAATGCTACTTTGTGTATTAGGCAATAGTTTAGTCCCTTCGGACGTGCACTCTTTTTGTTCAAGTTGGACGTAGTGCTGTCAGATTTTTTCTTTTTTATTGTTGGACTGTTTGGCTCGGCACACTTTTTCTTTTATCTTTTTTATCTTTTTTTTTCAACCAACATGTCTGATACAGACAACCAATCTTCATCCGGTGGTTTCAGCTATACACAGGAGGATGCTGAGCCACATTCCTGAATACGCCATCAGTGAAAGAGTTAAAGCGGAAGTATGAATTTTTTAATCAACGTATGATTGCTCTACAACTACATATGATGACCCTGGGTGAATATTTCAAATCACTACGTATTCCTAGAGGTATGAGATTGCATCTTAAACCTAATCTCTTCTCCCATAATATGGATTTTTGCAACAGGTTTCAGGTGTTATCCAACAAATATTCTTTGGACTTTATTCTTTTAAACATTGACTTTTTACAACATGAATTGCATGATGTTCAGGGAACTGTTACATCTGTGGAAATGGCACTATGTTCTAATTCAGAGATGCTCAACCTGCGGCCCTCCAGCTGTTAATAAACTACAACTCCCACCATGCCCTGCTGTAGGCTGACAGCTGTAGGCTGTCCGGAAATGCTAGGAGTTGTAGTTTTGCAACAGCTGGAGGGCCACAGGTTGAGCATGCCTGTTCTAATTTATCTAATGAGGACTTTCAGAAATATAAGGAGGGTTTATTCCCACATTTGGACAAATTTAAAACTGAATCTGAGGAAGGTAAACGTCCAAAATGGAATCATGATCTTGATGATTATAAAAATAGGACTATTTATAATTGGCAATCTGAGGATAAACAAATGCCTATTTCTCGTGACAACAATAAAAAACGTAGGTCCCAACAGGACTCTATTAATAAAATTACTTCACAAGATTCTTTTTTTAGGAGACAATGCTCCTTTCCAATTGATGAACAGAAGAACACCAGACGGAGTGGACGCAAGCACCATAGAAGGTGAAAAACTACGCAACAACAAAACACGTCTCACATACAAAGCAGCAACGACCAAGATGAAGTGACGGTTGTTAATATTTCATCTAAATCTCTTTCTCCACCTCAGGTGAGTGTATTGAGCAAAGGTCTCTCATATTGTCCAAACAGCAAAATCAATTGGTTTAATCTGGAAATGGACTTATTTTTATTTTTTCGTTCTATCAAGCTCAAGGTTTGGTTCAAGGACCATAGTCGGATTGGACTGCCCAAGGGGTCTGAGATGACAGTTGGCCAGTTCAATCTGAGTAACAAAAGTTGCCTCATGCCTGTTCCTAATGCTCCTGCCATTGATGTGTTTATTTCTGCTGTTAAAAATGATATTGATGACCTTAGAAAGTTGTTTGATGACAGGGCCTTTAAATATCCTAATTTGACTTGTGAGGAAATTGATGCCATTTATGTACTTAAGGCTGACCATAGCTTAACGATAAAGCCTGCCGATAAGGGAGGATCTACTGTTGTTATGGACACCGTTAAATACATTTCGGAAATACAAAGACAACTTGATGATTCTACTGTGTACAGACGGGTCTCAGGTGACCCCAAGTTTGATATTGCCAGAAAAATCAGGACTGTGGTTACAGATGCATCAGTGGCTGGTATTATAGATTTAGTTCTTGAAAAATTTTGATTGCTGAATATTCTATTACTCTGGCAATTTATATATTACCAAAGATATATAAAACTCTGATATCCCGTCATGGGCGACCGATTGTCTCTGGTATGAGTTCTATTTTCTCACACATAGCCATCTTTTTATACAAAATATTATGTTCGTTTGCCACTGATGCACTGTCCTATATTCTGACTTTTTTACTGAAACTACAGAATGTAGACTTGTCCAGTCAGAGTAATGTCATTTTGGCTTTCTTTGACGTCACAAGCCTTTACACTTCAATTGATCATGACAGGGGCCTGCAGGTTGTACAGAATATGTTATGCCTTTTTATGCTTTCGGATGATGCTCAATATTTTATTCTGTCACTTATGGATATTGTGCTACGATACAATTATTTTTTATTCCAAAAAGATTTCTATATTCAGAAGAAGGGCGTGGCCATGGGGTCTAATGTGGCCTCGACACACGCTAATATGTATATGAGACATCTGGAGAAGGACGTCATCTATGTTTCCCATAATTTCTCCCACGTTTTCAGATGGTAGCGTTACATTGATGACGTCTTCTCGTTTGGTTAGGATCTCTTGAATCCTTACTTTCTTTCCATACTTTTCTTAATGATATTGATCCTGGGGTTAAGTTTACTGTTGTATATTCTTTCAGTCATATTGAATTTCTCGACACGACTGTAAATATACTGAATGGCAGATTACAAACTGAATTATTTACCAAACCTACTGATCAGAATTCTTTGCTTAGATATACCTATTGTCACCCCAAATAGTATTTGACATCTACCATACAGTCAATTCTTACATGTGAAAAAAATTGTTTCTGATTACACAATCTTTATGAGTACCCTTGATAATATGGTTCACAAACTTCAGAATAGGGGTTACCCCCAATTCAATATACAACCACAGAAAACCAAGGTACTTGCTCTTATAGAAAACAAACATTACAGAGGACAGTCAGATTCCCCTCTGGATCCAGGATTCCTTTTATTTCTACTTATAATGAGCACAGTTTGCGCATTAATTCTATCATCAAACGCCATTGGCCTATGCTCTCTGGGTGTGTAAAGGGTGGGTTCCTGAATTTACGATTCCTCCTTTTATTCTCTTATCGCATGTCCAGGAATCTAGGGACCACTGGTATCGTGCTGATTATCATATAATGTGAGCCCACACAGACTTTTATTGTCCATACGGAAATCTGGTTGCTTCCCTTGCTTGAAATGTGTCAACTGCCGCCTGATGATCAAAGGCTACTGCTTCACACATCCGATCACGGGAGAGACATTCCCTATTAAGCATTTTTTGACATGTGAAAGTGATCATATCATTTATGTACTATCTTGCCCCTGAAATTTTCTTTATGTGGGTGAGACTACTCTTGACCTAAAAAAACTAGACTCATCCAACATCGCTACACCATTCGCAAGAAGCGTCAGGATTTACCAGTGCCCAAACATTTCTCTGAATACAAACATAGTGAACATCAGCTGCGGTTTCAGATAATTGACCATGTCCCCGTATTAAGGAGGGGTGGCAATAGATCTATATTTGAATAAAAAACAGTCTTCAATGGATCTTTAATTAAACACGTTGAAACCCACAGGACTCAATGTAGATTTTAAATGAACACAATAATACGCTGATCTTCAGGGGACTACCTCTTGTAGCTCATCAAGAGAATACCAAAAGTGTGCAAAGCAGTAATCAAGGCAAGAAGGTGGCTACTTGAAGAACCTAGAATATGACATATTTTCAGTTGTTTCACACTTGTTTTGTTATGTTATAATTTCACATGTGTTAATTCATAGTTTTGATGCCTTCAGTGTGAATCTACAATTTTCATAGTTATGAAAATAAAGAAAACTCTTTGAATGAGAAGGTGTGTCCAAACTTTTGGTCTGTACTGTGTATATATATGTATATATATATATATATATATATATATATATACAGTTAGGTCCATATATATTTGGACACTGACACAAATTCTTGTTTTTTTTTACCTAAAACATATTCAAGTTATAGTTCTATAATGAACATGGACATAAAGTCCAGACTTTTAGCTTTCATTTGAGGGCATCCACATTAAAATTGGATGAAGAGTTTAGGAGTTTCAGCTCCTTTATATGTGGCATCCCTGTTTTTAAAGGACCAAAAGTATTCGGACAATTGACTTAAAGGCTGTTTCATGGACAAGTGTTGGCAATCCCTTCTTTATTCATTCTCAATTAAGCACACAAAAGGCCTGAGTTGATTTGAGGGTGTGGTGCTTGCATTTTGAAGATTTGCTGAGAAGCAAACATGCAGTCAAAGGGAGCTCTCTATGCAGGTGAAGCAAGCCATCCTTCATCTGCGAAAACAGAAAAAATACATCCGAGAAATTGCTTCACTATTAGGAGTGGCAAAATCTACAGTTTGGTACATCCTGAGAAAGAAAGAAAGCACTGGTGACCTCAACAATGCAAAAAGATCTGGACGCCCACGGAAGACAACAGTGATGGATGATCGCAGAATAATTACTAGAGATGAATGAATTTCTCAAAATTTGATTCTGCTGGTTTGCCGAATTTTCTGGAAGAATTAGCTTTGATCCGAATTAATTCACGACGAATCATATTAAAAAAGCGGCTATTTCTGGCTACAGAGAGCCTTTATATGGTGTAGAACACTGTGCCTTGCAGTAACACGCATAGGAAATGTGCTGGGGTAGTTAAATAATACTGTCAGTCAGTATGACATGCAGATTACTGGCGTCGCTATTAGAATCACTGCACACTTCACTTATTTGGGCAGTCACGGGCTAAAACCGACCAAATAACTCAAGTATTAACTCAGCCTTACAGGTCGATGTTAGTGTAAAGAAGAAGCGCACTCCTTTTACACCTCGTCATGCTGATTCCACATGCTGTCAATATCTTTTCTCTAGAAAATATGACAATAAATGATTTAGATGCAAATAACACCAAATGTGAATGGCGTGTATTTTTCTCTTTTTCTATGGAAATATGACTAGAAACGCTTTTAGCGCAAATAACGTGAACATGGTCTATTTCTCTCGTATTGTACTGAACGGACAATAAATGTTTTTAGAGCAAATAACACCTAATGTGAACAGCGTCTATTTTTCTCGTACTGTACTATAATAGGGCACTAAACACTTTCACCATATATAGCTGCAGAAGTGAACAGAGTATATATTTCTCTTTTCCCACAGATATAAGCCACTAAAGGCTTTTCAACATAACACTTGCACCCCTACAACAAATTGCTGGAATAACAGAGCTGTATAATGGCTATTTGGATCCCCAAATAATCTTTCCCTGCACTTGTGAATCGTATTTTTTTCCCAATGATGTTTTCTGTATGACTCTCCCTAGCCCCTGCCACGTCTGTCCCTGCACTAAGATGTTGTGAAATTATTCCTACCTATCCTTATCATGCACTTATAAACCGCTTTATCACAATGTTTTCTTTATCACTCTCTCTAGCGCCTGAAACATCTGTCCCTGCACTTAGATGATGTTAAATGATTCCTTCCTACCCTTATCGTGCACTTATAAAACACTTTTTTTTTCACAATGAGGTTTTCTTTCACTCTCCCTAGTGCCTGCATAAACATCTGTCCCTGAACAAAGTACGATGGTGAATGGCAGAATCTGAGATGGCCACCGTGTTTATAGGGCTGTGACATCACAGGGCTGGCTGGCTGCTGATTGGCTGCATACATGGCATTATGGGTCATCCCGCCTTCCCAGAGTTCCTTGCCCCATGTCCTCACACGTGTAGGCGCCATTTTAGCCACCATTGTACCCGCCATGCTAGGAAACATTGCAATTCGTTACCACGAAGCGAGAGGAAATTCTCATTTGTTCAGAATTGAATTTTTCCTGAAATTTGGAACAAATTCGACTTCGTCAGCTTTGATTCGCTCATCTCTAATAATTACCATGGTGAAGAGAAACCCCTTCACAACAGCCAACCAAGTGAACAACACTCTCCAGGATTATCGGCGTATCAATTTCCAAATCTAACATAAAGAGAAGACTGCATAAAGGAAATACAGAGGGTTCATAAGCCTTCAGAATAAGAAGGCTAGATTGGACTTTGCTAAAAAAACATCTTAAAAAAACTGACTTCTGAAAGAACATTTTTTGGACAGATGAAACCAAGATCAACCTCTTCCAGTATGATGGCAAGAAAAAGTATGGCGAAGGCATGGTACAGCTTATGATCCAAAGCATACCACATCATCTGTAAAACACGGCGGAGGCAGTGTGATGGCTTGGGCATGCATGGCTGCCAGGGGCACTGGGTCCCTAGTGTTTATTGATGATGTGACACAGGACAGAAGTAGCCGGATGAATTCTGGGGTTTTCAGAGACATACTGTGTGCTCAAATCCAGCCAAATGCAGCCAAACTGATTAGTTGACGTTTCATATTACAGATGGACAATGACCCAAAACATAAAGCCAAAGCAACCCAGGAGTTTGTTAAAGCAAAGAAGTGGAATATTCTTGAATGGCCAAATCAGTTACCTTATGGGAATCCAATAGAGCATGCATTTCACTTGTTAAAGACTAAGCTTTAGACAGAAAGGCTGACTAACAAACAGCAACTGAAAACCGCTGCAGTAAAGGCCTGGCAGAGCATTAAAAAGAAGGAAACACAGCGTCTGGCGATGTCCATGAGTTCAAGACTTCAGACAGTCATTGCCAACAAAGGGTTTTTAACCAATTCTTAGAAATTAACATTGTATTTGCAATTATTTAATTTGTCCAATTGCTTTTTGAGCCCCTGAAATGAAGGGATTGAGTTAAAAAAATGCTTTAGTTCCTCACATTTTTTTGCAATCATTTTGTTCAACCCACTGAATTAAAACTGAAAGTCTGAACTTCAACTGCATCTGAATTGTTTTGTTCAAAATCCATTGTGGTAATGTACAGAACAAAAATTAAAAAAAGTTGTCTCTGTTCAAATATATATGGACCTAACTATATATATATATATATATATATATATATATATCAGCAAATACCGCAGCAGCCCAGTCAGACAGCGTGCACTGGGTGCAATTCCTCACGGAGGTTGGCTTCTCCTCCACGATGTATACTTTCCAAAAAACGAGGCAGCACTTCCAGATTTCGGTGATAGGGTGAAGACCCCAAACTTTATTCCCCAGCAACGTTTTGGCCTACTCAATGAGGACTTTGTCAAGCTTGACAAAGGCCTCATTGAGTAGGCCGAAACGTTGCTGGGGAATAAAGTTTGGGGTCTTCACCCTATCACCGAAATCTGGAAGTGCTGCCTCGTTTTTTGGAAAGTATATATATATATATATATATATAATCTGTTCACATGTATAACTGCTTGAGAAAGGCTCTAGTGTTGAGCCGAAACTTTGCGTATCCACATGGGTGAATAAAAGCATTTTCTTCATTTTTTACTGACTTTGGAGTGCTGCCTTTTTGCTACTTTAGATAGATAGATAGACAGGAACCTCCATTCACAATACTGTACGTGATTGTCAATCTTATCTATTCTTTCTCACGTATAATAACTTCTGCACAGGTCACAGAGCATGCCTAGAAATCTCTCCCATGGAAGTCAATGAGGTCCCCTCCTGTCCATTGTGTCCATGTGGCTGCTGTAAAGCAATTCTTTAAATGCTAATAAAAAACTGCTCAGGCAAGATGGCTGCCCTATAATTATATTTAGGAAATAGAATAAAAAATCTGTAATCAGAAAATAAAACCAGATTCGTAAAAAAAATTCTACATGTCGCTATCTTATTTTAACTGATTGAAAGAATACTTTCGAAGACACATTCCCTTTAAATTGCATATTATTTTCCAGTTTTCACAATTCACGTGTTTCTACTCTTACCTTTCTGCAAATCTTGTTAACAATACAAATTCAATATATATTTTTTGCGAGCGCATATTTTTTTTAAAAGGAGTTCCATTAATTTTGGGACATCGTTATGTATTAAGTTATCATACAGTATCTCCGTTAAAGAATAAGGGGTAATTTTCTATAAAGCAGAGAGCATTTTTAAAGTTTGGATTCTAAGTACCACCTTGACTGGAAGGCTGCTCTGTAAACAGGAGCAAAAAGACACTGGGCACTGAATGATTAATGCTAGAGCTTGCTCTTCCTCCGGGAATAGATGACACATTTCCATGCTGCACACAGCAGACAGTGAGCATATTTTCCTATTATTCCAGGAGTAATATACCAAGGGGAGGCGGTGGAGGAGAAGGGCTTGTACGGCTCGTCCACCATTTTATTATTTCCTTAAAGAAATCAATGACCTGAAACATTCCCTCTGGACCTATCATAATTTATTTCACTGTTCTGTCAATAAATTTAACAAGGTTTAGGTTTATATCAGCGGCGTCGGAGGATTCAATTGGGGAATTTTATATTTGTTCGGCTCGATTACAGAAAGCAATCAATACATGGAAACAGAGGAAGATCGTACTCTGCTAGAGGAGAGAAATATTGAACCTACCCAACTTATTATGTTGAAAGGACATTACCATGTTTTATCCTGCTTTGTGCAGTTTCATTTCTGTAGCAGAAAGCTTTTGCTATTTTTAACATGTCTATTATATAAATTAGGAAAGAAAATTAAAGGGTCCATATTCTACTATATAGAAATACGTATATTATAATTTTACTAGAGAGAGATATACAATATACTTATAGTATAACACATAGTATATTATATTATAGTATAATTAGTATAATTACTATACTTATACTTACTTTATATACTTACAGCATATTATAATGTATATTATAGTATATGATAATGATAACGTATACATTGGAGGACATATATTACAATGTCACTGTGTGTGGAAAGTGTCTTAGTTTAAGGCAGTATTTACAACATGCAGGAAACAAGGGGGAGAATTTATAATTCGCCCCATACCTGTTTCTGGCAGATAAGTCGCAAACACAACGTTTTTTACTTTTTTCCTGTCACTTGCATAAAAAATGTTGTTTCTCCTCTGCCCTCTCCACTTTCCTGAAAGAGGGATGTAAAGGGCATGGATGGAGTGGGGCTAGAGGCCCCAGCATATTTATCTTCTTTTACCCCAATTTTCTTGAGGCTTCAGGGGCTGCCATTGATTTCAGTTTAGGTGCATGCACTTCTGGAGGCTGCACCTAATTTATGATGAGGCATACGCATACGCCTTGCCATAAATTTGGCGCAGCCTCTGGCAGCTGGAGATATCATAGGCAGGTGTAAAACGCCGGTCTATGGTAAACTGCCCCCAAAGATTTTTTTTTAGGTACGTTTTCCAATAACTTTTTGTCTGCACCTATATTGCACCTTGTTTTGGCAAGTCTTAGACACAGTGGTCGATCTTCCTTTACCACTTTCTGAAACACCACCACAGATTTTTACACATTTACCAATCCAAATCATAAATTTGGTGTAAACTAAAAATGGCCCAGGCACAATATTGTAGAGCAAAAAAAAAACTATTTTAATACATCTGTTCCATTATGTTACTTTCTGTACTTTGTGTTTCAATTATTTTATTCATTAATGTGGTGTAGTCACGCTTTGTGATAATGACTTATTGTGAGTGCAGCTGCTGGTGTGATTGATTGATCTCACTATATGAATATAATCTAGAATTATATAAAGACTGTATTATGAAAAGCACATTTGCAGTAACACAGTAATCATTCTTCTTTTTGACTATGCAGTATATATTTGTTCGTATATATCAAAGGTTTCTTTCACACTTACATTATGAGAACAACCTGCCGGAGTTTTCTGGATCTGGTATTGCCGGATGCTACCACACCACAGTGCCCGCCAGCCCCATTGATCCAGAGTGCTCTGGCAATGCTGAAACCAGAGAGCTCCAGCAGGCTTTCCTCTGCCGGAACAGCCTGCTGGAACTCATAACATTACTGTTAGAGATGAGCGAATCGAAGCTGACGCAGTGGAATTCAATCTAAATTTCAAGAAAAATTTGATTCGCAACAAATGCAAATTTCCTTGCACTTAGTGGTAACAAATCACAATTTTTCCTAAAATGGTGGCTAAAATGGCGGCTACACGTGTGAGGACATGGGGCAAGGAACTCTGTTAAGGAGGGATGACCCATAATGCCATGCATGCAGTCAATCAGCAGCCAGCCCTGTGATGTCACAGCCCTATAAATACGGCGGCCATCTTGGATTCAGACATTTTCCAGCGTTCGGAGTGTAGGGAGAGACATGAGAAGGCGCTAGGGACAGCAATAGGAAAAACCTTATTGTGACAAAAAAAACTGAAAAAACTATTTATAACTGCAAGGAAAGGATAGGGAGGAATAATTTCACAGCATCTTAGTGCAGGGAGAGACGTCAGAAGGTTCTAGAGACAGTGCTAGAAAAGTGATTTACAAGTGCAGGGAAAGATTATTTGGGGATCCAAATAGCCATTATACAGCTCTGTCATTACAGCAATTTGTTCTTGGGGTGCAAGTGCTATGTTGAAAAACTTTTAGAGGCTTATATCTGTGGAAAAAGATAAATATATACGCAGTTCACTTCTGCAGTTATTTGTGGTGAAAGCGTATAGTGGCGTATTTCAGTACAAAAAGAAAAATATATTCTCAGTTCACTTCTGCAGCTATATGTGGTGAAAGCGTTTAGTGGCATATTTCAGTACAAAAAGAAAAATATATACAGTACGCAGTTCACTTCTGCAGCTATATGTGGTGAAAGTGTTTAGTGGCGTATTTCTGTAGAAAAATCTATACGCAGTTCACTTCTGCAGCTATATGTGGTGAAAGCATTTAGTGGCGTATTTCAGTAGAAATAGAAAAATATATACGCAGTTCACTTCTGCAGCTATATGTGGTGAAAGCATTTAGTGGTGTATTTCAGTAGAAATAGAAAAATATATACACAGTTCACTTCTGCAGCTATATGTGGTGAAAGCGTTTAGTGACGTATTTCAGTACAAAAAATATATATATACGCAGTTCACTGTTGCAGTTATTTGCGGTATAAGCGTTTAGTGGCCTATTTCAGTACAAAAAGAAAAATATATATACGCACTTCACTGTTGCAGTTATTTATGGTGAAAGCGTTTAGTGGCCTATTTTAGTACAGAAAGAAAAATATATATGCATTTCACTGTTGCAGTTATTTGTAGTGAAATGCAAATATTCTCGTGTCATCTCTGTTTTGGATCCACTCCTGGTTTTTTTGGCATTAGCAATACTGATGGATTATTGAGCAAATGCAGTGAAGGCAGATGCTCCACAGACAGGATGCGTTTTTTGGGGGTTATTGTTCTGACGGATCAGAGGAAGGGCAAAATAATCAGTGACGTCGACACAAACTTATTGCTGACACCCTCTCCACTCTGTTGGGGGGCACTACTTGAATAAGCGTTTAATAGAACAGGTTCTGTAGACATCTATGTGGAATCAGCTGACAACGGTGTAAAAGGAGTGCGCTTCTTTTTGGCACTAACATTGACCTGTAAGGCTGAGTTCATACTTGAGTTATGTGGTCAGTTTTGGCCCCGTGACTGCCCAAATAAGTGAAGTGTGCAGTGATTCTAAGTGTGACACCTGTCATCTCCATGTCATACGGACTCCATAGAACAGAATTTTTATCAAAAATTAGGTGAATAGAATTTTAGAAAAATTCACTCATCTCTAATTACTGCAAAACTAGCCTAAGCCCCATGCATACAGCAGACATGGACAATCAGGGTAAAGGAAAGCCTCAGTAGAATGCCATGACTCGCCATTTAGGCTTTGACAATGTTCTCTAATATGGCATCCGATATTTCCATAATTCGGTTTCACACTTGGTTATATCAGACTCATACTATATCATACAGGAAAAATCTCTGTATACCTCTGTATGAAATGAAATGCTTTTGGAAATATCATAAGGGCTTTGAGTACTGTATTATGGCTCCACACAACATGGAGGTCTTCCATAGTGATAAGTTTCTAAATACTTTTGCTCTCTAGGACTCATGAAAGCTGAATGACAATTTTTTGATGAGAAGTTTCAGATAATTACAAGTTCCTGCATTGATTTCTATAGGAAGGTGGTAAGGTCAGGTGGGCACATTGCTAAAAGCAGGGGCGTAGCTAAAGGTTCATGGGCCCTGGTGCAAGAGTTCAGCTTGGGCCCCCCTTCCATCATTGCTTTGTGGCCAGGGGCAGGGAAGCACATTGCCTTCCTGCTGCCTGAGGCAAAAATTTTAACTGCACCCCCACCATGCCAAATTCTTGACCTAACACCTTCCCTCCAGTCAGAGGTGTAACTTGACCAGCATGCACCTTCTATAAAACAGGTGTCTTCTCATGTGGTACAAGGGTCTTTGGGGCCCCTCAGGCTCCTGGGCCCAGTAGTGACTGCTACCTCTGCACCCCCTATAGCTACGCCCCTGGCTAAAAGAATGAAGGAGGGAGGCAAAGCTAGATTACTGGAAGTAGAAGGTGGAGAAGAATTTTCTGTGACTACTAGAGGGAAGAGTGACATTGTTGTGGCTACTGTTATGAAAGAAACAGCTAACTACATTGCCTGCTGGGTGGACAGTGTAGTTAACATGATGTTGGATATTGGAATAAATACGAAGAAAGGAGGTTGAGAGACACTCTGTTGTCTACTGGGTGAATGTAGAAAGTATGTTGTTTACTGCCTCTAGAGATGCTAAAATATTATCATCTCTACAGGCAGTGAACACAATTATTTTTGAGACGTACACCCTCTTTTATTTGGAATTCCGTGATTTATTTTTGGGAAGGTAGGAAGTAGACAACTATGGTGACTACAGGGAAAAAGGGAAATTACACTGCTGAGAAATATATAAGAAGGTAAATAGCACTTGTGTGATGGAGAGGTAGGTGTGTCCTTTGGTGACCAGTCCCATCAAACATTTCAGTGTCCCATTCAGCAAGAAAGCTAGTAATTAATTACTAAAACAAATACCAGGAAATTGTGATGTTTTGGTACTCAACTGCTCTTCGCCTCTAACCAAAACCCCACACATATTTTAAAAGGATGGTGTACCCTGAAGACCCCTGTCTCACACTTTCACTCCAACCCCTGCAATCCCTCATGTTACAGTACAAAAGTCATGGAGACCAGGTGCATGAATGGGAAGGTCCTAAGAATGCATCATTGCACTTGTCCTATGGTATACAATTTCAGTTATGCCTGAATGAAGTCCCATCTTTACAAACTGCAAATTTATGGGACCCATTAATATGTACTAGGCAACAATGTACAGACCCAATTTAAGAAGTTAAACTACAGAAGCATGTGTCCTGCAGCCAGCCATTTTATTTTTACTTTATTTTAGCATGTGTCCCTCTCTGTAACTACTAAAGAAATGTAATACTTTGACTACTGAAGCAAGGGTAGACATTACTGTGGCTATTTCTAGAGAAAGGGTCTGGTTACTGAGGGTAGACACTGTTGTAACTACTCGGTCAAGAGAGGAAGGCACTGATATGACTAGTGGGAAAAAGGAGGCAATGTTTTATTTTTCTATGGAAAATGCCATACATACAGTTTATATGCTGGATTTGCTATACTGTTTTTTTTTATTCTTCGACTTCTTCTTTTTTTACGCTTATGAACAGCATTGCTTTTTACCTATGGGTGTATTTTATGATACAAGATTTAGCTTAGCTGTTTCTTCTTTACTTCTGTATGAGGGGTAGGGGGAGGGAGAGGATTTTGTACTTTTTCTGCTATTATCTGATTCTTTTTTATGTTGGTTTGGGGTGAGCTGGACCGCAGAGTGAAGGCAAAAGGGCCAACAAGTGCTAAGCATCTCTGGGAACTCCTTCAAGACTGTTGGAAGACCATTTCAGGGGACTACCTCTTGAAGCTCATCAAGAGAATGCCAAGAGTGTGCAAAGCAGTAATCAAAGCAAAAGGTGGCTACTTTGAAGAACCTAGAATATGACATATTTTCAGTTGTTCCACACTTGTTTGTTATGTATATAATTCCACATGTGTTAATTCATAGTTTTGATGCTTTCATAGTCATGAAAATAAAGAAAACTCTTTGAATGAGAAGGTGTGTCCAAACTTTTGGTCTGTACTGTATATACAGGGTGGGCCATTTATGTGGATACACCTTAATAAAATGGGAATGGTTGGTGATATTAACTTCCTGTTTGTGGCACATTAGTATATGTGAGGGGGGAAAATTTTCAAGATGGGTAGTGACCATGGCGGCCATTTTGAAGTCGGCCATTTTGAATCCAACTTTTGTTTTTTCAATAGGAAGAGGGTCATGTGACACATCAAACTTATTGTTAATTTCACAAGAAAAACAATGGTGTGCTTGGTTTTAACGTAAATTTATTCTTTCATGAGTTATTTACAAGTTTCTGACCACTTACATAATGTGTTCAATGTGTTGCCCATTGTGTTGGATTGTCAATGCAACCCTTTTCTCCCACTCTTCACACACTGATAGCAACACCGCAGGAGAAATGCTAGCACAGGCTTCCAGTATCCGTAGTTTCAGGTGCTGCACATCTCGTATCATCTGAAGGCAATTGTCTATGCTGTGAAGATACGAGATGTGCAGCACCTGAAACTACGGATACTGGAAGCCTGTGCTTGCATTTCTCCTGCGGTGTTGCTATCAGTGTGTGAAGAGTGGGAGAAAAGGGTTGCATTGACAATCCAACACAATGGGCAGCACATTGAACACATTTTATAAGTGGTCATAAACTTGTAAATAACTCATCAAAGAATAAAGTTACGTTAAAACCAAGCACACCATTGTTTTTCTTGTGAAATTTCCAATAAGTTTGATGTGTCACATGACCCTCTTCATATTGAAAAAACAAAAGTTGGATTCAAAATGGCCAACTTCAAAATGGCCGCCATGGTCACTACCCATCTTGAAAAGTTTCCCCCCTCACATATACTAATGTGCCACAAACAGGAAGTTAATATCACCAACCATTCCCATTTTATTAAGGTGTATCCATATAAATGACCCACCCTGTACAATGGAAGGGTAATTTTCAACTGAGCTAAGGCAGAGATCAGTGATCTCCAACCTGTGCTCTCCAGCCATTGAAAAACTGCACTCCCATAATGTCCTGATAGTGGCAAACTGTGAGGGCATGATGGAAGTTTTAGTTTTGTAACAGCTGGGAAGTCACAGGTTGGGGAACATTGTTGGAGATAATATTTTATGAAAACATCATTTAATGCTACCTGAATCTAGCATTAATATAATGATACCACAACACCTGGAGAGTAATCCCTTCTCTTCAGAGGACACAGAATTGTTTTGACTGTTGATTCCAATCTACTGTGAGATTGATTGCCAATTATGGTGCTTTTCTTCCAAAAATAAAAATCAATTAAATGTTTTTTCAACAACGTCCCTTCGTCACGGCAGGTAATTTCAGGTCCTTGTGTCTGGGATACCAGCTTCTAATTAAAAACATAATTACATGTAAATGATGCAAGGCCGACAATGAAAGAAAAGCCTCAGTTATTACATCTGTGTATACCAACACTGTTCTGAAAAGCGAGGCATATCACCACAACAGTGATATTTATTCAAATAGGATTATTATTGATCAAAGAAGTAAATGTACCTGATTTGTAACATTATCTATGCCACTTCTCCACATAGGGGATTTCAGCTTGTGAAACCAGCGGGTTTTCCAATACTACATGCACTTTAAGCTGACGATCTATGTACAGTTGGGCTCGTTCAAGTGCTTGATTTTATAGTAGTTGTAAAAGTGCAATAACAAATATCATTAAACACTGCAGCTACCATTGATTTTTGGGAAAGTAATCCAGCTAGCAACATGAATAATTATATTTTTTGAAAATTCTTTTTATTTTCTGCGTTGTGTGAAGTACAGTGCAAACCAAACAATGAGAAAACAGAGAAAACATATTCTGAACAATTAATCATTATCTGTACGTTATGCAGGAAAGGATAGAATATAGTAGACAGCTGCTGAGTATGGTATATATTTGTTTTACTGGGAATAAACTTCCAAAAAAATCTGAATTTGAAAATGTCAATCAAACATGGTAAAGTGTCAAACCAGTGGGGCACCAGCAGCTGGGAACCCCATGCCCTGAGAGCAGCCAACCGTGGAAATGGAGATGGGGACCAAGTCTTTCTTTTACACAAGAACAGCAAGTTTCTCAGCTGCTAGATGGATCTAATGATGAATTACAATTTGGAGAAAATGCATTTGATAAAGAAACCTACAGTATATACTATCCACAGACAAAGGGTGCATATGACAAGGCCATGAGATAGAGGAGACAGTAAAGAATGGAAAATAAGATTGGGGCAGGAAGAGCCAAGAGTAGAACCGAGTTCAGGGAGAGCATAGACCAACTGAAGAAATCTTCCATGTCCTCCAGCATGGTTTGTAATAAATGACTTTATTCTAATAACTATAGAATGGTTTTGGACTGGAGTCATTTATAACCCTCATGGTATAAGTCAGTGTTCCTAGAACATTTGGAGTCACCTTTGGCAGCTGCAACAGATTTGACAGCAAGTATAGTGCATCTTGAGGTGTTTGTCAGGGGGGCACTGTTGATATCAGTCATGTGATGGATCCAGGACTGTATCATTGTTTCCATTTACTCACAAATAGTACATATGACCCTCTTTAGTAAATCCCAAATTAAATACAGACTACACACTAGAAGATACAGAGCCAGGACAGATTCCACATTGTACAGACCCCAGTCCAGTATTTAGACCTTACGCAAGAACCCCGTAGTATATTAACTACAGTCTCCCTGATACTATATATACAGATTTCTGACAGTCCAACATACTTTTTATCCCCATAACATTGTTCCAACCAGGGACTTCCAGAGAAAGGGATTTCCAAGTGGCCACATCTTACAGTGGCTCCCACAAACACCCATCATAATCTGCCTAGAATATGTACCCCTAAGCCTGGGAATTACAGACAAGTTTGCAAGAACGTTATTGTCAGCCTTAGATTCTGTAGAGAGAGAGACTTTGGAAAGATAGAGGGAAAGAGCACCATAACCCCCATCATTGCTGCTATCCATACATTACTATCAGGGAAGGTTTGCACTGTAATTTGGGACTGTGTTTTAATACTGTTGGATGTACTACAACTCCCATTCTGCACTTTAGTAAAGAGAGGCTTATTTATTTTCTACCACTGGCCTGGTTACTGAGTCCAGCACCTTTCGCCTGCCAAAGTGGCTACAACTCCTGCCTTGCACCCTTACAGAACGAGTGTACCAAGTGTACCCCAACTACCATCAAGCAGGAGCCCCAACATCAGGGTGTGCCCGGAAGGAAGCACTGGTGTGAGGATTGCCATCCTGATTTGTGTGAACAACTGTCATTGGCAGAGCCACTACAACTCCCACCCCCCTCTCTGCTCGTCCTGGGCCCCAAGGGATATCTATATACAGAATATAGATAATATTTATATTTAAAGGTGTTTTTCATATGATTAAAAGTTAGATGTATCAGATCAGGCAAAACATTATTTTGCATTTAGAATCAATTTTAATAAATGGTTCTGATTCCTACTGTTCTTGCACACTATGGTCCTGGGTTCCAAGTACTGCTCTTACATACTTGTTATGGTCCTGGGTCCTAAGTATTGTCCTGGCATACTTGTTATGGTCCTGGGTCCTAAGTACTGCTCTTACATACTTGTTATGGTCCTGGGTCCTTAGTATTGTCCTGACATACTTGTTATGGTCCTGGGTCCTAAGTATTGTCCTGACATAGTTGTTATGGTCCTGGATCCTAAGTACTGCTCTTACATACTTGTTATGGTCCTGGATCCCAAGTACTGCTCTTCCATACTTGTTATGGTCCTGGCTCTCCTAAGTATTGCTCTTACATACTTGATATGGCCTGGGTCCTAAATATTGTTCTGACATACTTGTTACGGTCCTGAATCCTTAATATTGCTCTTCCATACTTGTTATGGTCCTGGCTCTCCTAAGTATTGCTCCTATGTACTTGTTATGATACCCCTGTGAACCCCCATAGAATATCCACCTAAAGTGTTGTGAGAAGATGCTGCTTCTAGTGCACTAAGTTCTATTGGTTGACCTGCACAATCGCAAGAATGACTGTGTACAAGAGGATCTGGGTGGTAGGACTGAGCTTCTGATCTACCCATAATGAACACCGTAGATGGATATTGAGAGGGAATTAAGAGGGCACAATATAAAATAATGAAAGCTATATATAAAAGGTTCCCAACTGAAAAATTAAGTTTTGCCTGATCTAACAGAAAATTTTTATATTTATTTGCCAAACATATCATAGTAACATAGTAACATAGTACATAAGGCCGAAAAAAGACATTTATCCATCAAGTTCGGCCTGTCATCCTGCAACATTTTATTTTCTACTGTAGCTGCTTTATTTACTCATTAAAGGGCTTCTGTCAGCCCACTAAACAGTTTTTTTTTTGTTTACTAATAATCCCTACACTGCGAGCTCTGCATACATAAGTTAAATAATCATTTTTGTTCAGTAGAATTTGATAAAAAGCGATTTTTAAAATATGCAAATTACCTTGCTACCAGCAAGTAGGGCGGCTACTTGCTGGTGGCAGCCGCATCCTCCGAACCTAATGACGCCCCCTCCGCATTGTGATTGACAGGGCCAGGGAACGGAATCGTTCTCTGCTGGCCCTGCCTGTTAGAATTCAAAATCTGGCGCCTGCGCTGCGGCCGTACGTATCTTCAATCTGCGCAGGCGCACTGAGAGGCGGCCACTCTCTCCTCAATGCGCCTGCGCCGGGTGTAGATGTGACGTCATCGGCGCAGGCGCATTGAGGATGGAGCAGCCGAGCGAGTGGCCGTCTCTCAGTGCGCCTGCGCAGATTGAAGATAGGTACGGCCGCGGCGCAGGCGCCAGATTTTGAATGCTAACAGGCAGGGCCAGCAGAGAACGATTCCGTTCCCTGGCCCTGTCAATCACAATGCGGAGGGGGCGTCATTAGGGTCGGAGGATGCGGCTGCTACCAGCAAGTAGCCGCCCGCCTTGCTGGTAGCAAAGTAATTTGCATATTTTAAAAATCGCTTTTTATCAAATTCTACTGAACCAAAATGATTATTTAACTTATGTATGCTGAGATCGCAGTGTAGGGATTATTAGTAAACAAAAAAAAAACGGTTTAGTGGGCTGACAGAAGCCCTTTAAATACATTATAATATGTAATAAAACTTACATGGTTGAGCAATATATTAAAAAGCAGGTTAAAGAAAGGTTAAAAGGGATTCTTTTATTAGAAAATGACCTACAGTATTGTTTAAATCATGTTTTGTTTTTCTTTAGAAATTTTTTATTTTTCATTTTTTTTTCCATGTCACTTTCTATACTAAAAATGCAGAGAATCCTGCAATTTTCACACTGGTTACTAGGCATACAAAATGTTAAGACTTCCTGTCTTTTGAGAACCACTATATGGGCCATAGACAAAATGGACAAGAGCCAACCCCATTGACTTTAGGAGAGTTTTCTAGCTGTGATATCACCTTATCTATATAGAAGGGTTACTTGTCTGCGATGCTAAAAGTCACATGTAAAGAACAGGAAATCATGACCTATTATGAGACCTAGTGGCCAGTATGGAAATTTCAGGATTATATGCACAGTCAAGTCACATTATTATGACCACTTTCTACTTTTGATGTTGACAGCATGTAGTTTATGAAGGAAGTCACGTGTCGCTAGCTGGCTTGGAGGGTATATAAGGTGTGTGTTAGGCTGTCTGCACATGTATCCCTTGTTCCTGTCATGGATAAAATGGGTGATTTATCAGAGTTGCAAAAAGGGCTGATTATTGACTTTTGGGCCAGTTTGTGAACTGTTCATGTGCTGCTGTGGTGAAAATGTATAGTAACATAGTAACATAGTACATAAGGCTGAAAAAAGACATTTGTCCATCCAGTTCGGCCTGTCATCCTGCAAGTTGATCCAGAGGAAGGTAAAACAAAAACTGTGAGGTAGAAGCCAATTTTCCTCACTTTAGGGGAATAAAAAATTCCTTCCCGACTCCAATCAGGCAATCAGAATAACTCCCTGGATCAACGACCCCTCTCTAGTAGCTATAGCCTGTAATATTATTACACTCCAGAAATACATCCAGGCCCCTCTTGAATTCCTTTATTGTACTCACCATCACCACCTCCTCAGGCAGAGAGTTCCATAGTCTCACTGCTCTTACCGTAAAGAATCCTTTTCTATGTTTGTGTCCAAACCTTCTTTCCTCCAGACGCAGAGGATGTCCCCCCGTCACAGTCACAGTCCTGGGGAGATCTCTGTACTGACCCCTGATATATTTATACATCGTAATTAGATCTCCCCTCAGTCGTCTTTTTTCTAAAGTGAATAACCCTAATTTTGATAATCTTTAAGGGTACTGTAGTTGCCCCATTCCAGTTATTACTTTAGTTGCCCTCCTCTGGACCCTCTCCAGCTCTGCTATGTCTGCCTTGTTCACAGGAGCCCAGAACTGTACACAGTACTCCATGTGTGGTCTGACTAGCGATTTGTAAAGTGGTAGGACTATGTTCTCATCACGGGCATCTATGCCCCTTTTGATGCAACCCATTATCTTGTTGGCCTTGGCAGCAGCTGCCTGACACTGGTTTTTGCAACTTAGTTTGCTGTTTATTAAAATTCCTAGATCCTTTTCCATGTCAGTGTTACCGAGTGTTTTACCATTTAGTGTGTACGGTTGACTTGCATTATTCCTTCCCATTGTGAGTGGACAAATGGCACCACGGCAAATAAGCGATTTGGAAACTGTAGTGCACCATGTACCATTGATGTGAGATATGAAAGTCAGCTACGCAGGTGCACAAGGGTGGACAGACACACTGCTGTGGAGCTGCTCGACATATATGCTGATTGTCTTCACTGGGATGGATGGGATATTCCAGCAAGATAATATGACCTGTCACATGGCTAGAAATGTCCAACATTGGTTGAAAGACCATGATGAAAACTTCCAAGAACTACCCCGGCCCCCAATTCCCAAGACTTGAACCCAATTGAGCATTTGTCATGTTCGCTCTCTTTGGATCCTCTCCCACACACCTCCAGCAGCTGTGGGATGCACTGCCGTCATCAAGGCTCCAGATATCTGCGACAACCTATCAGATCCTTATTGAGTCACTTACAGCCCGTATAGCTGCTGTCCGTGCTGCACATGGTGGTTACTCTAGATATTAGCTAGTGGTCATATTAATGTGACTTGACTGTGAATATTTATATAAATATAAATAGTGACATGGAAAAATTACAAAAATGGTTAACATAAAATGTGGTTATTTTCTGTTGACACGTTCCCTTTAAGTTAATTTTTCAATGTGTGCTTCAATGTCTATGCACACTGCATGTGGAAGGAATATTTGACATTCATGAATTCCTATCACTACAATGCCATTAAACACACAATATAAATACAATTACCACGGTTGGATTGTAGTGGGGGCTATATTTTGGTCCTTTGAATATTCTCAGAAAAACAAAACTTGTAACTTTATATGGTTTCCTCTTTAACCCCCTATCATCTTAATGAAGACAATTTAGCATGGAAAATAATGCATTTACAGCACTAATTACAGGCTAATTACATGTGCATACTGAGTTAGTGAAGCAGTAATAGTGGTGATTAAGGCAATGTTACAAAATTGTTATTTATACACATTTCTGCTACTTTGGCCCTCAATGATATATTTCCCCGGGCATTATGCCTGTTTATAAATAGCAGGCTGCACATTTAGACACAAGGGTGTATAATGCCAGGTTAGGCTGCCTTCACAGATTACTTCGAAGATCTGTCCTGCCATATGTCAGGACTCTTGAATGCAGACTTTAAGGGTTATTCCATGTGGACATTTATAGCATCACAGAGGCCATAAAATGGGATTCTGTTTCCAAAATAGGTATGGCTCCCAGAGGTAGGACCCACACATATCAGATATTAATGCCATATCCTGTGGCTATGCCATAAATGCTAGATAAGACTAGACCTTTAAAATGTATGTTTACCATGATATAACTGTATGTCTTTTTTGCGCAGGGTATGTATTGAGTGGGCTCACAAAATGAGTCTGCTGTATACGTGGTGAGTCCCAGCTGTGTAATACAAATGACACATGGCTGCAATGACCAAGATCATAACTGCGATCTCAGTCATTTAACCCCTTAAATGTCGCTGTCAATAGTAACTGCTGAATCTGGCAGTTAAAGCCCCCCTACAGAAAAATAGCTGGGTTATGAACAATTGCTATGGAAGCCTGGGGTCTTGTAAAGGTTCCCAAGCCTGCCATGGTAAGCTGCCTGTTATGCCCTGCCTCTAGCAGGGCTTAAGGAGAAGCCAGCAAAAGTCCCATAAAATGTAATAGTATTCTATTTCAGTCTGTGGAACAGATAAGTAATCAAAGGATCACATGTTAAAGTCCCCTAAGGGGACTAAAAATTACAGTAAAAAAAAGTTGCTGCTTTTTTAAAGTATAAAATATAAAAAATTCAAATCACCCCTCTTTCCCAATTTTGCATATAAAAATAAACAATTAAAAAATAAATGATTGGTACTGCCGTGTCCAAAAAATTCTGAGCTATTAAAATATAAACATATTTATCATGTATGGTGAACACTACAACAGGAAAAAAGTAAAAATGTCCACTGTTCTGTTTTTTACAAAAAATTTTAAACAATTAAATAAACAGTGTCCAAAAAATCTAATATACCCCAATATGGTACCAACAAAAACTGCAGCTCTTCCCATAAAAAAAAAGCCCTCAAAAGCTTTGTAAATAGTAGAACATAAAAACTACATACATTTAATACCTCTGTAATCCTACTGATACGCAAAATAAAGTTGTCATGTCATTTTAACAAACAGTGAACACCATAAAAACCAAACCCAAAGATTTTTTTCTTGTTTCCCAGTACAAAATGTGGTAAAACAAATGATACCATTAAAAAATATAACTTGTCTTACAAAAAACAAGGCCTCATATGGTTATGTGAACAGAAACATAAAAAAAAATATTGCTCTTAGAAGGCGTGAAGGAATAAACTAAAACATGAAAATAGGAGGTGTCTTAAAAAGGTTAAATATTGGGTGCAATACTGTATAACTTTTTTGGTTTAAAGACTAAAATTGTATGTTTTTGCACAGTAGCTTATAAAAGAGATATACAGTGGGAATTGGGAAGGACTAGATCAGATAATTGTTACTGAAGTAGGAAGGGATACAAATGATGACATGTTTATTTCTCAGCTTTTGACTTGCAGACAAAGCAATGACGTTACTTGCGCCATCAGCCCCAGGATCCGATCACAGTCACATCCGATAACAATTACATTGTTCTACTAAAGGGGGTGTCTGGCAGATAAAGATTTCTTTAATAATGGGTTAAAAAAATAAAACATGCAATACCTTACCAATCCCCACGGCTCCTGTTCTGATGTGTTGCAGGTCCCCCACTGTTAATCTTGATGTGCAGAAAATGATCACTCAACCAATTACTAGTCATGTATGCTTTGTTTTTTTTAACACATTTAGACCTAAAATGATATCTCCCAAGAAAGAGAACCAACTTGCCAGCACAACCTATTGGAAGTGGCCTTTTTTCTTAGAAATTTGTATCTGCTGGACAATACTGTTCGAGGGAATGTATCATCTATTTTCTGATCTGTTTTTCTTTTCTGATAGTAGATTTCTTTAAATTCTATTTTCTGTATTATTATGCAGTCAACCATATTTCCAGAGTTGTTGTTAATAGCATTTAGTGATATGCTTTACAGAAGCCACTATGGACCATAGACACAATAGACTGGAGGGGACTCGTTGATTGTGGGAGAGTTTTCTAGGCATAAGCTATGACATAATTTGTTGTGAATGGTGGAAACTGAGTTTGTCTGTGTATGTGGGGAAGGGGAGAAGATTGGGGGGACTGGATCAGGCACTGTTTAGAGGAATCTTGTAACACACTTATAAGGACTATATCAGATGGCTTGTGCCAATTCATTGTGCATGGGAACCAGGTCCATCTTTAATATTGATTGGACCCTAGGCAAGAGGGAGAACACAAGTGTCTCTGCCGCATTAATGGGTCCATATTTTATTAACTAAGTAGCATGACATGTAGAGCATACATAGGGGATGTCCCTGCATTTACTATTATTTCTGGGCGCCGCTCTGTTGCGCCGCTGTGGCCTCCGTTACATTCTCCCGCACTGTATGCTAAGTAACAGCATCGGAACACCAGGGAGGAGACATCAGCTTTTCTCCCTGGGTGTTTCTTCTCCCTGGCTGTAGCGCAGAACGTCACAGCCAGGGAGAAGGTGAGTTTTTTTTTTCTCCCTGGCTCTGACGTTCTGCCCTGCGATTGGACAGGGAGAAGGAACGCCCACAGAGAAAAGCTGATGTCTCCTCCCTGGTGTTCCGAAGCTGTTACTTAGCATACAGCATGGGATAATGTAACGGAGGCCACAGCGGCGCAATGGAGCGCTGCCCAGAAATAATAGTAAGTGCAGAGACATCCCCCATGTATGCCCTACATGTCCTGCTACTTAGTTAATAAAGTATGGACCCATGAAAGGTCCTCCAGTGGCCAGCGGGGCTCAGCTGCCCCTTTTTCCTCACTTTAAAGACAGCCCTGATGGGAACACCTGTCACTGGCAGATAAACAATACCTGGCAAATATTTTAGATAAAGCAGTGGCCAGACACCTTTTGATGGAACAACTGGCAGGAACTGTTTTATGGTACAGCATGGTTGTGGGGGTATGCTAATATAGTTGGCAAATAATGTAGTATTAAATGGATTTGGCTTTTATGCTTGTGAGGGTGAATATATACTGCATTCCTTTGTGTAATGCCCATTATTGTATTACATTGTGCTGATGCACATCAGAAGATCTATAGTATATGGCAACATTATCTGGACACTATAGGATATTATTTGATCTTTGCGCAGCATTATTCAGTCACTCTATGGATGTATCATTATAAGGCATATTAAACATAGTGTCTATGAATAAAGCGTCTGATAGGGGGCAAATCATTTGAGAGTGAGGCTAATCCCAGGCTCATGTAGAAGAAAGTTTGGATAACTAACATGTTTTGAGCTTAGGAATGCCTAAGAATGGAACTAAAAGATCCTGTTTCACTAATGGTCAAATTCTGCAGGTGGTTTAATGAGCATAAAACAGAAAGATAAGCTTTCATGTCTTCAATGTGCACGGTGTAAAAATTAATTTCTCTGTATACGATATTGAAGAATTTTCTTGCCAGAAAGTCAACGCTTAGATAAACTAAATAAAAATAATTGCATAGAAAGCTTGTCAGCATTCTGTACAATGTGATTATTTCTATTTGCCCAGCATATAAGACTCTACGTTTGCACAATTACTAATTACACTGACTTACAACCTCTGAGGACAGAGAGGGCTGGGGTTGATCTGTGAAAGGGGAGCAGTATATTCAGATAACACATTTTCTCATGGATCCCAAAGGAAATGTTCCTGCCACAGAGGTAAATAGCCGGGGAGCACAGATTAATGACTAGAAGTTGCCACAATCAGACAGACTTGAGAAATATACTTACTTAGCACAGGAATATATGTGTAGTCCAAGAATTCCTTTTATGTCAATATGAATCAATAAGGTTAATTAATATTTTTTTACATTTCCAGTATTGAACCATAGCTTCTACTTAATACTTAGCTTTATATTTGAATTCCTTTTTGAAGGGCTAAGGGAATAAGATGAGGTAAGAGAAGTTATCAGTCATTAAATAATGATATAGGTTACATTGCAGTAATATAAGAGGTCTATACTGCAATGTAACCTATAACTTCTCTTACCTAGAGTTGAGTGGACACCTGGATGTTCGGGTTCAACGGGTTCGGCCGAACTTCACAAAAAAGTTCGAGTTCGGGACCCGAACTTGACCCTAACTTGACCCCGAACCCCATTGAAGTCAATGGGGACCCGAATTTTTGAGCACTAAAATGGCTCTAAAAAAGTCATGGAAAGGGCTAGATGGCTGCAAATGGCATCAAAATTTAGTTAAGACCATAGCAAGTGCTCTGCAAACAAATGTGGATAGGGAAAGGACTTCAAATAACATAAAATACGTAAAAATAAAAAATAATAATCTTGATCTAGAAGGACGAGGTCCATATGGAGTAGGAGGTTAAAAAGCCGGTGGATGTGGGGGTGTAGGTGGAAGTGGCGGTAGAGGAGGAGGAGGTAGCTAACACTAGCTTTTGTTTTTGTTGGAAATATAGCCTGTGATAACCCTCTCCAGCCATGCTAAACAAACATTCAGACAATACACTGGCTGCAGAGCAGGCCAGCACCTCCAAGGCATAAGCTCAGGCCATGTGCCCAATTTGGAGATCCAGAAGGGGGCAGACCCATCAGTCAGTACGTGTAGGCGTGTGCACACATACTGCTCAACCATGTCGCATGTCCCCGTGTCATCCACAATCCAATTGGATATCTTCTCTATCAACTTTCGATGTTCTTTTCTGCACTTACCATAGTGATCACGGGTAGCGGTTGAATCAGGGTTCCAGGCCGGAGAGGGAGCCTGAGAAAAGGAATATCACATCCAAGGGAGGTCAATGGATGAAATAAAATGTGATCGAGCGGAAATGTGGGACAAATTATTGAAGCCGAAGCTTCAGCAATTTCCCACTCCCAAATCTGGGAGGCAGTGACGATAAATGACAATACAGGACTCTTAAGATGCCCTGTTATTGGAATGATTAATAAAAAATTACAGGGAATGTCACTGTGGTATTTTGGTTTTGGAAACGTTAGACAGGAGAGGCCCTGCTGCCGCTTTGTTGACTCTAGATAACTTCTGCCTGATCGCACGTCCCCGTGACGTCCACGATCCAATTCGGTATCTTCTCTATCAACTTTTGATGTTCTTTTCTGCGCCTACCATGTTGATCACGGTTAGCGGCGAATCAGGGTTCCACGCCTGGGAGGGAGCGTGAGAAAGGGATACCACATCCAAGGGACAGTCTGGCCGCATGTGCACGGTGGCGTTCCACCTTGTGAGCACGTCGCATATGAGGCGGTGAGCTAGAAGGCCGAAATTACGCTACAGCGCTGACAGGCGAGCAGCAGAAGGTTGAGAACACCGAAAGCGCACACAGATGGCCTGCACTTTCTGCAGCAGCTCTGACATATCGGGGTAATTTTTAAAGAACCTATGAACCACCAAATTCAACACATGCACCAGTCAAGGGATGTGCGTCAAACCGGCTAAGCCCAGAGCTGCTATGAGATTTCACCCATTATTGCACACCACCAGGCCGGGCTTGAGGCTCACTGGCACCAACCACTCATCGGTTTGTTGTTCTGTTGTTCAAGGCCTGTCCACAGCTCCTGCGCGGTGTGGAGTTTGTCCCCCAAACAGAGTTTTAAAAAAGTTTTAAAACTGCCTGCTGTCATTTACCCCTGGCTTGTGCTGAATTTGGTTGTGAAGGTGTTACGCTGACTGGATGAGGAAGCGGAGTAGGAGGAGGAAGCAACAGGAGGCAAAGAGAAACGCCCTGCAATCCTCGGTGGTGGAAGCACATGCGCCAAACTGCTATCAGCCTCAGGCCCAGCCTCCACTGCATTTACCCAGTGTGCTGTTAGGGAGATATAACGTCCCTGACCGTTAT
The DNA here is from genome assembly GCF_905171765.1 of Bufo bufo. Lineage (NCBI taxonomy): Eukaryota > Metazoa > Chordata > Amphibia > Anura > Bufonidae > Bufo > Bufo bufo. Next base: position 347,674,303 of record NC_053391.1, on the reverse strand, counting down.
TACTGGTCCACGTATCCGTAGTTAGGTGGACCTTGCCACAGATGGCGTTGCGCAGTTCACACCTGATTTTGTCCCCCACTTGGTTGTGCAGGGAAGGGATGGCTCACCTGGAAAAGTAGTGGCGGCTGGGCATGACGCACTGTGGGACAGCCACCACCATAAGGCTTTTAAAATTCTCCCTCTCAACCAGACGGAATGACAGCATTTTAAAGGCCAGTAATTTTGAAATGCTGGCATTCAGGGTCAGGGATCGTGGGTGGGTAGGGGAGTACTTCCTCTTTTGCTCCAGTGTTTGGGAGATAGACAGCTGAATGCTTCCATGGGACATTGTGGAGATGCTTGGTGACCCAGGTGGTGGCATTGCTGGCAGATCCTCTGGTTGCGGGGTGACACGTGCCACTGTCACTCCAGAGGGGGATGGAGAGGCCGAGACTGCAGCAGAAGAGGAAGCAGGAGGAGCCAGAAACCTTTCTTTGTTTTTGAGGTGTCTACTCCACTGCAGCTCATGCTTTGCACTTAGATGCCTGGTGATGCAGGTTGTGCTCAGTTTGAGAACGTTTATGCCTCGCTTCAGGCTCTGATTGCACAGCGTGCAAACCACTCGTGTCTTGTCGTCAGCACATTGTCGGAAGAACTGCCATGCCAGGGAACTCCTTGTAGCTGTCTTTCGTATGCTCGGTCCCTTGGTGCGGTGGGCAGTAGCAGGCGTACTGTCTAGGGGATGGCCGCTCTGCTTTAGCACCTTGCTCCCTCTTCTGCTGGGCTGGCGGCTCTGTGCGACCACCGCCTCTTCCTCCGACCTACACAGGTCACTCGCATGACCTCATCGTCCTCCACATCATCTTCCACCCAGTCTTCACCCCTGTCCTCCTTGTCGGTCTGCACACTGCAGAAATCCACAGCAGTTAGCACCTGTGTTTCGTCATCATCCGAGACGTGCTGCGGTGGTCCTCCCATGTACTCATCCTGAAACATAAGTGGTTGGGCATCGGTGCACTCAATCTCTTCCACTTCTGGGGCAGGGCTATGAGGATGGCCCTGGGAAACCCTGCTAGCAGAGTCATCAAAAAGCAGAAGAGACTGCTCCATGACTTGGGTTTCAGACTGATTGGCTGATTTGCAAGGGGCTGAGGTGAAAGACTGATGGCCATGGGCTGCAGGTGCCAACTCTGATCTTTCAGCAAGAGACTTGGTGGAAGACAATGTGAAGGGACTGTAGGCACTGTCAGCCACCCAATCTACTATCGGCTGTACTTGTTCTGGCCTCACCATTCTTAGAGCCGCATTCGGACCTGCCAAATAGCGCTGAAGGTTCTGTCGCCTACTCGCACCTGACGAAGGTGTTTCACTTGTGCGTGTAGCTGGCACAGATCGACCACGTCATCTCTCTGCAACAGGAGCTCCACCAGCAGCACCAAGACCAGGGCCACGTGCTCTATTTGACGTTCTTCTCATTCTTTGCGTTCACCCACCAAATTAACAAATGGTTTATGTCAGGCGACAATGTAACCGCCAATAGTCAACAATTAAGTTTACTGAGAGTAAGGCAGTGCCGGTGTCATAAAGAGGAAAAATTTCTTGAGGTCACACAAACAATGTTAATTTGTCAACCAACAATATAACAGCGGTATCTAACGCTTGTATTTGACTGTGAAAAATGCAGCAAAGGCCCCAAATTTAGTGTCTTGCACAAAATGGGTGTTTTTTTAAAACCAGAATATAACAGCGGTATCTAACGCTTGTATTTAACTGTGAGAAATGCAGGAAAGGACCCAGATGTAGGGTCTTGCCCAAAATGGGTGTTTTTTTATACCAGAATATAACAGCAGTATCTATTGCTTGTATTTGACTGTGAAAAATGCAGCAAAGGCCACAGATGTAGTGTCTTGCACAAAATGGGTGTTTTTTTAAACTCAGAATATAACTGCAGTATTTAAAGTTTGTATTTGACTGTCACAAATGCAACAAAGGCTGCAAATTTATTATCTTGCCCAAAATGGGTGTTTTTTTAATACCAGAATATAACAGCAGAATCTAATGCTTGTATTGGACTGTCAGAAATGCAGCAAAGGCTGCAAATGTATTATCTTGGCCAAAATGGGTGTTTTTTTTAATACCAGAATATAACAGCAGTATCTAACGCTTGTATTTGACTGTGACAAATGCAGAAAAGTCCCCAGATGTAGGGTTTTGCAAAAAATTTGTGGTTTTTTTTTAAACCCAGAATATAATTGCAGTATTTAAAGCTTGTATTTCACTGTGACAAATGCAGCGAAGGACCCAGCTGTAGGGGTCTTGCAAAAAATGGGTGTGTTTTTAAACCCAGAATATAACTGCAGTATTTAAAGTTTGTATTTGACTGTCACAAATTCAGCAAAGGACCCAAAATGTATTATCTTGCAAAAAAATTTTTTTTTTAACCCAGAATATAATTGCAGTATTTACAGCTTGTATTTCACTGTGACAAATGTAGCAAAGGCCCCAGATATAGGGTCTTGCACAAAATGGGTGTTTTTTTTTAAACCCAGAATATAACTGCAGTATTTAAAGTTTGTATTTGACTGTCACAAATGCAACAAAGGCCGCAAATGTATTATCTTGCCCAAAATGGGTGTTTTTTTAACCCAGAATATAACAGCAGTATCTAACGCTTGTATTTGACTGTGACAAATGCAGCAAAGTCCCCAGATGTAGGGTCTTGCACAAAATGGGTGTTTTATTTTAAACCCAGAATATAACTGCAGTATTTAAAGTTTGTATTTGACTGTCGCAAATGTATTATCTTGCTTAAAATGGGTGGTTTTTTTTATACCAGAATATAACAGCAGTATCTAACCCTTGTATTGGACTGTCAGAAATGCAGAAAAGGACCCAAAATGTATTATCTTTCAAAAAATGGGTGTTTTTTTTTTAACCCAGAATATAATTGCAGTATTTAAAGCTTGTATTTCACTGTGACAAATCCAGCGAAGGCCCCAGATGTAGGGTCTTGCAAAAATGGGTGTTTTTTAAACCCATAATATAACTGCAGTATTTAAAGTTTGTATTTGACTGTCACAAATTCAGCAAAGGACCCAAAATGTATTATCTTGCAAAAATTATATTTTTTTTAACCCAGAATATAATTGCAGTATTTACAGCTTGTATTTCACTGTGACAAATGCAGCAAAGGCCCCAGATGTAGGTTCTTGCAAAAATTGGTGTTTTTTTAAACCCAGAATATAACTGCAGTATTTAAAGTTTGTATTTGACTGTGACAAATGCAACAAAGGCCGCAAATGTATTATCTTGCAAAAAATGGGTGTATTTTTTTTAAACCCAGAATATAATTGCAGTATTTAAAGCTTGTATTTAAAGTTTGTATTTGACTGTGACAAATTCAGCAAAGGACCCAAAATGTATTATCGTGCAAAAAATGCGTGTTTTTTTAAACCCTGTGTCACTGGGCTCAGGGCAGGGTAAAAAAATTGTGCACTGCACCCACAAAACTAAATTGCTGTAGATCACAGAGTTAACAAGCACTTCTGATAACAGATTCTTTCCTATTCTCTCCCTCACAGCAGCAGCATCCTATCCCTACACTAGTAAGAGCAGAGTGACGTGCAGCGCTACATGACTCCAGCTTATATAGATGTTGGGTCACATGCTGCACTGGCCAATCACAGCCATGCCATTAGTAGGTTAAGTTAAATTCTCTGCAGCCTTTCAAAAAGTGCCATTAACTCGCCGAACACCGAACACGAACCAGAACTTTTACTGAAAAGTTCGGGTTCGGGTCCGGGGTCCAAAAATCCTAAAGTTCAGTACGAACCCGAACTGTAAAGCTCAACCCTACACTTACCTCATCAAAGAGAAAAGGAGGAAACATGATGGAAGGACATGGGATTTAAAGTGTAAAGGTAAATTGACATAGAAGTGTTTTAATGTACAAAAAGGCTATTAACTGTGTCAGAACAGTAAGTATGGCATGGACTGTCATAAGAAGCGGAAGTACTAATTTCCATAGGTGGAACTAAAATTTGAAATGGAAGGTGGATGGACAAAACAAAGTGATCCAACTGCTGTGGAAACAGACATGTCAGAACAGACAGATCTGATTGACTTCTGCAAATTAAAAACTATTGGTATCCATACTTGATGATTAAATATGAAAGATTAATTACACCACAAAAACTACCCTAGTTCTGCGAGCATTACCACATATTTTAATATTATTTACTTTTCATTCCTTAGCACTAGGCATAAGCGAACCTGAACTCCAAAGTTGGGTTTCGTACCGAACTTTGCAAGTTCAGGTACCCAGACCCAAACTTTGACTTTTTCACTGAAATCCGTGTTCGGTGATCGGGTGATTTTATTATTTTCCGTTAAATCGAAAAATGATAGCATTCTTAAGACAGAGTGCAAAACAATATGACCATTTAAGTGTTATAAAAACAAAACAAAAACAACTCACCTCATCCACTTGATCGCGCTTCAGCAGCTTCTTCTATCTTCATTGAACAGGACCTGCCAAAGAACCTGTGATGTGTGAGTTGACATCACCATGCTCTCCCACGTGGTGACGTCATTACGCATATCGCAGGTCCTTTGGCAGGTCCTGTTTAGTGAAGATAGAAGAAGCTGCTGCAGCGTGATCAAGTGGATGAGGTAAGTTTTTTTTTTTTTAACCCCTAAATGACCATATTGTTTTGCATTCTGTCTTAAGAATGCTATTATTTTCCGATATAAGCATGTTATAATGAAAAATAATAAAGTGACGTTCGAGCCCCAATTGACTTCAATGGGGTTCGGGGTCAGGGTCAAGTTCAGGTCAAGTTTGGCCAAACCCGGTGAACCAGAACTTCCACGGGTTTGCTCATCCCTACTTAGCACATGTCATATTTGCCGAGGACTGGGGACTATCTCCCATAGTTCTCTTTTCTTTTTTCCATTCATAGGACTTAATAGCTCTTCACAGGATAGGTAAAAAAGGTTTGATTGCTGGGTATATAACTGCTGAGGACTCCACTAATCATGAGAATGAAGGTCTCTGAGTTCCCTGTGTCAATGAAGCAGTGGTATGCATGCAAGACCACTGATACATTCACTTTTATGGGTCTGCCAAGTACAACATTCTAAAAAGCCCACAGAAGTGAATGGAGTGGTGGTCACGTATGCACATCATCATTTCAACTAAATAATGATTTCAGTACCCCTTTACATTTGATTGTGGGAGTCCCAGTGGTCAGACCATCACCAATCATGCATTTATCAATTATCCTGCAGTTTGAATATGCATGTTTGTAATAGGAAAATGCTTTAATTGTTGAAGTCTAAATGTCCTCTCCAAAGGTCCCTATTACAGTTATTGCCTGTAATGACAACAGTTCGACCTCTGAGAAGACTAGACTCATTGATGCCATTCAGATTGACTGACAGAAGAGACAGGAGTCCAACATCACACTATTAAATGGGCTTTTTCACAAAATCAAACTTTGCCCAAATGTACTTTTTTGAGCCACAGTAAAAATGGTTTCTGTTCTGGCAAACCAGGTCCAGATTGACCATTTGAATGGCTGGCATGTAATTCTACATTTCACCTGCAGTAATGTTAGATAAGCACAAATGGATATCAGCAAAACAAGCTTGTCAATTGAGTGTCAGACCTTGGATGTGGTTGAAAGCAACCTGCTGGCAAGAAGGTCTACCTGACAAACCTTTTTTCTGCAAATTACAAGTAACTACATCAGCAGTGTGTCAGTACATCCAGTATTTTTATTCTTGGCCTAAATGGTAGACAACAGTGTCCTGTTTTAGTGCTGTCTCCCAAAAGCAAGAATGTCCAACTTTGGGTGCCATTAATACCAACCTGGCCGCAAGAAGCGGCAAAGATTCTCTTAAGGCTTTGTGTAACGCCCCAGAGTGGCATTACCACCTTCTACACCTGCCTGCTGGACGAGCCCTGCAAAGTCCAGAGAGAGCGCCTCAAAGCTCTGCTGGGCATAGAGGCCCAATTTACAAGCCTCACAAGCCAGGAAGAAAGCTTCCCTGGACAAAGATAAAGATACAGATAAAGACTACAGAAAGCTAAGTTCAGCAGAAAGGAAAAGTTTCTATTTAATCCTGTTAGCACAGCAGAGTTAGTGAGCAACATACTGTATGTAGCAGAGCCGAATGTGTTCGCCTGCCAGAATTCAAGCCAAAACCTGCTTGTGTGTGTGTAGCAGGGCCGAATGTGTTCGCCTGCCAGAATTCAAGCCAAAACCTGCTTGTGGCCAAGACAAAGTTGGAAGATTGTTTTCTGATGAAAGTTTATTCAAGTAAAGTTGCTGTTCAACGTTATCCAAGGTCTGGACTCAATTTATTTCATCATCCCCTTCATCCACAACCCTCTTTTTATTGCTGCGGAGCCAACGCCTGGGGTCCAGCGTATCCATGTAGGAGCACCATGACACGTGCTCAGCCACATCTAAAGGGACATCATAAGCTACTCGTACACCACTCTGGCATTCCTACACCTGGATACCACCATCACCATCTACTTCGGGGGACTCTGTCCCTCGTTGCTGAAATGCAACTGGCATCACGACAAACCAACCAACCAAGCTTTTTCTAAGCCTCTTAAAGGGCACTGGGGGGAGGCGCCCGCCGCATATGGACACCTTTTAGGTGATTTTGTATTGCATTGTTGTATTATGGGATTGAAAAACATGTTGAATTTTATGAAAATGTTGCTTCATTCATCTTCTGCAGCCTGTATATACTGGTAAAGAAGATCAGCACAATCAGAAATTTAGCTGAAGGTCTCGTCAAAAGGCAGGCAACAATGCTCAAAACTGATGCATCCACATCCAATAGCAAGTAGTGTAACTCCTCCAAGCGCTGATGCCAATAGAAGCCAGAGGATAAGCTGCCACACATGGAACATGAATGCCCTGAGATTTGATTTTATGATGTGATATTTAATGGAAATGTTGTGAACATAATAAAACCATTTTGTTAGGGCAGCAGCGTCTTGTATCACTGTACCACTGGAAGTCGTAATTATGTTTTTCATATATTACAGGTTAGTGAGATCTGTCTGTATTGCCAACTAGCACTTGGAGGAATTACACTACTTCCTATTGAATGTGGATGTGTATAAATTTTGAACTTAGTTGCCTGCGTGTGGTGAAAACATTCAGCTAAATTTCTGATTGCACCAATCTTCTTTGCCAGTAGGTTTTTAGCCCTGACCTGTGCTGATTATGCAAAATTAGAAACTGTGTGACAACAGTAAGTAAAAAGTAATATAAGCTTTATGAATGTTCAGGAAAGCAGGGCTACAGATTGAGCCATGAGAGAGCTTATCTGTCGGATTTCACACTGAATGGGACTTAGCAGCCTGCAATGTTTGATAATACATGCAGGCTGCATAAGGCGAAAGGAGTTAAATGTTTAATAAAAACCGTTTGCAATCCCATACTATACCATATTACAGCAAATGCATTAAAATCATCATCACTAAGGTGTCCATAGTCTTTGATGATTGTTGCTGACCTTGTTCTAGGTCCAATGAAATAGTTTAGCAGGACAATGAACTGCTGTATGTCTCTGTACATTTTCCAGCTCCAGGGCATCATTTTTAAGGACTGGTGCCCAGAACTGAACCACGTATTCCAGTTGAGGCTGCACCAACGCTTTGTATAGTGGCAATATTACATCCCTGTCCCATGAGTCCATACCACTTTTAATATAAGACAACACTGTATCACCCCTCCTTTCCGGGATCTAACATGTATGGCCAATCCTAAGGATTGGCTATTAATGTAATGTATAATGAATGGGGGTCCCATCCCAAGGACCCCCACAGATCAGTAGAACAAAAGAGTAGTATTAGTTGCTGGAGAGCCCCAGCCCCTTCACTGCTGTACCCAGCATAATCCGTAAGATTGTAGTTGTGCCCAGTACTGCAGCTCAATTCATTAAAATACATGGGGCTAAGCATGGCTGAGCATCAGTATCAGGCACAACCACACACAATCACACTGTACATTGCAAGAGTACTACAGCGCAGGGGCCACTGCCCCTACATCCAGGTGTTTTGGTAGGCCATCAATGTAAAATTCTGGAAAATCCTTCAAAGAGGACCTGTCACGCTCCCAATATGTCTGTTTTATAAAATAATTGTATTCCCCATGTAATAACAATCCTGGAGCATCTTTTATTATAACTATTTAAATATGTTGCTCTGTTCCTCAGATTTTGCTACAAGAAGTGTATTATTAAATGTACAACTGGGTGCTACCAGTGGAGATGTGTCCTTGCACAGTCTGACACCGGCAGCATTGATTGGACAGTGTAAGTCTGTGCATGGTCATACTCCCAACTGGTAACACCCACTTGTACTTTTATTAACCCTTTCCCAAACAGCGCCGTAATAGTACGGCGCTGGCCGGGTCTCTAAAGACGGCGCCCGCTCCTGAGCGCTGCCGGCACCATAGCCTTATGTGGCCACCTGCTTCTTATAGCAGACACCCGCAGCTCATGTCCGCAAACCGGCAGTTATGCCGATCGCGGACATTTAACCCCTCAGATGCCGTGTTCAATCCTGACCACGGCATCTGAGCACCCTGAAAACCGAAAGTATGCGCTTTCAGTTGTGCATCCGGCTCCCCCAAGTGGTGATTGGAGGAGCCAGAGCTTGTGTGCAGAAGCCCCTGTCTTTGTGAATGAGAGGAGGCTGCTGCATAGTATTTCCTATGGAGCCCTTGCCTGTAATAGGGATCCATAGGAAGTAGTAAAATCATCATAGACTCCAATGCAAGTGCATTGAAGTCTATGATAATAGCAATCAGATGATAGATTGTTATAGTGCCCTATGGGAACTATAAAAAAGTGTAAAAAAAAAAGTAAAAAAAATAAATAAATAAAAAAACTCTAATCACCCACCTCCCCCCCCCCCCCCAAAAAAAAAGAACAAAAAAAAAATACACATCATGGGTGTTGCGATGTGCGAAAATGCCCATAGTATAAAAATATAAAAATATATTCCCCATACGGAAAACAGCAAAACGAAAAAAAAGCGTCAAAATGGCCAATTCGCCGTTTTTGGTCGCTTCATTTTCTACAAAAAAAATTTAATAAAAAATGATCAAAAAGTCATACACACCCCAGAACAATATCAATGAAAAGTTCAGATCGCCCCCCCCAAAAATGAACCTCAATACACATAATTACAAAAGGTTATGGGGGTATTTTTTCCCACTTTTAAATTTTTTTATCATTATCAAAACGCAAGAAAAACTATACATATAAGGTATCTCTAGATTCGTACTGTCCTGTAGAATAAAAGTAAATGGTCAGTTTTATCGCACATAGAGCGTCGTAAATTAAAAACCCACAAAACTGTGGTGGAATTGCTTTTATTTAGCAATTTCACCCCATTTGGAATGTTTTTACTGCTTCCCACTACATTATATGCAATATTAAATGTTGGCATTGGAAAGTACAACTTGTCCTGCAAAAAACTTGCTATCTTACATTTAGACCTTTTTCTATGCCTACATCGGGCGTAGAAAAGGATAAATATAACCGTCCTGCCGGCCGTCCCCTTCCACGCCACGCCTACTTCTTTAGACCTGGCGTGAGCAGGGAGAAGTCACAGATTGTGGCTCAACTAGCTGTTGCGCCGCAATCTGCAACTGAAATATGCCTAATATAGACGTATTTTAGCTTAATATATGACCCCCAAAAAGGAACTTACCTAATTCATGAAAGGTGAAAAATAATAAATATATCCATCAATGCGTTTTAAGCATTTAAGCAGTTGTGTGAAATTACATAAACTAATGCAGCAAATTGCTCTTGAATCCAAAATTCGACTTAATAGATGAACTTGGCTGGAGGGGTTAGACCTTAAATAAGATTTGGACACTTTTTCTCACCCTTGATAAGTTGAGATATTTTTGGAATTCATTTTTCACGCTTAATAAAGTGAACCCTTCGGGCGTGTAATCTTAGCATCAGCACGTCACGTTCCGGGTTTGTTTTGCATTTGTGCCTACAACTAGCTGCTGAATGCCAGATCCCCTGGATAACTTTATTAATAGTCTGTATACAGGGATGTGTTACATATGTAAGAGATGGCATCACAGAAAATACTGCTATCCATTAACTGTATTGTACCTCCTGTAAGAAGAAACATAGTCAATAAACACTCACATCTATCATGAAGTAATTGCTTGCAATTTGTTTCCTAACCAAGAACATCAATCTTTTTTGCCTTTTGCAATTAACAAGCTACCTTGGCCTATTTTGTTGGCTTGTCCTGGTCATGGAGGGCGTTAATGCTTCCTTTGCAGCAGGTGAGTCAACTCTCCATACAGTTTTATCATGTATACGATATACATACATAAATTTATATTTCATATATTGAATCCAGCAAACTTGATGTACAATAGGTTTAGATCCAGGCATTAAAGTTTGCTAGGGCTAGAAAACAGAAACCTACCCACAGTGCCATGTCTCCTTAAAATGGGACTTCCACAGCAGCCTAACCCCATAACTTTGACCTTCACAGCAGCCTGGCCCTTTAACAGTGAGTTCCACAGCACCCCACTCCCTTGACAATGACCTCCACAGAGGCCCAGCCTCTTAACAGTGACCTCTACAGCACCTGCCCCTTAACACTGACCATAGGTTGCAGTCCCCTTAACTGTGACCTCCACCATTCCCGGCCCCTTTAACAGAGACCTCCACAGCGACTGTCCGTTTGACAGTGACTGCCACAGTACCCCGCTCTCTTAACAGTGACCTCACAGTACACCGCTGCCTTAACAGTGACCTCACAGAACCCTGCTGCCCCTTTAATAGTGGCCTCCACAGTCCCCTCCTCCCTTAACATTGACTTCTACAGTGCTTGCCCCTTTAACAATGACCTCCACAGCGCCCTTCTCCCTTAACAGTAACATCCACAGCTACCTCCCCTTTAACATTGACCACCACAGCGGCCACCCCTTTATTAGTGACCTCCACATTATTCCATCTCCACAGAGCTCCGTTCCCTTAAAAATGTGACCTCCACAACACTCCTCCCCCTTAACAGTGACCTCTACAGCACCCCACTCCTTAAGACTGACCTCTATAGTGGACCGTCCCCTTAATTGTGACCTCCACCATTCTCTGCCCTCTTAACAAAGACCTCCACAGCGCCCGCCCCTTTAACAGTGACCTCCACAGCATCCTGTCCCCTTAACAGTGACCTTTACAGCGACCCACCCCTTTATTAGTGACCTCCACAGTACCCTGTCTCCTTAACAGTGATTTCCACAACACCCCACCCTCTTAACAGTGGCCTCTACAGCAATCTGCCCCTTAACACTGACCTACATAGCGGACCGTCCCCTTAATTGTGACCTCCACAGCAGTCTGCCCCTAGGATGGCCAGAGGTCCAGTTTTAGGCCGGATAGTCTGGCTTTCAGACTCCTTGTCCTCAATCCGGCGCAGGGCCTGGACGGACACAGGGATGTCCTTTTAAAAAGCTCACTCTCAGAGAGCAGCACTGTGCTGTCTGAGCGTGAGCTGCAGGGAGAAAGTCAACCTCCCTCCTACCCCTGCAGCTGACAAAAGTAGATTTTTACCTCCATTTTTCAATCCCTGTCGGCTGCGGAGTGGAAGGGGGCGTATTGAAATCGGGTCGGGTGTGGCTTAGTGGGATCTGGAGGCTTGGTTTTTAAGTCTGTCTTTTGAGGGTGGCCTGAATGGCCACCCTACCCTACCTGCCCCTTGAACTATGACCTCCACAGCACTCCGCTCCCTTAACAGTGTCATCCACAGTGCCCTGCCCCTTTAAAGGAAATCTGTCACCAGGATAATCTCTATGGAAGTAAAGCCATGGCCTAATAGCACTTAGTACCTTATTTCCAGATGTGTCTTTGTTCCAGCAATAAATGTTTTTTATCCTCTGAAAATTTTATTTGGTATGCAAATGAGCCAGTAAGGTGCCCAGGCACTCCCTCATGCTGGAAGCAGGGAAAAGGGGGGCAGAGTTATGGCTTGAATGTGATGTAGGAGGTGTGGGTGGACACACACACATACATACATTTAGCTATATATATATATATATATATATATATATATAGTGGGGTTTCGCTCTGGTAGACATGATTAGCGGACGTAGTATAGAGGCAACAAGTTCTTTGGAGCAAACAGTTCAGTGTTTTATTCACACTTTAGGCAAGTGATAAAACAAGCAGTCATAATCAAACAAAAATTCACCTTGCGGTATTGGTGGTAATTCACACCATGCAGCAATTCTGCCTCAAAGAGTCCTTGACCATAGCAGCAACAACCTGTTTTCACGCCAAACAGGTAGCAAGCCTTCATCCAGACACAAGGCTCCGAGATCTCAACACAGAGATCTGGCTTCTGAGCCCAGCTGCCTATTTAAGGACAGCCAGGTGCTGCCAAAACCTGGACCGGCACTTAAAATCCGGTCCGGTATTTGACCTCACCTGGCTGTAAATCAGCCCAGAAGCACATGCTGGGAGGAAAATACCTGTTTTCCCAGACAAAACCTCTCACTGTGTCACAATATACACTCACCTAAAGAATTATTAGGAACACCATACTAATACGGTGTTGGACCCCCTTTTGCCTTCAGAACTGCCTTAATTCTATGTGGCATTGATTCAACAAGGTGCTGATAGCATTCTTTAGAAATGTTGGCCCATATTGATAGGATAGCATCTTGCAGTTGATGGAGATTTGAGGGATGCACATCCAGGGCACGAAGCTCCCGTTCCACCACATCCCAAAGATGCTCTATTGGGTTGAGATCTGGTGACTGTGGGGGCCATTTTAGTACAGTGAACTCATTGTCATGTTCAAGAAACCAATTTGAAATTATTCAAGCTTGGAGTAGCCATCAGAGGATGGGTACATGTTCTCATTCTGTTTACGCCAAATTCGGACTCTACCATTTGAATGTCTCAACATAAATCGAGACTCATCAGACCAGGCAACATTTTTCCAGTCTTCAACAGTCCAATTTTGGTGAGCTCGTGCAAATTGTAGCCTCTTTTTCCTATTTGTAGTGGAGATGAGTGGTACCCGGTGGGGTCTTCTGCTGTTGTAGCCCATCCGCCTCAAGGTTGTGCGTGTTGTGGCTTTACAAATGCTTTGCTGCATACCTCGGTTGTAACGAGTGGTTATTTCAGTCAACGTTGCTCTTCTATCAGCTTGAATCAGTCGGCCCATTCTCCTCTGACCTCTAGCATCCACAAGGCATTTTTGCCCACAGGACTGCCGCATACTGGATGTTTTTCCCTTTTCACACCATTCTTTGTAAACCCTAGAAATAGTTGTGCGTGAAAATCCCAGTAACTGAGCAGATTGTGAAATACTCAGACCGGCCCGTCTGGCACCAACAACCATGCCACGCTCAAAATTGCTTAAATGACCTTTCTTTCCCATTCTGACATTCAGTTTGGAGTTCAGGAGATTGTCTTGACCAGGACCACCCCCCTAAATGCATTGAAGCAACTGCCATGTGATTGGTTGACTAGATAATTGCATTAATGAGAAATAGAACAGGTGTTCCTAATAATTCTTTAGGTGAGTGTATATATAGATACCATAATCCTTATGTACAGCCCCACCAACAGACCACGTCTCTCTCCCACAGTATATAATCTAATATATAAAGCTGAGTTTATGTGTGTGTGTATGTATGTCCGCTAAAGGAATCTGCACCGTTGTATTTACAATCACGAAATTTGGCACACAGATACATCAGGTGTCCGGGAAGGTTTTAGACCGGGTCTCAACTCTCTAGGTACGCTCCTGAGATATCCCCAAAAAATGCATTAGCCAATAGAAGCCTTTTCCCATGACCCTTATCAGCCAATAGAAGCACGCAGTCCCTTAGTCTCCACATACACACAATTTTACACCAGGTTTCCATAACAACCCAGCAATTTTTATTCACTGCTGTAGGTCAGCTTTAAAGGGGTATTCCCATCTTAGACAATAGGGGCATATCGCTTGGATATGCCCCCATTGTCTGATAAGTGCGGGTCCCACCGCTGGGACCCGCACCTATATCGAGAACGGAGCGGGGATCGCTGTGACTGGAGGACCCCAGATTTACCGGGGTCCGTCCACCACCAAGCGCTAATCCCCGCCTCTCTCATAGAAGTGAATGGGAGTATGCCGCGCATGTGCGCTCGGCTATTTTCGGCGGCCCCATAGAAATGAATGGAGAGCGGATGCGCATGCGCAGTGCGCTCTCCTTCACTTTCGGGGCTTCGTTCTCGATATAGGTGCGGGTCCCAGCGGTGGGACCCACACCTATAAGACGATGGGGGCATATCCTAGCGATATGCTTCCATTGTGTGACATGAGAAAACCCCTTTAAAGGGGCAGGGCACTATGGATGACACTGTTAAGGGAGCGGAGTGCTGTGGACGTCATTCAGGCCATTCTCAAAAGACGGACTTAAAAACCCCGCCCCCAGGTCCTGCTAAGTCATGCCCCCAATCAGGTTAGGCCACACCTACTCCACAGCTGACGGGGATTGAAAAAATGAAGGTAAAATCAACTTCTGTCATCTGCAGGGGCGGGAGGGAGGGTGACTTTCTCTCTGCAGCTCATGCTCAGACAGCATATTGCTGCTGTCTGATAGTGTTGATCACGAATATTCTAATTTTGAATTTTTATAGCGAAAATAGGTACTTCGAAAATTCGCGAATATTTCGAATATAGTTATATATATTCGTAATTTCGAATATTCAAATTTTTTTTTTCCTTTTTTTTTATTTATCAGTACACATGATCCCTCCCTGCTTCTAGCTTGTGGGCCAATAAGAAGGCTGCAATATACTTGACTTTAGGAGTAGTAGTGTTTGCGAATTTTGCTCTATATTCGTTTTTTTTAAATATTCGTAATATTCTAAAACAAGAATATATAGCAATATAGCGAATATTCGAAAAAAACGAATATAGAGCAATTTAGCTAATATAGTGCTATAATCTTTTTTTTTATAGTTGTAATTTTTTTCCAATCTGAACTTTCAGATGAGAAAAAAATTACAACTATTAGACAAAGAAGATTATAGCACTATGTTAGCTAAATTGCTCTATATTCGTTTTGTGCGAATATTCGCTATATTGCTATATATTCTTGTTTTAGAATATTACGAATATTCGAAAAACGAAGTTATAGCAATATAGCGAATATTCAAAAAAAATCGAATATAGA
Organism: Bufo bufo; assembly: GCF_905171765.1. Lineage (NCBI taxonomy): Eukaryota > Metazoa > Chordata > Amphibia > Anura > Bufonidae > Bufo > Bufo bufo. Next base: position 347,659,079 of record NC_053391.1, on the reverse strand, counting down.
GCATTTAGCTAATATAGTGCTATAATCTTCTTTGTCTACTAGTTGTAAGGTTGAAAAATTTGCAATAAAAAATTTGAATCCAAAAATTCGAATTACGAAAATTCGCATATTACACAATCATTACATTGCCGATTTTTAGAATAAAAAAAATCGTGAATTTTCGAATATTCGACGAATTTTCTACAAAATATTAGCGAAATATCGCGAATTCGAATATGACCCCTGCCGCTCATCCTTACTGTCTGAGAGTGAGCTGTTCAAAAGAACATCCAGGCCCTGCACCAGACAGAGGACAGGGAGTCTGAAAGCCGGACTGTCTGGCCTAAAACTGGACCACTGGCCACCCTAGGGGCAGGCTGCTGAGGAGGTCAAAGTTAAAGGGACGGTCCGCTATGGAGGTCAGTGTAAGGGGCAGACGGGTGGTTTTGTGGAAACCACTGTTAAGGAGATGGTGTACTGTGGAGATCACTAATAAAGGGGTGGCCTCTGTGGAGGTCACTGTTAAAGTGTAACTGCCATTTCACTAGCAAAAATGAAATTCCTAACATATGTGATGCTGAAGGGAAGATATTCATGAAGCTGCATTTTTCAGCTAATTTTACCTTTCTCTGTGCCTCTATTTCAGCAACCTCATAAGATGGCCTCTGCTGCTCTTCCTGTGATGATCTTTTCCTTCCTTGAGGCCATCCTGTATTCCCTCACTTCCCATAAGCCCTAGCTCTCCTCACATGAACTAGCAGGACCAATCAGAACGCAGATAACTTCCCACAGTACCCAGAGCAGTGTGTATCCTCACATATAGCTAACCAAGACAAGTCCTACAAATAAATTAAATCAGTAAGCATTTCTTTTAACCTCTTAATACCAGCTGTCCCTCATTCTCTTCCAGACTGACAGGAGGGGGGGGGGGGCTGCTTTAGCTGCTTTATCTCTGGTTGGTACCAGCTAGAAATATAAACTGGCATTCCAAGCTTTCAGACAATACCAGAATGACACAAATCTGTTCAGTAAAGGGGAAGATTCAATGATAGAAATCGTGATGCTGTGATTAAGCTGAAAGTAAAAGTAGATTTTACCCGCGATTATTCCTGACTATTTCTAACATGATTTCTCCTCTGTTGCTTGGACTAGAGCTGTCATTCTGGTCTTGTATGAAATCCTGGACTGTCACTTTCAAGACCAGTTGCTTAGTTTCTAGCTGCTACCATTGAGAAGATAACACCATCTAAAGCAGCCCTCTCCCCTCCACTTTCTGCCTCAGCCCAGCTCCAGGCTGACATGCTGAGCTCCTCCTCCCAGAGCTCATCCGTCTCTTGTTATAATACTGAAAGACAGACTGCACATGGCAATGCTGTGAGATGAAGTTGCTGAATAGGAAAGTAGCATGCATTATGGAGTTATTTGCAGGTAAAAATTTTAATGATCAAATTTAAATCACAAAAGCACTTATACAGTAGGGGAATAAAAATTGAAACGGCAGTTACAGTTTAAGGGGACGTGATGCTGTGTAGGTCACTGCTAACGGGGGCAGGCTGCTGTGGAAGTCACTGTTAAGGGGGGCGGTATTCTGTGGAGGTCCACTGTTAAAGGGGGTGAGCACTGTGGAGGGGTCTCTGTTAAGGGGTAAAGGAACAAGGGATGTCACAGTTAAGGGGATGGTCCGCTATGGAGGTCAGTGTTTAAGGGGTGTGGTACTGTAGAGGTCACTGTTAAGGGGGCGGGTGTTGTGGAGGTCAAATTTTAGGGGAACGGAGCTCTGTGGAAGTCAACTGTTAAAGAAGTTATCCGAGTTATGAAAAAAAATAATATAGCACTGAATATCTGATATATAACTGAGCTAAGCAAGTTTTTATGCCAAAAAATATATATATATTTCCTAATTTCCCTGGTTCTTTTCTGCCCTTGTTTACATGCAATAAAAACAATCTCTACCCCTCCCCCTGCTCTGCTAAGGGAGTAAATACAAGAGCTGCCCTGAGTGACATGTCTGCCTGCTGGGAGACTCTGCAGCTTGTTGTATGTGTAGGACTACAAGTCCCAGCTGTATAATGACACGGCTAAGGGAGTGGATACAAGAGCTGCCTTGAGTGCTGGAGAAAACAGCAACTTGTAAGTGTAGAACTACAAGTTCCACTTATATAATGACACTGCTAATACACACAGGATCTTCCCCCTACCTGTAATGCTTTGCAGAACTTCTCTGTCAGCTCCTTGCCCAGCATTTGTCTCCTCAATGCCTGCAGCTACACAGTAAACACTTCAGCCCTGAGTCTGTGCAGCTGAAGGGGTTAACAATCCTAGCAGAGAGCAGAGTGAAGGGGGGCGTGGCCAGCACAGTGACGTTTCGTTTACAGGCTTGTAAACGACCTTTATCAAAGCAGGGAGAGAAGTTGACATCACAGGTCATGTGACCCTCAGTGAAATCTGAGAAACCAGCCACTGGAGATAAAGTGAGTTAATTGGAAAGCTGTTACATTTGCCCAGTAGGAACATAGAAAGAACAAAAAAATAACTCGGATAACCCCTTTAAGGGGGCGGGTTATTGTGGAAATCACTGTTAATGAGATGGGGTACTATGGAGGTCACTAATAAAGGGACGGCCACTGTGGAGGTCACTGTTAAAGGGGAGGGCGCTGTGGAGGTTACTGTTAAGGGGGTGGGGTACTGTAGATGTCACTGTTATAGTGGATACTGTCGATATCTTTTAACAACACACACAAACATCAAATGAAAATAGAGGAAATATACCCGTGCAGTGCTAAGCCAGGTCCTTCTGCTATTATATTTATATTCATGGTTACATAGATATGATTATATATACAGTACAGACCAAAAGTTTGACACACCTCTCATTCAAAGAGTTTTCTTTATTTTCATGACTATGAAAATGTAGATTCACACTGAAGGCAGCAAAACTATGAATTAACACATGTGGAATTATATACATAACAAACAGTGTGAAACAACTGAAAATATGTCATATTCTAGGTTCTTCAAAGTAACCACCTTTTGCTTTGATAATTGCTTTGCACACTCTTGACATTCTCTTGATGAGCTTCAAGAGGTAGTCCCCTGAAAAGGTTTTCACTTTCACAGGTGTGCCCTGTCAGGTTTAATAAGTGGGATTTCTTGCCTCATAAATCAGTTGCGTTGAGGAGAAGTTCAGGTGATACACAGCTGATAGTCCTATTGAATAGACTGTTAGAATTTGTATTATGGCAAGAAAAAAAGCAGCTAAGTAAAGAAAAACTAGTGGCCATCATTACTTTAAGAAATTAAGGTCAGTCAGTCAGCGAAAAATTGGAAAACTTTGAAAGTAAGGGCGATTTGACCATGAAGGGAGAGTGATGGGTGCTGCGCCAGATGACCTGGCCTCCACATCACCGGAAATGACCCAATCAAGATGGTTTGGTGAGCTGGACCGCAGAGTGAAGGCAAAAGGGCCAACAAATGCTAAGCATCTCTGGGAACTCCTTCAAGACTGTTGGAAGACCATTTCAGGGTGACTACCTCTTGAAGCTCATCAAGAGAATGCCAAGAGTGTGCAAAGCAGTAATCAAAGCAAAAGGTGGCTACTTTGAAGAACCTAGAATATGACATATTTTTCAGTTGTTTCACACTTATTAGTTATGTATATAATTCCACATGTGTTAATTCATAGTTTTGATGCCTTCATAGTCATGAAAATAAAGAAAACTCTTTGAATGAGAAGGTGTGTACTGTAAGATAAGCATGGTCCTCACTGGAGTGAAATTGCGCAATTTGTTTCAACAATTTTTTAGACTTTTTAAATTGTGCAATAGTAAATCTGTCTAGAGATTTATTTACATAAGAAAACATGCCCCCTCTCAGAAAACTGTAAGCTTGCGCAGAGCCATAAAAGTTGCTAAAAGTCGCCAATAAAAGTCGCTAAAATTTGTGACTTTTTCACTCCATATTTTGACTTGACTAATGATAAATCTGGCCCATATTTTTGCGGGGCCACGGAACGAGCAACTCCGTGTGCTGTCCGCATCTTTTGCAGCCCCATTGAAGTGAATGGGTCCACACCCGAGCCGCAAAATATGCGGCTCGATGCGGAACCAAACCACGGTCGTGTGCATGAGCCCTTAGTCTGATGATGGTGAAGGCTTAAGTGTATATCTACACGAGATATCAAAAACCCGCAGTGGATTTTGCAGCAGAGATATTTGGAACAAATCTAAAGTTGTGAGTTCCATGCAGATTTGTCACACATTTTTCTGTGGATTTGCCATGCATTTCATCCTTTGCCTTCTAAGGGTGGAAACACATGGTGGGAATCCACAGCATAAATTGCCATGCTGTGTATTTAATATTTGCACCGCAGGTCCATGTATGCTGTGGATTTTTCAGCAGCATGTGCAAAGATTTGTTAAAATCTCATCCAATTTTCTGGTACCATAGTAAGCCGTGATTAAGGTTGAGGCTACATGGGGGTTTTGACTCACAACAACACGTGGCAAATCCAAAGATTGCAGCAAAACAATGCTACATTGCAATTAGGGGAAATTGAATGACATTGCGTTGCGACTCGCAGGTTTCCATGCCATGATCCAACAGTCACAAGAAATCCAGCAGGGATGTACCATCATGTTGTATGATTTTTGGTGGCCACACAACATGTGTCACAGGACAATGTCGCAGTGTATCGCCAGCCTTACTGCATGCTTTAGACAAAGTTGGGATTTTCCAAGATTGTTTTAACCCTTGGTTAGATTGGTACAGCAAAAGTCACAATTTTTAAAACATAGCCCCTGCTCAGGTGTCGTTTCTATCAGAGACATTTAACCTTTGAAATGCCATAGTGCTGCTTTCGATGACCAAACTGTTCTTTCGAGAAGAGATCGCGGGAGATGTTCGGTTGCTATGAATGTGTGAATGTTCACAGCCTGCCAGAACAAAGTTCCTATTCATCCCTAATGGGAACACAGTAATTTTACCACTGTAATCAAAGACCACATCAAAATATGCCAAACAATCAAAATATAAGGTACACTCGATTAATGTTTTACCACTTCTCAATACATTGTATGGAATAATAAATGGTATCATTAGAAAGTATAACACGGCCCTCAAAAAACAAGCCCTAAAGCAACTATGGGAATAAAACAGTAAAAAAGCTAATGTTTTTGGAAGGCAGGGAGGGGGGGAGAGTCCTTAAATGGGTTGTCCAGGATTTTTTTAAATTCCCCCCTCCATCCATTGGTACCAGAGGAAATCTATACCTACCTGCTCCGTGTGGCTGCACTCCAATACTCTGGCGGCTGGATTGAAGCTGCATATGACTCAGCAGTGATATGCTACTTGGGACTTCACCACTAAGGCCATTCTTTGGCTGCAGGGGCACACGTGACTCATGTGGGGTCCAGAAGTCCAATAAAGATACTCCAGGAGCTATGGAACAGAGCAGCGGGGAACATTAAGATATTGCTTTCTTCACAAGAATTGCTGAGTGTGGGGAAACTTAAAAAAAAAAAATCTGGGAATGTTCTTAATGGGTTAAAAAATAAGGACAGAGCAGGAGCACTATAAATAAAAATAAAATACTTTCTCAGGGTCGCATGCCGTTCTTTTGCACATGACCTTTAAAGGGTTTGTCCCTTGAAAAATATTCTACAGTTTTATGACACACCTATAAAAATACCATTCTTATTAAAGAACACTAATAGCAGCAGCCCGCCTCCTGGTTCCGCGGTGATGGTCGTCGTCTATGGAACCTTTGGATCAATAAGGTAGATACATTGTACCGTTCGAAAAGATTGCTGCCTGGGAAAATAGAACTCACTTTAAGTTCAAAAATAGTTGGAAAGATTGGGAGCCTATAGGAACTTTAAGAAATGATGATCTCTAACATAAATTGTAATGACCTGACATTCTCACGGGTTTTTGTAAATCTGATGTAACATCTACTCCTTTCTATTGACCTGTACGCCTTTGTTTCTCTTTATGCCAAACAACTTGTTTACGTTGTATGTAAATTTTTTGCATCAATAAATAAATAAAAAAATATTATACAGTTTTCAAACCAGCATCTGGATCTGAATACTTTTTTAATTGCATGTAATTAAACATTTAGCTTACCCAGTGAGTTAATCAATAAAATGTATCTGTACAGCGCACCTGCTGTTTGTTTTCTCTTATTTCATTGACCTGCTCACTGAGATGGCCGCACATGCTCAGTTTCATCCTTCAACTGCCTCTGAGCTGTGATAGGGCAGAGACCAGAGACACGCCCCCTTAGCTACAGCAGAAAAGACACTCCCCTTGAGCTGTCAGCTTGATACAAATCTAGGAGAGCTGGTTCTAGATTTGTTACAAAGAGCTTATCATGTACTATATGATGTCTTATTTTCTTTTTCTACATTAGTCATGGGATAATCCATTTAAGGCCCAGTGGGGTAGGAAGTGGTGATGCTGGAGTGTGCATGAGTAAGGGTATACAGCCCTCCACTCTTTGCCCCCCCCTTTTTTTTTTAACAATCTTTGAAAACCCCTTTAAACTGAGCCAATCATGTATGAGAAGATGATGATTGACAATAACTTCTTAGTAAAATTGTGTATGTTTTTGTAAATAATATTCCAGTTTTTCCTGACCTCTTGATGGATGTTTGTAGGAGAGGTGAATGTATGAAACACTAACCATTTGATGTAGCTCAGTAGTACACTGTGGTAAGAACTACATGATTAATGTGTGATCTGGAGAACCGCAAACGGCATCCCGATCAATGACTGCTCATGTGGTTAGCATGGAATTATCCCACTGCACACACAACGAGGGAGCTGTCATGGCCTCATCCTCCATACAGTGATTGGCAGGTTTCACTGGTATGTCACAGAAATGAAAGGTTAATGACTAAATAAAATGAATTATCCTATGCAAGTATGGAAAAATATATCTGTGTCTATGTAATTGCAAATGTATATATGTGACCACAACCGCCAATTATTGCAGGCCATAATTGGAGGTGTTAACATTTACCTATTGTTTATTTGTTCCATTTTACAGAATATACAGTAAACTTAGAAACATAGAATGTGTCGGCAGATAAGAACATTTGGCCCATCTAGTCTGCCCAATATACTGAATACTATGGATAGCCCCCGGCCCTATCTTATATGAAGGATGGCCTTATGCCTATCCCATGCATGCTTAAACCCCTTCACTGTATTTGCAGCTTACCACTTCTGCAGGAAGGCTATTCCATGCATCCACTACTCTCTCAGTAAAAGTAATACTTTCCTTATATTACTTTTAAAACCTTTGCCCCTCTAATTTAAAACTGTGTCCTCTTGTGGTAGTTTTTCTCTTTTAAATATGCTCTCTTCCTTTACCGAGTTGATTCCCTTTATGTAGTTTAAAAGTTTCTATCATATCCCCTCTGTCTCTTCTTTCTTCCAAGCTATACATATTAAGGTCTTTAACCTTTCCTGGTAAGTTTTTATCCTGCAATCCATGTACTAGTTTAGTAGCTCTTCTCTGAACTCTCTCTAGAGTATCTATATCCTTCTGGAGATATGGCCTCCAGTACTGCGCACAATACTCCAATGAGGTCTCACCAGTGTTCTGTACAGCGGCATAAGCACTTCACTCTTTCTACTGCTTATACCTCTCCCTATACATCCAAGCATTCTGCTGGCATTTCGTGCTGCTCTATTACATTGTCTTCCCACCTTTAAGTCTTCTGAAATATTACTCCTAAATCCCTTTCCTCAGATACTGAGGTCAGGACTGTGTCAAATATTCTATATTCTGCCCTTGGGTTTTTACGCTCCAGGTGCATTATCTTGCACTTATCCACATTAAATTTCAGTTTCCAGAGTTCTGACCATTCTTCTAGTTTTCCTAAATCCTTTTCCATTTGGCGTTTCCCTCCAGGAACATCAACCCTGTTACATATCTTTGTGTCATCAGCAAAAAGACAAACGTACTAGCGAGGCCTTTTGCAATATCACTCATGAAGATATTAAACAAAATCGGTCCCAGTACAGATCCCTGTGGAACCCCACTGGTAACATTACCTTGTTTTGAATGTTCTCCATTGACTACAAACCCTCTGTTGTCTGTCCACTCAGGCCACTGCTTAATCCACTCAACAATATGGGAGCCATGCTCAATGACTGCAGTTTATTGATAAGTCTTCTATGTGGGACAGTGTCAAAAGCCTTACTAAAATCTAGATATGCGATGTCTACTGCAACCTCCACCGTCTATTATTTTATTCACCCAGTCAAAAAAATCTATAAGATTTGTTTGACATGATCTCCCTGAAGTAAACCCATGTTGTTTTTTCATCTTGCAATCCATGGGATTTTAGATGTTCCACAATCCTATCCTTTAATAGGGTTTCCATTAATTTGCCTACTATTGATGTCAGACTCACTGTCTATAGTTGCTCGATTCCTCCCTACTACCATTTCTTGTGAATGGGCACGACATTTGCCAATTTCCAATCTTCCGGGACGACTCCTGTTACTAATGATTGGTTAAATAAATCTGTTAACGGTTTTGCCAGCTCACCACAAAGCGCTTTTAATAATTTTGGGTGTATCTCATCAGGCCCCTGTGACTTATCTGTCTTCACCTTAGACAGCAATCTTAGAACATCTTCCTCTGTAAAGATACATGCATCAAACGATTTAATAGTCATTCTTTCTAGTGGAGGTCCTTCTCCTTTTTCTTTTGTAAAAACTGAACAGAAGTATTCATTAAGGCAGTCGGCTAGCCCTTTATTCTCTTCTACATACCTTCCGTCCTTTGTTTTTAATTTAGTTATTCCTTGTTTTAATTTCCTTTTTTCATTTATATATCTGAAGAATGTCTTATCCCCTTTTTTCATAGACTGAGCTAGTTTTTCTTCTGCCTGCGCTTTAGAAGTTCTTATAACTTGCTTCGCCTCTCTCTGCCTAATCTTGTACATCCCTTGTAATCTTGTACATCCCTTGTACATCCCTTTTGGCCTGATATGGGGTCAAGAATAGGCTACTGATCTATTAAAGGGGTTATCCCGTGATTTATGTAAAGAATGAAAATCAGACATCATATAGTACATGACAATATCTTTCTAACAAAGCTAGAACCAGCCCTGTACCTAACATGGATCCAGATGTCTCCCCTATTCATTACTCTTCAGATTTATATCAAACTGGTAGTTCAAGGTGAGAGGCATTTCTGCTGCATCTCATGGGTGTGTCCTTTCTGCTGAAGCTATCACAGCTCAGGAGGCAGTTAAAGGATGAAACTGACCATGTGCGGCCTTCTCAGTGAGTCGGGCATAGAAATAAGAACAAATACAAACAGTAGGTGGCGCTATACAGATACATTTTATTGACTAGCACAGTGGCTATACTGAATTTTTTATTACACGCAATTACAAAAGTATTCAGATCCAGGTGCTGGTTTGAAAACTGTAGAATTTTTGGGACAACCCCTTTAAAGGGCTTATGTCACCCCCCAAAAGTCATTTTTCATTTTTGGGCTAATTAAAATCCTTATAGTGCGATTATTCAATAAATAGTGCTCTTACCTTGTTCTGTGGCTTAGTTTCTTTAAAAACCGCACTTTTATAATATGTTAATTACCTCGCTACCAGCAAGTAGGACGTCTACTTGCTGGTAGCCGCCGCATCCTCCTTTAAAAAAAATGCCCCCTCCTCCTGTTGATTGACAGGGCCAGCGAGCGCTCTCCTCCTCCAGCTGGCCCTGTCAGCATTTCAAATCCCGCGCCTGCACCTTACGTGTCTTCATTCGGCGCAGGCGCTCTGAGAGAAGGATGCTCGCTTCCTCAGCACTCCCTCAGTGCGCCTGCGCCGATGACGTCACCTCTAAACCCGAAAGAGAAGACGTCATCGGCGCAGGCGCACTAAGGGAGTCCTGATGAAGCGAGCGTCCTTCTTTCAGAGCGCCTGCGCCGAATGAAGACACGTAAGGTGCAGGCGCGGGATTTGAAATGCTGACAGGGCCAGCCGGAGGAGGAGAGCGCTCGCTGGCCCTGTCAATCAACAGGAGGAGGGGGCGTTTTTTTGAAAGGAGGATGCGGCGGCTACCAGCAAGTAACCGCCCTACTTGCTGGTAGCGAGGTAATTAACATATTACAAAAGTGCGGTTTTTAAAGAAACTAAGCCACAGAACAAGGTAAGAGCACTATTTATTGAATAATCGCACTATAAGGATTTTAATTAGCCCAAAAATTAAAAATGACTTTTGGGGGGTGACAGAAGCCCTTTAAGTTATTCCTGAAAGCTTTTGCATTCACAATTTACGAATCTTTCCTATTTCTCATAGGAAAAAGGTGGACTGCAATTTACATTGTAGAAATGGTCCAGAGGTGAGGATCTTTCAGTTCATCTTATATATAAAGGGCCATGGGTAGCAAAGGTTGCTAGCAGGGCATATGCCTAAGGTGCTATGTGTCAGTGAGGGGGAAGGGCACCAACAAGCCACTTAGCCCTTGCCAGTGTATGTAGATATAGGATGAGGGCGGTGAACTGAATCGTTACCCCAGGTGAAGAAAAACCTAGCTAACTGATCCAGCGCGTCTTTACCGACTGCTTTGGTTTAAGAATTATTGCAATAATATAGAAACAAAATATCAAATGTATATGACATTGATATTGTTACTACTATAGATTACTGGAGAAGGATCGTTAATGCAGGGATTATTCGGATTGCATAATTTGCAGACGGGGGAAGATTTTATTTCCTAAAATGAGAAGAATTGAGTGGTTTTTGCCTTCTCTGGATCAACACTGTAGGATTATAGGTTGAACTGTGTGGATGGTCTGATTTTCAGCCTTAGAAACGATGTTACTACATTATGTTTATTATGGTTTATACTCATGCTGATCCTTATACGTTGTCATTGTCAAATATCTGTGAGTATTCTGAAGATTTTACTTCTAGGCAATACCATCCTCAAAAAGTGAAAACGATGACTGCTAGGGATTGTACATCTTTATGCAAACAATACGTTGTCTGTTGGACACTTTGCAACCTGGTGGTTATGCTGCAGGATGACAATGCCAGATTTCCCTAGTGGTTTGATACACTCTACTCCACATGCTGTATTTTGACAGAGATAGCGACTAGGACAAGCATTTGTCTACAGGAAGCGAATGTGTGGGAGCCTGATTTTCTATTCTAGTTTGCGAGTTGGAGACAATACATTTTTGATTAAATTGTGGAATAGCCCCCCAGAAAAAGAATGGAGTTACTTTAATAAGTCTGACCATTGAAATAAAGAGCAATTGATTCCCAATGCAAATATATACATTATTACAAATACGGTGGGGAGATTTATTAATGGTGTTCTAGATTGCACCAGAATATTTTGCCTCCACCATTTTAATTTTGTGCCATATTTATGAATAGTTTATTATGTATAAATGTGTTGTACATTGTAAATGAAAGGTAAAAGGTGTTTATGTTGCCAAATTCTGAAGATATTTTTTCATTTTTTTATAGCAATATGTAGGGTGCCACAGGATGCTTGTTTGTAACACAATGCGCCACAGGATGAGTAATTGCCACACAATGCACCACAAGATGCCTTCTTTATACACAACGCACCACAGAATGCCTACTTTACACACAACGCACCACGGAATGCCTGTTTGCCGCTCAATGCATCTCAGGATGCCTGTTGTAACACAGTATGCTACAGGATACCTAATTGCCAAACAATACACCACAGGATGCTAATTGCCACACAATGTGCCAAAGAAAGCCTATTGGGACACAAGGGGCGCCACAGAATGCCTAACTGCAACATACTGTGCCACATGATGCCTACTTGCCACACAATATATCACAAAATGCCTATCTGTACCACAGGATGAGTAATTGCCACACAATGTACCACAGAAAGCCTGTTTGGGATACAATGCACCACAGGATGCCTAACTGTGACAAACGGTGGCCACAGGATGCCTAATTGCCACATAATACATCGCAATATGCCTAATTGCAACACAATTACCACAGGATGCCTAAATTCCACACAATGTACCACAGAATAACTGTTTGGGACACATCAGATGCCTATTTGAGACACAATGTACCACAGGATGCCTATTGTGACACAATAAGCCACAGGATTCCCATTTGTGATGCAATGCACCACCAGGCTATCCAGTAACTGCTTTATGCTGCTTTTTAGACCACCCTGGAGATGATTAAGGCTTTTGACACAAAAGTTTAACAGAATGGGTAAGAATTAACAAACTGGTGTAAAGTAGAACTGGCTTAGTTGCCCATAGCAACCAATCAGATTCCACCTTTTTTTAAGTTAAAGAAAAACAAACAATTGAACAGTACCGAATCTGAGTATATCAATACTAATTCTGCCAACATAGCAGATATAGTAAATTATATATCACATTGAACAGAAAGTAAAATGTAGATCTAATACGTAGGCTACTTTGAAAATTTCATACACTCCCTGTTCAATTCCATATTACATTAAACTCAGATCTCCCACTGTTTGTCCTAGCTTATCCCCCATATCCCCCCTGTGTTGGTCATCCCGGGGGACGTCGCCAAAGGTTGCTCCAATCTCTCTCTCCCCCCCCCCCCACCACACCACCCCCGCTCCGGGCGGCAACGGCACTCATTCAGCGCTCGCCGCCAATTCTTCATATCTCTCAATCCTTGCCAAAAGGTTCTTCCATTCCCTAATGGAAGGTGCTCTTTTTGCTCCCCACTCTCTTGCGATGATAACTTTTGCCGCCATAAGGCAAAAACTCAGATCTCCCACTGTTTGTCCTAGCTTATCCCCCATATCCCCCCCGTGGTTGTCATCCCGGTGGACGTCACCAAAGGTTGCTCCAATCTCTCTCTCTCCCCCCCACCACACCACCCCCGCTCCGGGCGGCAACGGCACTCATTCAGCGCCCACCGCCAATGCTTCATATCTCTCAATCCTCTTGTCCAGACCCTTTTCTTCTCGTTTTCCCTAATTAGTGATGGCAAACAGCCTAACATGGCCACTTCTGGTTTATATGGAAGGGATATTAGGGACTCTGCGCTTAGGAGATCAAAAACCTCTCGCCAATAAGATTGCATACTTGAACAAGTCCATATCATATGGATATAGTCAGCGGACTCTTCACTACATTTCCACCATTTTGATTCTCGTTCTTTGTAGATCTTACTAAGCAACATTGAGTCCAATATATCTGTGGATAAAATTAAAATAGATCAATTACTAGACATCGTTGTCTTTTTTATATTTTTATATATATTACCCCATTCAATATTCCACCTTTCATTTTCACAGCTCCTTTGTAAAAATGAAAGGAGGAATATGATTGGTTGCTTTGGCAACTAAGCCAGTTCTACTTTACACCAGAGTTTTGATAAATCTTCCCCCAATGGTGTCTAAAATTAGGGACAAAAGAAGGTGCAAAGTAGGACAAGACAAAAAATTGTCTGAAAGTATGACTTTATGAATGTCGTGTCCTAGCATTTTACAAATGAGCACACATTTTAGCGCAGATGAAAAGGAATATTCGTGAATTCATCGGACCTGAGCGTAGCAGTCCACATCCCAGTCGCAATGATCTACTGAGTCGCCACAGAGACATCAGAATCGGAGGCGCGATGGAGGGTAAACTCAGCAGAACTATCATTCCTACACAGGTCAGCAGAGGATTTTCACCAAAGCCTGGAGATCACCTTTATATTCTTCTAATTTATAGTTAGGGGGTTTTTACTGCCCAGTTACATTGAACATCAATTTGCTTATTAGTCAATGGGTTCTAGTCCAATTAATAAATTAAGTTCTAGCATTTTAGCATAGAAAGCTGCCGCATTACCTGAACTCTGCTGCTTCGTTTTCTATGATGTAATCTGGTTTTATTTGACGACCATTTAAATAAACAATTCAAAGCATTGCATCAGTCTTTCATACATAAAATATTGGAGAACCGAAGCTTGATTGCATTTCAAAAACCGCTGAGCGTTTAAAATCCAGCCCTGTTATATAGTAGATCTTGTGTTTTTTTTCACTCAGAAGCCCCAGAAAAGCTTGGGTGTATAATACCGATCAAACAGCGATGGTCTCAGATTAAGGAGTGTATGATAAAGTGACCCTGGGGAACGTTGAAAACACAATTACAATATTATACATTACACAGGGAAAAAAAATAATCCATCACAAAATCGTAAGCGATACAACCAAGCAATCATTTCTTTAACCTTTTCATTGCTGGAGACCTCCATTGTGAGACTATAGCCGTGATGGGGTTAAAAAAGGGTCGCCTTCAGTTGGCTGTACAATCAATTGCTTTAATCTGAGAGCCAGTCTGGACTTGGTAGGGATTAAGTGGTCAGCATGACCTTGACTGCCCTCTGGAGAGCAGAGTTCATCATCACTGCTTGGCTACTTAGAGCTTATGCTAAATCAGATTAAAGACAGGCGATATCTATTTCTATATTCCTGTATAAACAAGTAACGGTCTGGGCACAGATTGAGGATTTCTAACACACTAATGGCCTATTAGCCTTGAGAAAGTGGCCAGGCTGAATAAAGGATTCTTCAACTGTTCTGCCATTGACATCAGACACACATTAGAATCTGCATTTCTCCCTTGTAACTATGGTTGGTTACTTTCAGTAAGTTCATGTAAAGATGTATTTGCTGTAGCATGACATGCCTTGGAAGTAGCACTAAATAAAAAGCAATAAGGCAGTCAACTGATTTTTATGTAATTTTATTGGTTTTTCTTTTCCTTTTCTTTTTTTTACAAAAAAATGCATATAAATTGAGTAATTCATTTTTGCTGTACTATTGTGGGCAAGAAGAAGAAGCCATAATTCAGCAGAGTTTGCAGTGCACTTGTGCATAAAAGTACAGTTGTCCAGCTAGGGTTTTTCCTCATCTTCCTCTTGGCTCGATGTGACTGGCACCAGATAACCCACTTTGAAAAAAAAAAAAAAAAGATTTTGTGATACTCTGTCAGGAGATGTACATGTTACCTATTTCTATATGTGGTTGTCATGTGAATTGCAGCTACTGGAGGTTTTTACTAGCAGGTTACAAGATACTTAACTGAATTAGATAATGGTGGAGGTGGACACATCTGTAGACTAAGGCCGAGTTCACACGAACGTGTGTGACCCGTGCCCGTGCTGCGGCCCGCAAATTGCGGGCCGCAATGCTCGATCGCCGGCCATAGGTCAGCCGCATCGGATCGCGGACCCATTCTATATTTTTTCGGAACGGCCGTAGTGCTTCCGAGGGGTCCCGTTCCGTGCGGCCGTTCCGCAATTCCGGATTTGCGGACCCATTGAAGTGAAAGGTCCGTATCCGTGATGCGGAATGCACATGGAACTGTGGCCCGTGTATTGCGGCCCGCAATTTGCGGGCCACAATACGGCCATGGATCACACTCGTTCGTGTGAACTAGGCCTAAGGTGGAGAACCATTCTTAGATCAGAATGAAGCTTCACCACCTCCAATTTTAAGAAAATTTTAAGAAAATCTAATCAAAGGTAATTAAAACAAATGTTCTTGCCTCAAAAACCATAGTGTTTTCAGAAGTAGAAAATCCTAGTAAGTATTCAGCCCATCTGGTGTGGTTGGTCATGTTGATTGACAATTCATATTGGGTAATCGGAGCCATATCATATATAGGATGTATGAAAATGACATCTTAATTATAAGTCAGTGAGGTCTTGTCTTAATCTTTTACCTGATAAGATATGCAAATTACCTATCCTCCAAAAGAAAGAAAACTGCTTCTTAGGGCTTGTTCACACGACAGTGTGAAGCCCGTGCCCGTGCTGTGACCGCAAATTGCGGTCAGCAATGCACGGGCACTATCCGTGTTCAAGGCGCATGGGGATCACAGACCCATTCACTTGAATGGGTCCGTGATCCCTCCGTTACGCAAAAAGATAGAGCAAGTTCTATCTTTTTGCGGTGTGGAAGCACAGAACGGAACCCCAAAAAGCACTCCATAGTGCTACTGTAGTGTTCCGTTCCGTTCTTCTGTTCCGGATTTGCGGGACCCATTGAAATGATATTCCGCATCCGTGACACGGAATGGCCACGGAACGGTGTCCGTTTATTGCGGATCCGCAAATGCGTCTGCAATACGGAAACGGGTGGCACACGTTTGTGTGAACCAGCCTTTAGTAGCCAAACCAGACACTGTTGGCTTATATGGACAGTTACCTTCCTTTTGTCCTATGATACATTGCTGGATAATGATTCCCCATACACTGCCTAAGTCTCTTCAGTGAGAACCAGTACCCCCAGGGGCTACCGAACAATAGTCCAAATAATATAGATTTTATGGCTGTAGGCTTAGTCAGTGCTCACTCACATGATCCCATACAAGTTGTTCACTATTGCACCCTGTATGAGCAAACCTTTTCACCTCCAAATACTATTTATGCCTAGTCAACCTCTAATGAATCAATTGAAATAAGATAGATCAGATGATCAAGGGTGGAAGAAGCTATGGCTTAAATGTTACAAAGGTCAGGTGTCTATTTGAAGAATGGACCGAGGTTCCAGCAAGGGACAATTCCATGCAGTGATCAGGCAAAGGTCAGATATTTGCATTGAACATCAGTACATGTGTACCCGACATAGACCTGCTTAACCTACCACAGTCTAGTCTGATATACATTAAGCACGAAGAATTACGTGCATGTGCACAAGTCATTCATGCATAAAACCGAACGGGCAAGCACATGTGCAGAAACAATGTCAGAGGTTACAGGAGAAGACACCGTGTATGTGATGAAGATCATGCAGGCCGGGTGAGAGACAGATAAAGTTACCACATATTTATGAGTGAAAGCAAACATAGAAGTCAAAGCTTTTTATAATTCGAATGGCATTCTGTTAAACATTGAAATGACCATAGAATTGGAAGAGAACACCTAGCTATCCTCCGTGCTCTGGTATTTCCCTTCCAGTATGATCGTGACGTCCTGCTGGTTTTCTGTCCTGTGCAGTAATGTGTTTCTTGGTCACTTTTCATCGAAAGAAATGCAGGTTACAGCACCGTAGACCCTGGCATTGTCTGTCATTTCTTTGTCGCCTCCTATATATAGTGTATATGTACAGTATATGTTCAGATGCATACTGGCAGTAAAAAGAAGAAATCACACTTTATAATCTAGGCTTTCGCATCGCATCGCAGTAACTTTCCCGCTGTTCGTGTATTGCTCTGTACGAAGCTTTTACAAATTTGGGAGCATTCTGGGATTCTTCATATCTCCCTCCCACTGCCTGCATATGGCCAACAAAAACAATAGAGGAATAGACAGCTTGTATCTGTGTGTTTGTTCTACCCCTCACCCTTCCCTTCTTCTCTCATCACCGAGGAGGGATCCCTGCTGAGCGCAATCAAGATACAGACTGTACCCTGCATCTATCGCACAGACATGCATATTCCAAGCTCTCTGAACAAGCAAAGCAGCACAATTTTACATACTAACCACGCAGAGAAGAGGGCTACAGTTTCTAGAGGAGAAGGAATACCAGGACTTCGCCGCTCAACCCCTCTAGTCTTTTTTTTAACTCCTTCTTGATGGTTAAACCATTAAATCCTGGGATAACATTTCCATAACACTGAAAAATAAAGTTTGCTCAAGTTTATTAGGGCATGGAGAGGATGTAGAAAAATACACATTTCAATGATGGAAAATTAGAGAAGATCATGAAGATTTGGTCATCAGTGAGATGGGCAGATAGAAGTGTGATATTCGTAGGGGCAGCCTCTGTTTCCTTTTCCATAGTCACAAAATATAAGGGTATGCCACACGGTCAAGTCAGCCAAAAATCAGAAGGGAATTCAAAAACGAGGAGAAGTTGAATCTGTCCTTTATATTTTCTCTCCTTTATGATCCACTACATGATTTGGGCTTCCAAAAATGCATCAGGAGACATGGACCGTGTGGTTGTAACCCGTAGAAAATGATCTGATGCTTCTGATTGTCAAATGTTTCTCATAGCTCAGCTATACAGTCTAATTCACAGCTCAGTCATCGTAGAGTAAAATACTACTAGTGGCCCTATAAAAGTTGTTTGCTTAACCAACAGGCGACACAACTATAGGGAAGAAAGATCTGCAGATCAGGTTGGACAATTTATTTACATTTAAATATAGTGTTGTTGTTTTTTTCAGCAAGACCTAGTAGCATACCAGTAGCTGATATTCACTTCTATCCGCTATTTATTGATGATGGTCATAAACGCCATAAATCCATTTGTGTTTTCCAGTATAATAGACAGAGGCCATATAACCAAAAACTGCAAAGAGTAGAGTTTTTCATACATTATGGGGAAAATTTCTAAATCTATTTAGGAAAGATTCCCGAATCTAAAAGTCACAAAAGTCTCATATGACGCAAACATTTACAACTTTTGCCATGCATCACAAGAAAAGTAGTTGGAGGTAGTAAAAGGGTATCGCTTTCTACATTCCAACAGATTTACCATAAATAAGGGGTGGAATTGGCAAATATTTCAGAGCAAGATTTGCACATGATGACCAAAACATGCAGCAAAGTATGTACCTAAATTACCGTATCGATAATTGTGATTAAAACCGGCTTATCTAATGTTGCTCTTAATAAATCTCCCCCTATGGGCCTTATTCACACAGTCAGTGGTTTGGTCAGTGATTTCCATCAGTGATTGTTATGAGCTATAACTAGGTGCAGGTCAAAAACATGGAACTGTTATGATTCCACCCCTGGTTTTGGCTCACAAGTCCTGAAGAAAAAAGCTAACTGTGTGAATAAGTCCTTACAATTTGTGTAACACATATCCCTGGTTTTCTAACTGTATCAGCCATTCTTTACATGATATAACCTGCATCAGGAACCCTCAAAGGTTCTTCATAGCCAATTTAATTTTAACACGAATAATCATCAACTAAATATACACCATGAATGGGCAACATGGGCTGATAAAGCAATCACATCTGATCTCTGTGTAGGCTTCACTACTGGGTTTTGGCTCACAATAACTGATGGGAAATAACTGACCAATTAATTGAAGTGTGAACTCAGCCTTACAGCAAGTGTAGATAAGCTAGGCTAGGACAGTACAGATCTTGACTTGAGTAAATCTAAGATGTGAGCCTGTGGCATGACTTGATACTAAACAGTGAACGCATCAAATCTTCGAGCTTGGCTCAGAACTGCCTGTTAGAAGGGAAATCCTGTTGTTGGCAAAGAGCTTTCTGGAATCTCACTGAACATTTTACCTGACACTGTGAAGAAGTTGTAAGAAATCTTCTGCATCTGTATTAACTGCTAAGCGCTGTTTCCGTTCACAACTGACACAACAGCAGTAATCGCTGTAAGCTTATTACAGTTTTCTGTCTCTAAATTGTTTATTTTAGCGTGCAAATTCTTCCAATTTTAGAAATGTTTTATATCTGTCACTTCTCAGACTACAGTGGTATAGAGTTACTAATCCTGTCGGAGATTTAGGCAGTGTAAACTTAAAGAAGTTCTCCAGCTTTTTAACCAATACGGCTCTACCTTCTCGCCAGAACTATGGCAAGAAGCATACATGCCTGCTCCTCCTCATCTCTCAATTCTGTCTTCTGTGTCCACCATTATGTTCACCGCCCTCCAGTCACCACTGGAAAACTTCCAACATGGATGGGTCATCACATGCTTTTAGGGGACAAGTCACAACTGTCTTTGCTTCAGTGTACACATGTGACCTCCCATCCTTGCTGGAAGTTTACAAGCACAGCTGACTGAAAGAGCTGGAGCCAAGTAGCGGGAAGCATCTAAGGGTGCCGAGAGGGGTTCGGGGGGGAAAACAAAATTTAGAGAGCCCATTTAGGACCCTTTTAGGCTGAGTGATTTTCAGGCCAATTCTGGAGGCAAACATTCAAGGAAGACTTGTTCCTGATATTGGCCTATATAAATGTGAATCAGCGATAAATGGGTATATGAAATAAAGATACATGAATATCGGCAACACATTTCTCTGTGTATATCCAAAATGTGCTGTGGTAATGCAATAGAACTGAATAAAGTATAATAGATGGAGGTAATAGGGCGTTAATCTGAGTGTTTATCATTTATCACACTTGCCCAAACATTGGACAGTCTAATAGGGCCTTTAGACTTGCTGTTTAAGGATAGGGCAGATTTATAGTGGCTGATGCTGGATGACAAATCTGGCGCATCTTTAAACTTTCTAACCTATGTTTATACTACTATTTTTGATTAGTTGAATTATTTTGCCCCATAATAGTGTGGCTAAGGGCTCTTTCACACTTGCGTTCTTGTCTTCCGCATAGAGTTTCCGTCGTCGGGGCTCTATGCCGGAAGAATCCTGATCAGGATTATCCTAATGCATTCTGAATTGGAGAGAAATCCTTTCAGGGATGCATCAGGATGTCTTCAGTTTCCGGAACGGAACGTTTTTTGGCCGAGAAAATACCGCAGCATGCTGCGCTTTTTGCTCCGGCCAAAAATCCGGAACACTTGACGCAAGGGCCGGGATCGGAATTAATGCCCATTGAAAGGCATTGATCCGGATCCGGCCTTAAGCTAAACTCGTTTCGGGCGCATTGCCGACCGACATTAGCTTTTTCAGAGTGGTTACCATGGGCTGCCAGACGCTAAAGTCCTGCAGCCATGGTAAAGTGTAGCGGGGAGCGGGGGGAGCAGTGTACTTTACCGTCCGTGCGGCTCCCCGGGCGCTCCAGAGTGACGTCAGGGGCGCCCCAAGCGCATGGATCATGTGATCACATGGATCACGTCATCCATGCGCATGGGGCGCTCTGACGTCACTCTGGAGCGCCCCGGGAGCCGCACGGACTGTAAGTATACTGCTCCCCCGCTCCCCGCTCCTACTATGGGCAACCAGGACTTTAATAGCGTCCTGGGTGCCATAGTAACACTGAACGCATTTGGAAGACGGTTCCGTCTTCAAATGCTTTCAGTACACTTGCGTTTTTCCGGATCCGGCGTGTAATTCCGGCAAGTGGAGTACACGCCGATCCGACAACGCAAGTGTGAAAGAGGCCTAAATTAGACTACACTCTCTTTCCTAGAATCTACCCTTGATGATCAAAAAGGCAAAAATGACTAACACACCCTATATAATGTGTCACATTAGCATATGAGTTCTAGAGCCAGAATTGTGCTGCATGTTCATTAGAAAATTTGCACTCATGGTGTTGCTTATTATTTACCTATTCTAAATCGCAAAACCCTGTGAATTGAATGCAGCCGGGGTAAGATATGTGGCAGGTAAACAATTTAAAGACTCATAAAGGGGCAACCAGGCATGAGAGATACCATGAGACAGCGCTTTCCACTCTCGGGTCTGTCTCCAGCAGTGATAGCATTAAACATGTAACGATCACCCCCTTTATCTGTCAAATCACCTCAAATCATTATCTCCAGGATGTCCCAGTGGTCCTTGCTGATTGTTTACCTCTTTAGTGACACTGGGGAAAGACGTTGAGTTAAATTATTTAACCTCACTTCAACCAAGAATTCTGCTAGCATTTCCAATTCTGGCGTCTATGGGTGCTGATTTGTGTGTCTAGTTTCTACAGAAAATAGGTTGAGCAATAGAGAAAAATAGTTTGACAAGGAAAGACACACCACAGATACTGTAATGAGTTATGTGCTATTGTCCTATTAGTCCAAAGGATTGTACTGTATCTTATACATGTAAATACATGCTGCTATGTGAAATTTTGTCATGAACAAACTAACTTCATTACTTACAAGGTTGATCTTTGTGCCAGTTTTTTGCATGTGTGATTTTTTATTGATGTTGATGCCACCTCTTGGAGATATTATACTTTTGACGGACATGTTCTTCAGAAATGTTACAGGTTGCATGTAAGGCTGCTTGGGGGGATGTCCCTTGTCACCATTTTGGCAGAGTAGGTTACAAACACCTGACTTGGGAGTCTTGGGAGTGGTCGTGCAGTGAGAACTAACTCAAAGTGTGTCCATGTTGTGGAGTTGGAGCATGGCAGGGCTCAGATAGACCCTCAGTAGTTATTGTGCACGTGGTCAGCTTCTCAATTTTCATCAAAATCCCAGGGTACAAATCTGAGGGGGTGACCACCATCTGCCCAGACTGTTGTAATTAGAGAATGAGCGAATATTGAAAAGTTCAAATTCGCCTATTCCGGCAAATTTTAACCAAATTTTTTTGTAAGTAGCAGGTGCAATCGCAGGGAGCTGTGATAGCGCCGCCCCCGGTGATTGTACCCCTCAGATGCCGCGTTTCATACATGATTGCGGCATCTAAGTGTAAAAACAGTGTAAAATTAACAATAACATTTTTTAAAAATCAAACTTATCGCCTCTATTTGCTTGCGATGGGGCCGGGGCCGCTGCCATCTTGCTTGAAGATCTGGAGCAAAATCTCGCGCGGCGTGAGATTACGTCATCACACTGGCCGCATGGTGACATCATACATCTTCACGTGCAGGATTTTGGCCGAGATCTTCAATCAAGATGGAGGCTGGTGGCCCGTTTTTGTTTTGTTACACAATTTCAGGTTAAATCGATCCGCTGACATGAGCACAAGGAAATTTGGCTTCAAGGCGAATCGTATTTATCCTGAAATTCGGATTGAATTCGATTCGCACATCTCTAGTTGTAATGCTTACTGTTCAAGTTTTAACTTCTTTTCCAGTTGTGTATTTTGCTGTGTTTAGTACAGAACGAGTTTTACTGCAGCCATCATTTAAGGGTTGGGGTGTCAAGTCTATGACACTATTATTCCTTCACCTCTTTAGTATATTAGCCATAATCCTGCCCTCATTTTTCACATACAAGGTCTGACAATAAAGTTTTGTGAACTCCCCACCGCAAGCTTGCCAGGCAGCACTATACAGAAACGAGTATGGTATCCTTATCATATCAGCATTTTACAGCTGTGTTTTTTGTAGACCCACATCAATCTAATTTTCATTGCGACTAGTAATGTCGGTGCGTGTTCTGCATCCCGTCTGAAGATTGGTTGAGCTTGAATTAGAGCAACGAACAGTGATAAAATTTCTTGTTAAACTTGACAAGAGTGAAGAGAAATCAGGGAGATGCTATTGCAAGTTTTATTGGGATTTTACAGTTTACAAGTGGATTAAACAATTTTTAATCCAAAATGCACTGTGGAAGAGAGATTGAAAAACGAAGCAGCAATGGAAGACTGCTGATTCTCCGTGACCACAAAAGTTCCATCAGAAGTCAAAACAATGTTGGTAACTTTCTTCAACATTAGAGGAATTGTTCACCATGGGCAAATAGTCAACCAAGTGTACAGTACTATTTAGAAGCGCTGAAAAGACTGCATGAAAAAATAAAATAGTGACTTCTATACCACAACAGCACACCTGCTCACATACCCCTGTTTGTTAGAGAGTCTTTAGCCAGTAAACAAATAACTGTGTGGGAACAACCTTCTCATTTTAGCCCCTAGTTACTTTTTTCTGTTGCCAAAAATAAAGAAAATATAGACAGGAAGTCATTTTGATGACAATAATGACATCAAGCTAATGATCAAAGGTAATATGACATCAGCATTGCAGGCCATTCTA